>NW_020229242.1:0-523173 GCF_003227725.1 Camponotus floridanus
ATCGACGCCAACAACCCAGATGATCTGAGAGGAGGAGCAGGCCTAGGAGAGGCATCCTGCACCAGCGGAACAACCTGATGGTGAATATTATTATTTATATTAATTGTATATAAATGAATTAATTAATTATTAATTTGATTTATGTGAATGATTTAAACAAGAAAAAATTGGGAAAATTTTTGTAATATTTCTTTCTATATAATTCTTTCTAAAGGTTCTACTTGAAAAAATTAATTAATTATAAAATTATTTTATATTTCTATATCTATTTATAATTGCGCACATCGGACATAAAATTCAATGAATCCAATAATAAATTTCTTAAAATATTAATTATTTTAAACATTGATGTAATTTGCATTTTATATTTGTATGTTACAGACAACGTAGCTTCAATATCAATTCCGCTGTTGCGCATCAGTGCCGGTAAGTGACAACCTTTTATTTTGAAACAAAGGATTTATAAATGCATGAAGAAATCCATTGCTTCTAACTCTCCGTTGGCGGGACAATACGCGAGTAAAAATTAAAGTGGAAAAGTAAAGGAAAAATATTTTTAATAAAGATAGATGATATTTTTGTTGCAATTGTATGATGGACATACATGAAATATTCTAAAATTCTATTATATATCGGTCTCTATAAAAAACAATTTTATAAAAATATAGGTTTTTAATCGATAAATATTTAATCTATAAAATAGAGATATTTCTAACCAATCTGCCAATTGAGAGTTCAAATGCATGCTTTTTATCTTTTATGCATGATAATTTATAACTTGTAATTTTTGATTGAATAACGTGCGTAAAGAAACGATCATAATATCGCATGATCGTTTTTGAAACAAATTAGTCGTCAGAATGAATGGCCAGAAGTGGAGATAACTGGCCTGAAAAATACATGGTCAATATTGGCCAAAAGATGTGTTGCGCAATTAAATTTTATAAGCGAATTTCCGATTAGGGCTCCCCAAATTGCACCTTATCGCGAATTTTTGCTGGTGTAAGCCAGCAAGTAAGGCGGCTAGGGCTGTTAGGACTGCTAGGACTGTTAGGGCTATTCGGTTTGTTAGGGCTATTAGGGAATATAAAAATTAAATTTATTTCCAGAGAAAAAAACATAAATATTATTAAAAAAAGAAAAATATATATATATATTTCTTTTCGTCGTCGGTGCCGTCAACGTGTCGCGGACGGCGGCGTCTCGTTTCTGCGTTTTCGCGTTTAGCTTTTTCGCGTCATCGCGTCATCACATCATCGCGTTTTCGCGTTGGACTTTCTCGCAATCCCACTTTCACAAGTGAAACGGGATTTTCGCTCGTACCGAAACCGGGAGTGCCGTTTAAAGTATATATATATTAAATATATACATCGCGCGACAAAACAGAAAATTTTTAATCGTATCGAATAGTGCGGGAGTGCCGTTCAGTATCGCGCGTAAAAGTGCGAAAATAGCGATATAAAAATATCGCTCGTGAGTGCGGGAGTGCCGTTAAGTATCGCGCGTCTAACTGAGAGGAGGAGGAGGCCTAGGAGAGGCATCAGGTTCCGGCAGAGCAACCTTCTGGTAAATAGTTTATTTATTTGCAATTATATATTAAATATTAAATATATTTATTATAATTTAAATCAAACAATTAATTGCAACAATTAATGTGATTTGTTTATTTATATGATTTAAATAAGAGAGAAAAAGATTTTTAAATAAAAGCTATAATCTCTTGTAAAGATATAAGCTTTTATAAAATTATTAATAATGTTTTTCTTTAATTTATAGAATTATTTTATGAATCTACTTATTATTATATGGATTGAATATAAGATACACAACATACATACAATAATAATTCTTTGAAATATTAATTATTTTGGACATTATTATAATTTGGATTTTCTATGTGTATGTTATAGATGTAACCAACCCAGATGATCTGAGAGGAGGAGCAGGCCTAGGAAAGACATCTTGCACCAGCGGAACAACCTGATGGTGTGTATTATTATTTATATTAATTTTATATAAATTAATTAATTGGATTTATATAAATGATTTAAACATGAAAAAATTGGACAAATTTTTATAATAATTCTTTCTATAAAAGTTTCTACTTAAAAAAATTAATTACTTATAAAATTATTTCATATTTATACATCTATTTATAATTGCGTATATCGGATATAAAATTCAATGAGTCCAATAATAATTTCTTAAAATATTAATTATTTTGAACATTGATATAATTTGCATTTTTTATATTTGTATGTTACAGACAACATAGCTTCAATATCAATTCCGCTGTTGCGCATCAGTGCCGGTAAGTGACAACTTTTTATTTTGAAGCAAAGGATTTGTAAATGCATGAAGAAATCCGTTGCTTCTAACTCTTGATTGGCGGGACAATACGTGTAAAAATTAAAGTAAAAGAATAAATATTTGTAAAATAACAGTAGACATACATGAAATATTTATTTCCATTATATATATATGGACACACAGACTTTTACAAAACGATTTTAAAAATAGATTTTTAATTTCTAAATATTTAATCTAAAAAATAAAAATATTTATAAGCAACCCGCCGACCGAGAGTTAAAATGCATGCTAATTATATTTTATGCACGATAATTTATTTTGCGATTTCTGACGACTAAATGACGCACGTTAAAATACGATCATAATATCGTACGATCGTACGAATAATCGACGACTAAACAAATAGTCGTCAAAATGAATATAGCCAGAAGCAGAGATAACTGGCTTGGAAAATACATCAATATTGGCAATATTGGCCAAAAGATGTGTTGCGCCGCTAAGGCTTCTTTTTATCGCGAATTTCCGGTTAGGGCTTCCTAAATTTTTCATTATCGCGGATTCCTAATTAGGGTTCCCCAAATTTCACTTGATCGTGAATTTCTGCTGGCGTAAGCCAACAAGTAGGGTGGCTAGGGCTGTTAGGTCTTTGTTAGGTCTGTTAGGGCTGTTAGGACTGTTAGGTTTGTTAAGCCTATTAGGTTTGTTAGGGCTATTAAAGCATATAAAAATTAAATTTATTTCAAGAAAAAAAAAACATAAAAATATGTTATTTTTAGGGGTCTGTATTAGGCTTGTTAGAGCTATTAGGTCTGTTAGGGTTGTTAAGATTGTTAGGGCTATTAGGGCATATAAAAATTAAATATATATATAATTTATTTCATATAAAATTAAATAAATTATATATAAAGAATTGAAATTAATTATAAAAAAACTATAAATAAAAATAAAAAAAATTAATGTATGGAAAATGTAAAAAATGTAACTTAAATACATAATGTACATTTAAGTTGCATTTTATTATACGTATAACATGTACTAAATTTAATATTTTATTTTTTGTAAATTGTATTAATATTTTATTTTATCACTACTAAAAATTGTAATTTTTTTTTAAATTATACAATTTTAAATTCAAAGGTGAATGTTATTAGTATCTAAAATGATAATATTTATTTGATAAAATATTGAGAGACACAAGTAATTCATTTTAAATAATTTTTTTTTCTAACTTATTTGAAATCATATACATTGATTATCATTGAATAATCATTTTAAATAATAAAAATTTTGCAGTTTTCTTATGTTGAGAATATTGATACTAATAGCATCAATTATTAAATTGTAATTAACATTATAATTATATCTATAAATTGTAATTATATTATTTTTTATTTTTCATAATTTTCTTTGCAATTGTATAGAAACTATAATCTAGTTGTAATAATGTAAAAGAAATCTATTGTACATTACACGAAATTAGGTAAATACGTACAATAACAAAATTTGTTTAATTAACACATTTGATATATTTTATTTGAATATTTTTATTGCAAAATTATTCAAATATTTGGATAGCTTATTTTTTATACTAAAAGATTATTAATAAATTCGAGAAACTTTCGTAATCGCGCAAATACCGTAAAAAAATTTTTTTACATAATATAAAGGTTATTAAATAAAAGTGAATCAAGAAAAACACGATGTTAACCCAATAATTAGATATTAGCTTTTTACGTAAAATTTGTCGTTCTTTTAATATTATAGAAAACACAAGTATATTCGAAAATAAAATATTGCAAAATATTAAACATTATCAATCATGCGGAAATTAAAATCTATAAAACAAAATAATTTTCTTTGATTATCGTTTTTAATTTAATATATTTCGAGAATTTCGCATCGCGTTAAATATTTATAGATTACGATTTATTGATTTACGATTTTATAATAAATTATATTGTAAACAATTGCGTTCTTTTCACGTTTTTGAATGTGATCACTGTCTCGACGAAGAAGCCTTATCGCTGTCCCTCATGTCAGGTGGACGCTAGCAAATGCGCGGTTTGTACTGGCGGAGAATCGAAACGATTTTCATTGCGGAAAGTTATTTCTCGCCGGTTTTTGTGAGATCTATCCGCAACGCTTAGTTCGGTGCCTCATTGAAAATTGAAAGTTTCATTACAGGGTAAGAATTAAACCCATGTTTTCGTGGCGGTTCCTGGAAACAATGTTTTGGCAATGATTTAACGACAATCACCCTACATTGTTTGAAATCGAATTACAAAATTCATTATACTTTGAGAGAAGATATATTTTCTCTTTTTGTTAAAAATGTTCTTCCATTAATATCCTCCTTTTAATATCACTATTATTTTAATAATGAAAATAATAATTCAAAAA
The DNA here is from genome assembly GCF_003227725.1 of Camponotus floridanus. Classification (NCBI taxonomy): domain Eukaryota; kingdom Metazoa; phylum Arthropoda; class Insecta; order Hymenoptera; family Formicidae; genus Camponotus; species Camponotus floridanus. Next base: position 4,711 of record NW_020229242.1, read on the forward strand.
TGGATATAATAGATAAAATTCACTTTTTCAAATATAAATTTAATTTAATAAGTTTTCGCGCAAACATTTTTGTGCAAAATTTTTATTATTTGAAAAATTATGGTTACAAACAAGTATATTTTATTAATTAATTTTGAATTAATTTTATTTTTGGTCTCTTTTAAGAAACCACTTGCAGGAATTACTGGATGCTCCACTATCTTATGTATATTATAATTAGTTTATTTTAGATAAGAGTGTACATATAATAAAATACATGTGCGTAAATTGTGACATATTTGAAAAACTATTTTTTAATATTATTCTTAATAATATATTAGGAATGCATGATATAATATAAAATGTGTGATTAATTAAAAAATTCGAGACAAATCGAATGGGTACTCTGATATCAGTAAGATATCTGCAAATTATTGTTACGTGCTAAGTCTTAACTGTTAAATGCAACAGAAAAATTAATTTCTTGATAATCTTTCATTTGATGTTGCTAAATATTCAAGTTGAATTTTTTTTTAATCTTGCTGTTATCAGATTTGATTTGTCTCGAATTTTGAGCAAATTTGGTACCCTAAAATTATTATTATTCACACATTTAATCAAGCAACAATAAAAGCGCATGTATTTCATTTTACTTTTAAATATATTTGATTGTAACATGTATATAAAAACTATTATATCCAGTCATTTTTTAGTAAAAAGAAAAGATTTCTTAAAATGGAAGAAGATGTTTTTTTACGCGAATTTTAATATTAGATATTGAAAATGATAAGGGTAACAGTCGTTAATCCGCTGTCGAAATCGCTGTTATCGGGAGTAGTCAGGAAGATCGGGGTTTCGTTCTTTCTTGTAGAGAAGCTTCTGATGTTTAATGAATCACTTAACTATCCGTTGTGGATCGATTTCGCGAGATCCGAAATAGAAGAAATAAGACAAATTGAAGTCGCTTCCCACTTTTAGGATCGTTCTTCTCTCTGTCAGATATTAACCAGCGTGTCACTCGGCAGAGGGATTTTGATCTGGTCTAATCGTTGGGCCAGTTATTCTTCATTGAGCGTGGCGATAACGCGATTATTTTAAGGCATAAGGATATTAAAGTTTAGCCTGTTTGCAATTGTTCGCGGAACAAGATATATATTTTACTTTTGATCGCGAAATTTACATGAAATTGTATATTTGAAAAGAAATCGACTATTAGATTTTGCATCCGCGTTTGATTCCTTACGTATATTATAATATTGTGCAAATTATATGAAATGCGCCTCTAATGTTGCAATATTTTTATTGTCGCACAAAATGATAATAATTATATTGCGCACGTTGTATTCCGATTATTATAGAAATTATGTGTATTGTGGTTAAATATTACTGTTATTATTAATTTATTTATTTATCATATATATTCGCGAAATTTAAACCGCGAAATTTAATTTTTTCTCTGATTTAATTGTTGGGTAACATCGAAGTTTTACTTATCTTTCCGCGTCATCAAACATTTCTTTTAGAAAATCTTATAAAATGAATGAAAATTTCGCATTAAAATTACTTTTTCTTAATTGAGAGGAACACAAGCGAGAAATTTATTAATGATTTTTTTAGTCGCGATAGATTATCAGCTACGCTAATCTAAAAATTTTCTAAAAATTTCTAATTAATTTTACGTTGTACGTATTGCGGATATTTTCGTGTAATATAGTAAAGTAATCTATGTATATATTCTACATAACAATTTTTTATGTATTATATATAATATATATGTATTTTATTGTTATGTATTACACTATATATTTTCAACGAAAAATTTTATGTATTATCTTATGTATTAACAATTTTATGTATTATATATATATATATATATATATATATATGTGTGTATTATGTATATATATTTTATTATTGTTAGTGTTATACATTATATATTTTCAATTTGATTGTATTATTATATATTAAATTAATTTTCTAATTTATACTTTATAACTCTATTGTATTTAGAGTTAAAATAAAATATTATATATTAAGTTATACTATTATGAAAATGATAACAAAATTATGTGTAAAAGATATTTGTAACAATAGAAAATAAATCTTGAATAAATGTCGAGAAATGGAAAATATATCTTCATTTTTCGAAAAATTATTTTATTCTCCGAACTTTCCTTTTTTTTCTTTCTATATATATAGTATTATTGTAAGTCCAAGAATGTGTGTGTACTCTCAACATCATTATCCGTATTATTGAAAATATTTGAATAAATTCGAATACATATTTATTTGATGTTGATACCAATTTATAAATTGTACTATAATTATAATATATATTTTGTAATATATTTTTATATGACTCTAAGCTATGTAATTATGCATTATAATATTTTATAATTATATAATATATATATAATATATGTATATTTTATACATTCTTTGTATTATATTTTCTATTTGGAAAATTTGAAAAACCTATATTATATTAAAAGAAAATAAAATAAAAAAATTGTACCTCTTCGATGGTATCTCCACCTTAACGAAGGCATTTGCCGGGTGAGGAGGTTTGAGTACTCTAATGATCCGGAGAGCTATGCCGGCGGTAACGTAGGTCGGTATTCATACAATTTGTTTTTATATTTAATCATCTTAAATATAATCTTAGATCGCATCTTAAAATTCTGTTCAATCTCAATGAAATAACAAACATTTTCTAAATTTTACTTAAAACGATTTTAAATATAAGACTGTGTAAACACCGGCCTTAATTACTGGTAGGGTCACCCATGCCGGATAGGTCAAAGAGAAAGAGTCAGACTAAGAGAGATACCGTAATTATAATTATTATATTAATAATTATTAATTAATTATATATATTAATATATATTATATATTAATTTATATTATACATTATAATATATATTATATATTAATATATATTATACATATTAATTATTAATATAATAATTATATTATATTATAATATATTATAATACTTAGTTAATAATTATTATATATTTTGAATAAGATGGAAGAGAGAAAAGAATGATAAAACGATAAGAAGAAAGAAGCACGAGTCCCTATAGTCCCTATAGATGGAAGAGAGAAAAGAATGATAAAACGATAAGAAGGAAGAAGCACGAGTCCCTATAGTCTTGGGAATACGACAGATCACAACATTGCAAAGATTTGAAGAAGAAGATGCATCGGATAAACATGTAATTAAGAATAGCTTGCAATTAAGTCGACTAATAATAGTAATACTTTTTAATTGTTACACTTTATAATTTAGCACATTGTATTATATATACATATAAAGCATATCAAGCATTAAATATTTTGCTGTTATGAAAATTGTAATAGAACAATATAAAAAATTTGCTACATAAAGTGTAACATTCGAAAGCATTTTTTTTCACTGATGAGATATTATTAAAGATCAATGATTTTATAAGATTTATCGTGACACGAAACATTTATGTATATACATATACATATATATTTATGTATATACATATATATATATATATATTTATTTATTTATTTATATTTAAAATAATCTAGATCGCGTCTTGAGATTCCGTTCAGTTAGTAAAATAGTTGTATTTTCCAACTTACTTAAGAGGATCTTAAATATAAGAGTGAATTATGAATGCGATGTATTTTTGTGCGGACATTTATCGAAAGGAATGCACGTGCTTCTCCAAATTGAGTTGAGGTAAGATTGCAAAATATCGAAGCTTTATGCAATGTGTGTAACCTAAATCTGTTAACGTACAAGTATTAGAGTAACGGAATAAGTATATGTAATTTGATTAAAAATACGTTTCTTACATGAATTTTTAATTACATATTTTATTATACTACAAATAAAAAAATCATGCTTGCGATTCTAACAATTTACCGACACGCACAAAATGATGACTTTACCGGCAGTCGAAATATCTTGACTACGTAATTCTGGCGTTTAACGCGAATGCAGATGGCGATACTAAACAGCAAAGAAAGATGGCCGCATGAGTAAAACGCGAGGCGCGAAATATTGCATTTCGTATATCGTTCTTTGCGAAAAAAATGTGTGATAGTGTTGTACGTATTCGCGATTAACAGTTCGGTATTGATGAATACTAATCAACGCAAGTATAATTTGTCGTGCATTGGATATCTCTTCAAACTCTGTATATGAATCGTTTTCGAATCGTTTTGATCGCACATTCCGATAACACAGTGATCCAAAAAAAATCGTCGAATATATTTCGTACGATTAGAGTGGTGCACAGTATCGAGTGACTTTTATTTATTTGAAGCGCGACGTATTTTTGTGCGGACATTTATCGAAAGGAATGCAGTGCTTCTCCAAATTGAGATGAGGTGAAGATTGCAAAATATCGAAGCTTTATGCAATGTGTGTAACCTAAATCTGTTAACGTACAAGTATTCGAGTAACGGAATAAAAGATAAAGATTTTGAGATCGTACAAGTTCGTATGATATATATGTATATATTAATATCAATCTTTATTATATATTTATATATTTATTTATTTATAAGTCTTCTTTTTCTTTTTCTGAACATCATTTATTTATTTATTTATTTATTTATTTATTTATTTATTTAGTTCGCTCTCTGTCCTTTAAAATGCAAAAGTAAATATTATAAGATTTGACTTTGGAAAAGCGCGATAAAACAATCGAATCATTCGTAATTCATTAGCATAATATACTATGAATTTTCTACGTTATATATTGAATCGAAATTGCGCGAAAGAGGAAAAAAAGAACAAGCCTATGAATAGACATTTCCATCCTTTACTAAAAGAAAAAGAAATTAAAAATATCTTTCAATTTTTTCTCTATTTCTTCGGGCAAGTCTACATATATGACCAATATGATTAATTGATTCCATCTTTATATATTTATCTTTATGTGCTATTAATTAAAACCGTAGACAATATTCAGAAATCAAAGTTGCGCGCAGGAATGGCCATGCGCAGAAATGAATGCGCAGTGGTTCGGCCGCCATGTTGGCGCGTGACTGCGACGTCACTGCGACGTCACTGCTACGTCAAACGCGTCATACGGCCGCCATGTTGGCGCGTGAATCGGAGTCATACGCAGTTACACGGATCGTCGTACGTCCGCATTTTTCGCATCTTTTAACCGTTTTTAAATGAATATCGCGAGTGAACGAGCGTCGAGAGTGTCCAAGGATGATCGCGCGACTTTCATAATGTGTCGATGGAAACGCGCGACAGCGATTTTTGACGATATTCAGTGATGGCGTCATCGCGAAGATGGAGCGAAGTTGCGTCGCATTATTCGCGCCCTTGATGATGATTATCGGATGCGAGCGAGTATTGGGAGTGCCGAATAAAGTGTCGCGCGTTCGCGTTGATGATATCGTGTGGATTTGTGTGCATCAAGATCGGAATGGGACGTCCCGAGGCGAGCGAACTGTCCCGAGGAGGAGCGGCCTGTGGAACAGCCGGTGAGTAGATTTGATTTATCATATTTGCGTGACAATTCGTGCATATTTGCGTGCTCATTCGACGCTTATACAGCATCGCGGTGTCCCGAATTACATTCGGACAAATCGGCGCCGTATCATAATTCGATTCGGTGCAATTCAAATAAAGTCGATCGCGTGAAGATGGTTATGCTAGGAGCGATTTCAAATTTATTTTGTATACGCGCAGTGCTGCACATCCTATCTCGTAGGGCTAGGGATAGCTGCCAACTGTCAAACGATAAATTTTTTCGATCTAACCTAACCTAACCTCTCAGTGCTTTGGATGTCGAATGTAAACACAAGCGTATGCTGTCTGGATTTTATCATGCTTTCAAAAATAATATTTAATTATTTCATTAGTGTATTACATTTTATTACGTAGTATATTAATCGTATTAAATGTGCGACGTACAGTTTTACACATTTTAATGAGAAGCATATAATATAATTGGTTAGGTTAGATTAAATTAAAACAAGCTGCTGTGATTTAACGTAATAGAATTCATTTGACGAATGTGCAGCTATTGAAGTTACATGATATTTGTGGACACATTTTTAAAGTAATCATGAGTGTCTTATCTCATCTTGATTATATAAAATTAAAATATAAAATATTTATGTATGCCACATTAACATTACAAGTACTATATTACTTTTCTTATATCTCAATCATATTTCAACGATGAAGCTTTTCATATATCGCAGACAATATGATACTGTGTGTGGAATTTTACACAGGTAATACATGGCACAAAAATAATTTGTTCTCAAGTATTGTGCGCATTTCCCAAAAATAAATTAAATTAAATTATTTTAAGTAGGATCCAAAAATCACTACATTGCCAAGATTGTATCTTATTATAACTGCGATATTATCACCTTTTAATATGTGTGCGCAGTATTACATACATAAAATATATAAATTTATTTGAAACGTATAGAAATCTTTATCTTATTTATAATATTTATGATATAAAAGAAAGTTGCAACTCTAATGAAACAGAGTGATGGAATAATTGGTTGATACTTATGCTGGTCTACAATATTTATCCTTTTTTCATCATTAGATTTTTGGTGCTTTTTTTATTATACAGATGTTATCTGTAAATATAGTACTTGTAATGTTGCTTCTGTATCACTGTAAGCACACAAAAATGATAGCGTTTACAGGTAATTATGTTATATATCATAAGAAAGAGAAAATAAAATTAAAGTTGAATACTGAATGTGCTCTAAAGTAAATCTCATCTAAATAAATAAATGCATAAATGTGCGCCCCACATTCCTCATGAAAAAAATTCATAATATTAATATTAATTTTTATGTATTATTATTTTTAGATTTTTATTCTTTTAAATTCTCTAGATGCATTTTTCATCTCTCCTCTCTTTCTTTCCAACTACTAAACATAGATCTATCATTTTTAATATAGATCTGTCATTTTTAGTGTACATTATTGCAGTAAGTGGAATAAAGAGCAAATCTTTTGGCACATTTAAAATGTACAGGAAAGTTTTATCTGATGCGTTTTTTTCAATAGAAATATCTGAAAAAAATGCATATGTCTTTTTTAATCTTAGATTGGTATTCGGTCACTATTAATTCACAATCTAAATTTTTATCTTTCTAATGATAAATATTGTAATTAATTAAATTATATATAATAATATACAACTATTTTTTTAGCTGGATTCGACCTTGTTCTGAGTCTGTGCAATGATACCGATAATGGTTTTCTGCGCAGACGCTCGACGCTTGAATCTTGTGTTGGAAACGCGCATGCGTCGGACAATTCTAACCAATTTATGTTTATACACATGTGTGTACGTGATCACGTCAGAGTTAGCGATTATTCAAAAATATGGATAACAAGTATTGTACGGAGGAGAACAAGACTGTCGTTGCGGATACATCGCCCGAGTTACCATCGAATATGAGCAAGCGTCAATTCAAGAAAATGCAGAAGATGAAAAAGTGGCTGGAGCAGAAGGATGAAAAGAGGTTAGAAATGTCGCGTTTCGAAATTTTATAAATTGTGACAATTTGTCGTCGTTTCTTTTATATTTTTAAGTCTCCGAAGAATTAATCTTTTTCAAAAGGATATATTTGTACGATTTATTTTCTATTTTTGCAATTTTATGTTAATTGTGAAAAATTTACGTAAAATTCCTCATCTTAATCATTTCTAATTGTATATTTGTCTCTTGTAAAAGGAAAATTTGTCATAACTAACGTGTAAATATTTAATATGATTAGACTTCACAAATGTCAATGATTTTGACATATGTTGTAGAGGTCATAAAAATTGATATTTATGGAACCTGACTATATGTGAATATTTACCTGAAATATTTAACTGAATATCTTTTTTACCTGAAATATTTAACTGAATATCTTTTTTCAATAAACTGCATATTACATATCATAACAATGTATTTATTAATACAGATTGCGAGAGAGGGCTAAAGCGAGGGAGAAACGTGCTTATGCACGTGCGAATAATTTGAGCCTAGGACCATCGCGGAAACTGTTAAAGAAAAGCACCATGGCCATTAGTCCCTGCAAGCTGATGGTAACCATCGACTTGTCATTTGATGAATTAATGATCGACAAAGATATCGCCAAGTTAACGAAGCAGATATTGAGGTGCTATACCTTAAATAGAAGAGCGATAGCACCGATGCAATTTTCCCTCACCAGCTTCACTGGCAGGTCACGAGCTGATATGGAAAAACACAATGGATACGAACACTGGGATGTATGTGATTATTTTTTATACATATGGATGAAAGCAATTTGACAAATCTTAAATTTGTTACGATGATTTGCAGGTGAACTTTCACACCGAATCATACATAAACATTTATCCCAAAGATAAAATCGTGTATCTTACGAGCGAGTCGGAAAATGTGATAGATCGTCTCAATCATGAATGGGTATACATTATAGGCGGCCTTGTCGATCATAACGCGCATAAGGTGAGATTTATGACTCATTGTCTCTCTTGACGAATCTCTGGAATGTTTAAAATATGGAATGTTTGAAATATAGGGTATATGCTACAAGCTAGCGAAAGATGCGGGTATCAGACATGGACGATTGCCATTGGATAAGTTTCTACAGATGAAGGCGAGGAAGGTGTTAACCATTGACCATGGTGAGTGTTAAGACATTGAATTTTTTTTAAATCGACTATAATATCATTTATAATTTGTAATATTCGTATATCATTTATATACGAGTGTCATTATTTTTTTTTTATTTGACTTTTCTAACAAGTAAATTTTGAATAAAATTAAATTTATCCTATGAAAAGATATATTGTTTATAATCAAATTCAAGTAATATATGCGAGTTATATCCTGCAATTTATATTGTCAATGATTGAACTTGTCCAGTTTTCGAGATACTATTAAGAGTCACAGAGGGCAATACCTGGCAAGAGGCATTTTTAAAGGTATTACCAGAGAGAAAAAATGCTAAACCAATCGTTCCTGTCCTGCAATCCAAAGAAGACGAATCACTCCAAGATCCGATGCCTGTTGATGTGAATAGTGCAATACTAGTCAATGTAAATAATACAATGCAAATTGATGTAAGTAATACAATGCCAGTTGATATACATAACGTTTGCAATCAAGAGAAGGATAATAAACTTGAAAGTAACGTAGAATCAAAAAAAGTCTTAGAAGAGCACCTGTGTGCAATATAAATGCAAATAGTAATTTAATTAATGTCAAACTCGTTGTCTCTTGCAAAGTTAAGAGTGCGATGACTTTTTGAAAAATTTTTGACTATAAGTTTCTATAAATATTAGAGAAATCAAATTATAAATATTTAAAGTATATTTTTTATCAAATATATTTTTGTAAATTAAAATGTCTATTTTAATGCTAATTGTTTTTATTGTTTTCACAAATATAGAAATAGGAAGATTTTTCCTGTCGTTCTGTTTTTTAAAACTACTAAGAAAATGTATAATTGACTGCACGCGAGGGAGAAGCTCAATACGCATACACACAATGACAATATACTTTCAGTATCGTGTATTTCCAAAGTTAGAGATGCGTAGACAAGACCAAAACGACAGACACCAATTATAAACGGGCTACAAAAACGCGTTTGAGACTTGACGAACGTCTCGTCAGTATCTTCTTGCGCATTTTTTCTTTTTTTTTTTTACACATCTCGCGGACAACATGTTACAATATAATACATTCTTACATCTAAAACATTTGTTCGCGCTACTCAGAGTGCAGCCTCTATTGATCGGTTTTCATCTCTCGCATCCTTACTGCCGCATCGTCCTCACTTAATTATTGCAATTAAGTCAAAAAGCGTGAACTCTGATTTTTTTAGATTAAAACGTTTGTACACAGGTGCATATTTATTACATTGCAAATGTACATACGCCTATTTTATCGTCCAAGATATTAAATACTGTAGTATCGCATCATACATACATATCTACAGTCAAGTCTTCGTATTCTTCACGTCTGCCTTCTTATTCTTTCTATCTTTCTTATTCGCTCACCTTTGCTATTGCACATTTTAGATTTTTTGTACTTTAACTGCTTTTTCATTTAAAATTATAATTTAATTATAATTTAACTATAATTTAAAATTATAATTTAATTATAATTTAATTATAATTTATCACAAATGTGAAGTAGAACAAAAAAGAGAAGTGATGAAGAAGCAGAAAGAAAACGAAGAATAAGAAGGCTCGACTGTATTTATTTAAATAAATAAATTTCCGCTTTCTTTTTCTCTCGATTTTCACACTTTCGTTGTATGTGCAATGTACATCGAGAGATTTGTAACTTAAAACTAAATTCACTTATCTGATTTAACGTCATATCCTTAATCGCGATTCGAAAAAAAAGCAAAGTTATTATTTATCGTCATTCGATAAATTAATTTCACGTTTGCAGCCGATTGTAAAGATTGGTTTTTCTCCTTTAGGGATTTTTTTATTTTTATTTTTATTTAATATGCACACGGAAATAGCATTTTATTTTCTTATACGGATCAATCTTTATCACATTTCCATTTTTATTATTTCCTCTTTATCAATTATCTCGAAATCACTGTCACCATTACTTTCATCGCTGCTAACTGTGCTTATCTTTTTCGCATCGAAGGCCTCCTCCTCGGAAGACGAGGACGAACTTTTCTCGAAGTGGCCCGTCTGAAACTTTATATCGTCCTCGCCCTCAGCGTCATTCTCGCCAGCGCTGAGCTCCAATTCCGACATTTCCACACCATCGGTACTTCCCTCCCCGTAGTAGGGCAGAGTTAACATCTTTTCATGGAAAGCCTCAATGAAATCTTCATCATAAAAAGAATCTGTAAGCAATGAAATGTAACGGTCGAGGTAAATTGATTTCAGGTATTTTGATTAATTCTATTTTGAATCATAGCGATAAGTAAAACAATAAGTATATGACACGGAATCGATTATTTCTTTATAAGTTTAGAAGAGACTTTTTATACGTATATTTTTTAATATCCAAAACACAAGTTGAATTGAATTTTATACTAAAGTTGTGTAAATAATGAGTCTATGACTGTTTACCATTTTGAGTATCTGACAATACGCTCGTCGGAGTCGGCGAATGATCACCCGTGTCCCCTACTCGATTTAGCACCTGAAGATTCGCTTCTGTCACCACTGGTAAAAATTCGTCTCCAATTTCGCTGTCGCATTCCCATTCTGAAAAAAAAAAAACAATATAATAAATGAAAGCATAACGAACATCATCATAAATATTATACCAAAATATTGTATTAAAAAATACAGAGGAAATTTGACTACATTTATAATGAAGATTCATAACTTTTTAACAAAATTTTCTCGATACATGCAAAATATTTTAAAAAATGAAAAATTAATTAATAGAAAATTATTAATAAAAAAAATTAAATTTCTAAACTTCTCTATTAATAAAAATTTATTTTTTTAAATTTTGTAATTAATTTCTTTGGTTTTTTGATTCATTGTTTATTATTATGTAAATTAATGTTTAAAAACTTATAGAAATTTGAGAAACGTTATTCTTTCAAGAAAATCCGCTTACCTCTGTGCGACTTAAAATATTCCGACAGTTTGTCGGAAAGTTTCAAGGGTAACCGCATAATTAAAGGGCCTAGTATGATCCCCCAATATATCGAATAGTATGTTGACGGGTTGACATGACCGAAAAGCCATAGGCCGAACGCTACGAGGCAAACGATGGTGCAATGCTAAAATCGAAATCGTAAATAAGATTCTTTTTTTTTGTAAAATTCTCCCTCCTTTCTTCTTATTTTACGATATCGAATAAAATCGATACTGAGAAAAACAATACTTGCCAATCCTGGTTGTTCGCTCCTCAACTGCCTCAGACTTTTCCACAGCCAGTGAAGTCTACTGCATAGCCTTTGATGCTCTCTGAAAAGCATTTATAAAATTAAGTTTGTTATTTTTATTTATCGTCATCGATCGTTATGCAAAGAGAAAAATCAAGTTATTTTTTAGCGATTTTTACTAATAATTTTTATACAATTAGTATAAAGATGTATAATAAAATTGATTGTAAAATAAGTAATAGTGCGATCTATTCGCGATACGAATTATTTAAAATAAGAGAAGTATACTTGTGTGCTTCTTTAATTTACGCGCAAATGTTCTTTTTAGCAACTTACTCTGTTGGAGCCAGGATATCCATGAATTTGAAGGCGACCATTAATTGTACAATAAGATAAACAATGAGAATTTTGAAGGGTATCCGCGATGTCGGTACTCCAAGCATACCGTAAATCCTGTAAATAGGATACAACCATAAATTTCGAGATTATTTCTCTGTAAAAAAACTCCGAAGAAAGTTTTCGGAATTTTTAAACAAGGAAAAAACATCAATCTCTTTCGCAAAATGCCAATTTGATTTTCAACTAGACCGGAAGAAAACCGGAAGAAATATCGTTGGGTAGATTTGAATAGAAATGTGTCGATGAGGATAAAAAGAAGGAAAAAGAGAGAAGCCTTATTTAAAGTATTTTTATGTAGATATATATGTATATGTATATATATATATATATATGTGTGAGTGAGTGTGTGTATATTTATAAATATAAATATATTTATATTTTATAAATATAAATATATAGTATATATTTATATTATATATATATTTTATAATATTAATATATTAATATTTTATACTATTATAATATTAATATATATTTTACAATAAAATAAAAAATATATATATTTTGAATTTTCTCGAAAATTTATATAAAAAAGAATTTGAAAAAATTAATATTAAATATTGTAAATAAAATCCCAGAAACAAAGTAATTCAAAATAAATCTGCCAATTGACATTTGAAATTAAAAATCAACGATAAATGTCAATTGTATATTTTAAACAAAATCTCGATAAGCTAAAAATCGTCGGATCGACACCGATCTGGTGCAAGGAACATTTTTAGCGAGGTAAGGAACACGTGCGCGCGCGGATCTCATTCGGACAACGTGCGATGCACACCGGAAGTAAAGCGCGCGCGCACACAACTGATTACCGAAGCAAACACACAAGGATCTTATCAGCGAGATTTTTCATCGGTAGGAAAGTCGAGATAATGACGCGCGTTCAACACATAGAAATTGATTAAATACGCGTGTTATCTATATGCGCATACATATGTACATGCACACATGTGCATCACGGCGATGTAATCCCCCCAAGCGCGTTCCGTTCCGGAGCCTTGACCTAGAAGGCGAAGTTACTCTCCGTGCACACGAAACGTAAAACAGCTGTAATAGCGGCGATATGACGTCACGGACGGCCGGGGTCGGGAGGCGCGGCGTCGGGCAAAACATTCGCGCGAACATGGAAAGACGCAACAGCGGGTCGTGGCGCAATAACCGAGTCGCTTATTAAGGACACGCTTAAGAGGAAAAGATATCCAAGAGATCGAAAAGATGGGCGATAGCGATGGAGAAAGAGAAAGAGAGAGGGAGAGGGAGAGGGTGAAGGGACCTCTCGAAACGCGAAGAACAAAGGCGGCTGCTTATGACGCAATCGGTCAAGTTTGAAAGAGAGAGAGAGCTCGCAGAGTCCTTCGAAAAACGCGAGAAAGGTGCGCGATCTCTTTTTTTTTCCTTTCTCTGTTTCTACGCAGATTAACTCGATCCTATTAAAGTCTTTTTTTCTCTTTAGGTATCTATACCCGCTTTACGAACGTGGGAGGCTTGGACGAAATCTGCGGGGGGGCTCGAGGAGGCACAATGAAAATGAAGAGAACCCGAGACAGGGACAATGGAGCGGAATCTCGTGCGCGCGCGCGCGCGCGCAGTTTGCCTTCTTACCAGATCACCACGCTGAGCAGGATGATCAGATAGATGTTGAGGAAGAAGGTAAAGTCCTCCCAGAGCAACGTCTTCTCCACGGCGCGGCAATACCGGCACGTCTCGCTGCTGCACGGATGATGGCGAGGATCCCGCTCGGGCGGCGAGGACGCCTCTCCCTGCGACGAGGACGACGTAGACGGCGACGGCTGCGGTTGACCCGGGTTGTCGTCAACGTCGCGACCCGTCGTCGCCCGTCGATACACCCGGGAGACTAGATTCCACGCGCGACACTCCATGACCCGGCGCGCGAACAACGATGGGAGTACACGATCCATAATCCGGACTCGTCGATCGTCTCCGTCGACGACGACGGCGACGGCGGTGGCGGTGCTGATACTGATGACGGCGACGGCGATGGTCGTCCAGCGTGTATCAGCGACAACGCGCTGATCCTCCTCCTGCTTCTTGTTCTCCTCGTCCTCCGGATTACGATCGGCAAGTCGTAGCGAATGCTACTCGTCGAGCATGGCAAAACGCTCCCCGTCCACCCGCGGATCGGACGACAACTGCGCGTCGTAAGTCGTAAGACGTACCGTGTGTATTAATAGCGCCGGACACACACGACCGAGAGCTCGACGGAACGACGAATGCGACGAGAGACTCGACGAGGGTTTTCCTCAGCTGCCGCGCGCGGCCCTCGAAGGTAGGAAGAGAGAAGGAGGGGGAGAAACGAAACGGAGCGATTGGAAGGAGAAAAAGAGAGAGAGAGAGACAAACGGAGCTCGGGACAGCTGTTGTACGAGAAGCACCCCCGTCGAGTAACGCGAATACGCAGGTAGGTAAGTATACACCTTAACGCTTAGCTATCTGTCATTCAATAAATCTGCGCGCACACATACACACACACACACACATACACCCCCCCGGACAAAGTATATCGTTGCGTTGTTTTTTTTTTTCTAAATACGCGCACTTTTTTGCAGATAACTCGACGATTCTATCGGCAGGAGGGCTGAAGAGAGCCAGATGCGCTTTATGCGCCGTTCTAGACAACCTGACGATGACGCGCGCGCGATGGAGGCCGACTGATGTATAGATATATACGTGATTTCTAGTATGATTTCATAAACACATAGGTACACACACACATGCAGTATGTATATATATATATATATACGCATACGTGCGTCGTGCGCTCTGCGTCAAGTACCACTCCGGTCTCTCCCCCCTACCTTTCCTCGCACTCCCACCCTCATCCTCGCGCGTCGTGTGTATACAAACACGTGACAATTGCAACGCGCACGCGAGTCACGCTGAAAGGAGATACGCACAAATGTATAAGATGAAGACGAGACGACGACGGGAATAAGAACGCGAAATCTCTCCAGAAATTCTTCTTAGGCCCGGTCCCACAACTCGAGTTAATCCGAGTTTAATACGTTAAACTGGATCCTGATTGGTCCATTCACTACTTAAACTCGGATTAACTGGATTGTGGAACTGGGCCTTAATGAATGCATACCTCATCAATGATCCTCTCTTCTACCTTGTCGTTTTTTTGCCCGATCGGAGGATCATCTCTCATGATAATTATATTGCTATTTTTATAAATGCTTTTCCTTTGTTTTTTTTGTAGTGATGGGTCTACATATGGTTTGTAAGGAACTGAAAAGGTCGAAAGTTGGTTCTGAGAAAAAAGATTAAGGATTAGGACTCGAAGAGGACCGCAAAATTCTCTCCCCACATGTCTTTAAATAAGTCTTTGTAAGTAATGTTATCTTTCTTTTCATTTTTCCTTTTGTTGCTATTCGCTTTGATTGATTAGGCTCCCGATTAGCATTATTAATTAATTCCCAAGTTAAGCAATGTATTTTTTCCTTTACTGCGTTGTAGCGCTACGCAATTATTTACATGTTTACACAATAGAAGACGGAACAAGCCGAAGATATCGTTGGAAAATATTTAGAAAAATTTAACAGGATAAGTTCCTTGCTCTGTCGAGATTTTTCGAGAATCAAAATCCCTTACCAGGAAAGTATTCTTTCCATTCGTTTTTACATTATTTATTAGACTAAATCGAGTGTTGTTACCAGTTTTCGAGCTCTGTGCTCTTTTTATTATAAACTTGTTTGTAAAAGATAGTTGAGAAACGTGTTTCGAAATATTGATAACCAGTTTTCGATTATCCTAGATCTGCAGTGTGCGTCGAAATGTTCTAATTTTTAATACAAGTTTTTTTTCACGTGTTTTCAAAATAAATTACAGACCTCAAGTTGCAGGAAAAACAAGCAGAAAGTTTCGATTCATGTCGTGGCATTTCGGGATCAATTATATACCATATCGTTTGCATTTTGACTTAACGTTCTTTTTCTTGAAACGGCAATTTTGAAACTGAAAATTTTGTTTCTTTTTTTACGGTTTATGCTGTAATTTTGTCTGAACGCTTTCTAGCTATTTTTTCATGCTTTTCATATGGAAAGTTTGTTTGGAAATGGTCCCTTTATTCCGAAGGGTCTTTTTGATTGTTCCTTTACAATGTTCATTGTGGGGTGTCCTTGGAGAATAGAATTCTTCATTAAAAGCCGGTTATTTTTAACATTTTGTCTTCAAATTATTTTATCTTTAGAAATAAGCTTATATAGCTTTCGTGTGTGTAGCTTCTTTTTTAAAATTTCTCGAAAATACCTTCAAATCTTTTCTTCGTCCTCTTTTCATTAGTCTAACATACAAAAAAAATAAAATATTTCATTCGTTAGATGGTAACGGTTTCATTCGTTAAATGCCGAAACTTTGCGCTTTAATCCATGGCTCGCATTTAAATCATATGTACACGTCTTATTTACTGGAATAAATGAATCACATGAGAAAAACAGGAAATCTTGAAAGTTTCTTTTTCTTGTGTAGTCATATATAGACAATTTAAATTTCAAATTTTTCAAGACGATAATGGCTTGTTTAAATTCTTAATGAATAATAATAAAAAAAATTAACGAAAAATTTATTTCATAATTTAGTCTCGAAAGAAGAAATTACATTATGAGAAATTTGATGAAATTAACTAATCTGTAGAAAAAAAAGACACACAGAAATAATTCAACGAAAGAATGTTCTTTCTCTTTCTCTCTTTCCTACCAATGCATTTATGCGACAACATGATATGCGTAAACACATGATCGCGTGATACACGTCGGTATAACATTGTATTATATCGTCAACATTTCGTGAAAATTCCATTTTCCTCACGCATCTCTTCTTCCTCTCCTTTCGTTGATTTTAACAAAATCTCCTGTCCTCTAGATGATACAAGGTATGACGAAATAGCAGCGCTTACTAACACATCGTTTTTATTAGTCCTCGCCTAGGGCTTATAATCTACATGCAGCCTATCGAGTTTACGGACAATCGCACGAGTAATGTTGATTACAATAATCAACTCACGTTAGAGTCGAGTAGTACAAAACAAAAGAATAATGCGATTAATAATGACGCAGTTACAGCTGTTGTAAAGTTGTCAAAAAAGATAAAACGGTTCGGAAACAAACAACATGATGAATCGAGATATCATGTTGTCACTTAATCGCCTCTTTTACGGTACGTTACATCGTTGTACGTATCTTTCGGGATCGATGCGCTTCGTGAGATTCACGAGTCAAAAAATAAAGTAGATGATTCGCGTACAATCGTGACTTGTTTATTATCCCCAATTATTTATATATTTTATATATTTCTAAATCCTCGTATTCATCTACTCTTGCGTTAAAAATAACCGATTATATAACACTCTTTTGGTTATATATATAATATATATCTATTATATATATATATATATATATATATATATATATATATATATATTTACGAAATAATATACGAGACATAATAGTTTAATTATCGTCGCGCCGTTAAAAAAACACGGAGATAAAACTTATTTCTATATCCGGGTCGCAGGCAGTACTTTATACATTTATACAAATTTCCTATAAACACTTTCGAGTCTCTTTAATCGCGCGAAAACAAAATAAAAAAAGACCGCGCTTTAATCGATCAATAAAATGATTACGTTATACGAAAAAAGAATCGCAGATAAATGCATCTTCAAATTTTTTTCGCATGAAATTATCCTCATATAGATTGCACTAAAAGATATATATATATAAGATCTTATTCGTTTTCATCCGGAAGAGCTTTTTTCTATTTATACACAAGATGTACAACTTAATATACGCGATATATTTCAGGAATAAATCCAGAATATATGATGTTATTTTATCTTGTCATTGCAGATATATGGCCATTCTAATAAAATTCCTGATATAATTTACTATATTTACATCTCATATCTCACATGAAATGTTTTGTTAACTAATGATTCGAATATATCTTATGACTCACTCTAGTTGCTTTCAAAGAAAGTATAAAATATCGAAATCTATCTATAGTTTTGCTTATCTTTCAAGCGATGATAAAAATCAATTCTGACCCGAAAGAATAAATGTATATCTAATGCGTATAAAAGATACGGCCATTGAGAAACGATAAAATAAATCACATAGGAATTCTCCTCCTATTACTTATCCTTTTACTTGTCCTTTAAATCCATTCCAAAATTATGTTATCGCATATTAAGTTTACACCTCTTTAGTTTTGTACCTCTATACGTATAGCGTAAGAAATGCAAAGATAACTAAGAGTCGATTGCAAATATACCGTCGGTCGTGACATTAAAAGGCACTTGAATATTAAAATTAGCCTAACTAACTTGTTTTCCTTAAACCACGATCACGATAAAGTATAACGTTATAATTTTGTAAACAAATGACGCGTGTGCACGCGCGTCCATAACGCAGTCTATGTTATATGGCAGTATTTTTAGTCGTTCTTTACAAATATCTCAACAAAATAGAGTATATATTGTATTTAAATATTAGTTACCTTTAAATAATTATGTATACGCTAAAATACGTTAGATCTAGATCTTGTTATGCCGCTCAGAGTTACGCGTCTCTTTACGTAGCTACTCAAGATCTTGCTGAACTCGAGACGAGGCACTGAGCGCGTAGTCGCCGTTCGCAAACTGTCGCGTCGTGTCGTTGCGATTTCTTCTTAAAAGATCTGCGTTATTCTTTTTCTCATTTCAGAGCACGTTATTTTCCGGCATAAGTTGGATTCTTAAACGTGGAAGTGGCCTGCTTATAAATTGGATTCTCTCCCTGCAAAATTGAAAGAAGGAAAAGATTAAGGCTAATTAAGACAATTAATTAAGATGATATAATTAACATAATAAATCTGATTAAAATATTTCTACATTCAACTATATAATATTTCAATTATGTCTTATTATATAGTCTTTTTGTATAACTTTTAAATAATGTATGTAATGTTTTGCAAATACTATTTATATCTTGTATTTAACACATTTACTTGAAGCAATATAAATTGCAAAAACTATTGTTAATTTTAATTTTAATTTAATCTGATTCATGATACGAGAAATAATCAAATCGTACCGTATCCCACTTGGCCATCATCCTCTCCTTTTCAAATCGGGCAAACTCCCGTCTATCGTGTATCGTCGTCAGCAGTTTCCATAGCAGCAGCAGTGCTAGACCGACCAAGACTACCGCCGCGATTACGCCCAACACGATCCCGAGCATATAGACCTGCGGGGGGCATTCGCGTTCTTTCTGAGCGCGCACTTGCAAGCAGTTGGTTTCGTTGTAGTAATACACGAAATTGTATTTGCAGTCGTCTTCATCCGTGCCGAAGCACGGCACCTCATCGTTGTCTACGTCGACGATCACCGTCTCCACGCTTTCAGGCACGAATTCCTTGCAGTTTTTCGCGCACTCCTCCGGATCGCTGTAGTTTCCGGTATTATACATCTGACATTGCACGCACGGCTTTAGTTCCTCGCAGCGGCTCGGGCAAGTCGGACATTTGTTACAGTGCTTGCCAGAATATCGAGTGTTGCCTTCTTCGTGACAGATGCATTCACCACAAATACAATCGCCCTAAGAAGAAATGAGAGAGAGGATGGATAGATTAGCGAATGATATTTAAATTCTTCGAGCTTCTAATGAGTTTGAAATTATTTTGGAAGGGAAAACAATATAATTTTCTTGCATACTTACGTGACCTGAGCAGAGTACGCCATTCGTAGTTCCCGGCGCGATGCAGGAGTCGTTGGAGGACCTGCAGTTACAAGACTGTCCGATCCAACCAGCGTTACAGATGCACTGTCCGCATTCGCAGGTACCATGATCGGAGCAGAGCTTACCCTCATCGCGGTCGCAGGAGAAGTTATCGCACTCGCAAAAATGTCCCGATATTATCTGCAAGAATAGTGAGTTTGTGATCTCGCAAAAATGTTTAGTAATAAATAATTAGAAAATAATTTTATTTCCATACAAAATCTTTTTTCACTTTACTTCAAAACTTTGATTTTATTTTGTTTTATTTGTCCACGCGTTTCTAATTTCATCATATCTTCATCATTGAAAATAACTCGTGTAATTTAAAATATTGAATATACGATGAAAATTAATTTGAAAAATAAAAATTAATCATAATTTTTGGCATTAAACTGAAATAACTGTAAATTCGTAGATAAAATGATAAGAAAAATATCCGTCATAGAAATCGACATGCGAGAGAAATAAAAAAATACCTCCTTCGGGTTTTCTCGTTCCTCGCACTCGCACTGACCACAGGCACATGTGCCGCGACCGGAACAATCCACGAGAGTAGTGTTATCGGGTCGGCACAATTGGAAATGCTTGTCAAAGCCAGTGAGCTCTTGATGCGGGCTGCATTCACAACGCTTGCCAAAGAATCCATCGTAGCACTCGCAAACGCCGCACTTGAGCGTGCCTACGCCGTTGCACTCGGGTGATTTTTCCTCGTACATGTTACCATGACGCTCGCATTCACAATCGCACAACATCTCCAGATTAACCGTGAGAGTCTCATTTATACCAACCTGAAGGGAAAAAGAATATGATTATAATGAAAGCAAATAAAACATAAATAAATATATGTATATCTTATATATAGATGCAAATTAAAAGATAAAAAAAACTTGATAGACACAGATTCTAGTTGATCAATCTCTAGTGCAATGCACTAATGCATGAGCTTACCGGATAAATGTCAAACTTTTGCTTCCATTCCGATCTGTTGGCCGGACAACTAGTGACTTCAATCTCCGCGATAAACTCCACCTTCGTGCCAACTTTTAGTCCATCGCATTTCGATGTCTCGACCACTGGTCCAGTACCCAAACAGCTCGAGAAGTATTTGATTTTAATCGCGCTGCTAGCTGTGTCCTTCATCTCCACCGAGCTTGAAATAGCGTCGTATTGTTCGCGGATCAGTTCCACGACATTGCTGGAGTCATCTGATAGTTTACCGGCGAAGGAACCCTCTACGTGCTTCGTAAGTCTCTTGTAAACATTGATCTGTTCCTCGGTGACTGCCCATATAACATTTATAGCATTTTGCTTTACTTTTAGATTGATTTGTGAAATGCTGGGATAATCCTGCAGGGATGAGTGAGTGTACGTGCCTCTGGAATCTAAATGGCACAAACCATCATTCGGCTTGATGATACCACCCAATTTACCATCGCCCGCATAATGAAAACCGGCGTCAGTCGAGAATACCAGTAACCGACGTGCCTTTTCGCGCCAGCCTATTTGATTACGGCAAACTATTGCTTGCATAATCGCATCAAAACCACCCTCTGGTGCGTCGAGATTGCCAGACACAGACGCATTACGAACCAATCCCTGTAAATGAAGATGTCTATCTAAAAAATATCGCCACATGTAACAGAATAAGATGACTGAATTTTTAATTATCTTTATTATTATCTTTAATTTAAAATTCAGATTTGTCAATTTCAAAATTAATTCCGGATTTAAATATGTATATTTATGAATATTTCTGTACCGCAAACTTGCTCGTATCCTGAGATAGCCTCATGATGTTTTTATATCCGTAAGGCGCCGCACAACCGTCGCATGGTTCGATAAGACTAAAATCAAAGATAAGCCAGTGAATATTGACACACGATACACACGACAGGTAACAGGCATACTTTGTTCGGTTTATCTCACAACTTACGATTTAGGCACAGTATTGACATATGGCATCACTACCTTGTCAACAAAGCTACCAAAACCTAAACGAAAATTGCTCGTAATTTTACTCATGCTCTCGACCAACAATTGGCCCAAGTCGGATAATTTCTTCTTATCGTCCTCCATGGATTTACTCAAATCCATAAGGTAGTAGAGATCAACAGGATAATCCTCCGCTTGGGAGTAAGCAAAAGACATTCTATAAGCTTCGTCTGAAACGAATTTTCATTATACAAATAACATGAAAATTTACAGTTTTATTTTTATTTAATAATAATAACTTACTTATTCTAAGTTTCAGATCGACCTCTTGTGGCCACATTTGCACGGCCTCCTGTCTTCTACTTCCAGCGCTGCTTGAACTTTCCTCGTGAAAATCAGAGGAGGAATTGGAAGATGAATTGGAAGATGAGAAAGAGCCTTCGATGCTGCTATATCCTCCTGCACCACCACTACCCTTTGTCAAATTACGATGTCGCAACATGCTAAAGACATTGTCAGGATTCCATGTATAATTGAGAGGACACGTCGCAAATATCTTGGTATTGATATTTGGAAGGAAGCATCTTTTCTCAGGGAATTTCTACAAAAAAGCAAATTTGATTCAGAAATATTGATCAAATATTAAATAAATGTAAAAAAACTCTTTTCTTTCTACCACATAAGTTTAGTAGAGAAAGCAAAAGAGAAATAAAATTTAATATAGACTTACCGGTGCTGCGCACCAAGCACAGTGCGGAGTCTGTATGCATTCATGGCAAGTCTGTTTACTGATACAAGGATTCATGCCTGTCAATCTCTCTGGAGGAGGATAATTGGACTGAGCGAATGAAGTCAACAGGCCCGCTACTAATATTCCCGATACAACGAGCCATCTTGAGCTGCCAAACATTCTGCAAAATTATAGACAGGCCAATAAATCTCTCAATAGACAAACATCCTTATACATATAGATACAAAAATTAATAATTAAAACATAATCTCTCCAGAACTTGAGAGACTGGACTGGAAGAGTTAACAATGCAACACAAGATATAGAAAAACGATAAAGTTAGAGGAGGGAGAAGAAGAGGAGCTTGTATAGGACGCATGGAGAAAAATTTTTGGCAGATCGACGAAATAGCGCACCTAGAGTTATACATGTATACGTACGATCTTGTCCCCATAGTGAAGGGGAAAAAAAAGAAATCTCGGATCGAGACGATACGAATAAGCGAGACGATCGACACTTGTAATCGCGCACCTCCCGCGGCTTATTCATACGACGGCGATGCCGTCATCTTTATATTTGCCGAGCAACATCACTCGCTCGCGTATGACTAAAGCAGCGGAGGACGATAAGGATGAGATATATCTCTCTTCGTGCGAGACGCGGGCTTACTTAATCGTGCGAGAGACGGTGTCCGTCGTTCTTCTCTGTTTTCCCGAATTACGTTTTACAGTGCATCACAAATGTTGTTTGGTTGATGTTTGTCCCTTCGTCGCTCGGGATCGCCATAAATGGTAATCCATCAAACGAAGCGTTCCGGAGGGAGTGCTCGTATCTCGCCGCGTTCGTCTCCTTCCCGTAACGAGCGCTGGGAAAGTAATCGACCAATCGGGGCGAAGCTCGCTGGGCTCTGATTGGCTGGACGCGGCGCGCGCGTTCATCTCTCGACGCGGATTGGCTCGTCCAGTTTGGTTCTGCGAACGGGGCTTAACGTCACCGTCGAAACGAAAAATAACTAGAAAAATAACTAGACTCTTCGCACTGTCACATTGGCAGCACTGTGGATTTTGAAATATAACACAAAGTGGTTGCGCGCTCGTTTACCTCGTCGAAACTTTGCATTGTGATACAAAATCGGGAATTTCGAGTACATTTTTTGCATCATTGTGAATCGTATTCTGTTTGTGTTGAACTCAGCTGTGACAGTTTGTGCCAATTCATCAATTTTGGAACATTCAGCTGGCATTTCGAGATGCGAATGATATCGATTATCGCGATAAGCGAGGTAAGCGCTCGTTCATTTAACATTTCATATTTCGAGTGAACGAATTATATATGTTTGAGAAACAGTTTTATAATATTTTATATAAAAATATTAATAATAATACACACTCCAAAAATATTTTATTAATGTTAATTATTTATGCGATATTAAATTTGTGGAATTTCGTGCAAAATATTGGGAGCGCGAGAAAAACATTTTGAAGGAGTATTTTTTTTATAAGGATGCGCTTGTAGATTTTTTTCATTTCTCTCGTATTTTATCAATGTTAAGCTGCACGAAAAGAGAAAATTATATATAGAATTTCCTAGAAAGATGGCATCGGAACGCAATGCTGCCACTACAAAGAAATAAACAGTTGTTTCGTGATCGATATTAAATTCATCGTGTGTGTAAAAATATTTACAAAATGTGCAGTATTTGTAATTTTAATTAAATCGCGCGTACACGAACTTGTCGTTTTATCAGGCGATAAAAATCATTATTTTTCGGTGAGTATTAATATCGTTTATCATCCAGAGGCTCTTATAATAAATGTAAGACGATGATATTTGACGAGAAGCGCCGTTGCACGTGAATACGTCGGTCGAGGTTATTTTTTGCGACTAGGGAGAGATATTGCCTTTAGGTTTCGTCACATGTATTTTAATTCCTTTATCGGGAGTTTTATTTCTCGCTAAGCGGAACTTCTTTTACGAAAAATTCGTCTGCAAAAGAATTTATGCTAGCATATTATTTTATATTATTTTCTATATGTTAACTTTTAAGTCTTTTTTTCTGTTTCTTTCTCTCTCTTTTTATGTATATAAATATTATATATTTACATGCGTGTATTGGTTTTATGTATTATATAAAATTTTATCTGATAAAATAAAAAATCTCACTTAAAATTTTTTATTCACGTTTAAAAATATACGTGAAATATACATGTGAAAAATATACTATATTTTTAGAAAAGTACGTTTACAGTAAAGATTATTATATTTTATTTTTTATATTAACATTGATTGTATTATTTTTCGAAAAATACATAAATCAAACAGCGAGCAAAAACCGCGAAACATCTCTGTCGATAAAGTAGCTTTTATTTACCATGACTCATTTTTGAATTTGCTTCTCGATTATTCTTATAGATGGCGCAAAAATGAAGTTTCGTTTTTTATGTCATTTATTTAGTTTCCTTCATAATTAACGCGCCATTTTCTCGAGTAAAATTATAATTTTCGCGAACGCTAATTTTACGTATCATTATCGAAATTTCTTGCAAAGTTGCAAACGTTGGAGGAAATACGCACTCCTCGATCCTCAAAAGAGGAATGATTGTCATCGTATATGTAAGTTTATATTTTATTATAAGTTTTATATTTTAAACGCAAATACAGCACAGATCATTGTTGTTACATTGCAGCAATATTGCGGCAATATTGCTGGAATGTAACAACAATAATTTATTGTATGGGAAAGTTTTTAGATTGTATTATCGCGCAAGAAAAATTCAAAACCCAAAGATTTTTCTTCGCCAAAATACTAATTATTCCCCGCATAAAACAAATATATAATACATCTTGCAAGGAAAAATAATTAATTTTATCTGACGTATCGAGATGAAAAAATAAAGCACGCTGAAAGACTTTGATGATACAATTTTTATTATTATATATATATATATATATGTATATATATATATATATGTATTGCTCGCGTGAGGTACATATATTCATTGATACATTCGCGTGTCCTAAGAGAGCATTCTTTCTTCTTCTCATTCAACTTTCGAGCCTCTCTGAAGGAATCGCGAATTCGAAGAAATATAGATCGACAAGAAAAAGAAAGAGAGTAGGTCTCGTCGCGCGAGAGGGACTATAAACAAGAGGAATGACACACACAACACACGAAAAGAGCGAGAGTTAAGTAAGCGCTAAATAAATAAAAAAAATAAGAAAAGAACACGGCACTACGATTTCTCTCTTCGAAAAGGAAAGAGAGACGGACTCACCCGGTGATTCATAAATAACGAAGGAACGCGAGCGCCTTTCTCAACCCCATCGATGTGCATTGATTCTCGTGAAATATTCTTACACGCACTCCCCTTTCAGGTATATATCTATCTAGCTGAAGAGCTAATAGTAAATTACTAAAATAGTAAATTAACAAAATTACCTCGCGACAAAGAAGAAATGGGCGCAAGCGTTCTTTCGACTTAACTCGACTATAATAATAATAATAATATATAATAGTAGTAATAAATACATATTATTAGAGACGAGACCCCATGTCGATAACTTTGTAAATCCGATCGAACTGTTAGTCGCCTATAAATTTTCCCGGATCTCGTATTATCGTAAAAATGTCGCTCTACTGCTCTGTTAAATCGAATCAATGTATATTATCATTGAAATCATTGTAAATCAGTGAAATCTCACTAAAAGAATCAGTAATATTTTAAATAACGCGTCTTATATTATAATATCGTATATGAGATAAATTCGTATATGTAAATAATTTAATAATTTAATAATTTAATAATATATTTAATAATTTAAATTTATATTTATATATGAAATAAATTTATATTATATGATATATTTTGTTAAAATATATCTGATTATCTAATATTAATTATACTTGTTTTATTTCAGATATGTTCAGGTATGTTTGAGAGCTTCTCTCAATAAATACAATCTAAAAATAAATAAGGAAAAGCTCGAAAAGCTGCATCTTGTAAATGTACGATTATTACTGATTTTTCAATGAAATTTTGCGTAAATCTTTGTTAGTGGGACACACACACAAGAGACGGAGAAGCAAAGTGTGAGAGTTTTCACTCAAATATTCGGTAATCAGTGACATTTTCATTAATTCAGTTTACGAGAGCACACTTCGATACGCTACTTTTCTCCGCGTAACGCATTAACTCGTGCAAGATAAAATTTCTTTTTACATTAGAAGTGCAGCCGCTGCGATGCGAGCGAGGAGGAAAATTTTATTTTTTTACTAATCGAATAATTTTTTAGTCTTCTTTTTTACTTTCCTCTTTCTTTAGTTTCCTCATAAATATTTTCGTATATATACGACAAAATAAATATTATTATCGGGCCAAAAATAATAATTGCTAAATTGACCCATTATTTGACATCATTTTTTTAAAAACATTTCATATAATTTTATAAAATAAAAGGGAAAGAAATTTTATATTCGATTGCTCATTTCGCCATCGACGAGATATTATTAAGTAGACTTCGATAATTTGAAATCTGTCAGTCATAAATATATATGTTCTATAAATATATATTTTTCTCGAAATAACGTGACTATTGAAAGTTAATAAATTATCAGCTCACGTTTGGATACTTATTTTCTTTCGTGAGATTTTTCTATATCCTTTTTTGTTGATCTTAGATTGACAAAAAAATTAGAAATTAGCAATTAGTCGAAATTTTTGAAGAATATATATTATTTTTCTTCTTAAAATCCGAAAATTAATTTGAAAATTAATATATAACAAAGAAAGTTTAGGAGTTCTCATAAATTAATCATAAGCTTATTCAAGACACATCTAATAAGGACATAAACCATTTATTTTCGACATAAATTGTATTTATTTTCAGAAGCCTTAAATTTTCTCAAATATTTTCACATATACAACAACATATAATATTATCTGACCAAAAATGACAATTATTATTAATTGATCAATTATTTAATTTATGTATCATCGAGTATAATTTTAAAAGAGAAAAAAGAGTAACTTTAAATGTGTTTGAAATGTTTCCTTTCTCACTTTTAATATCCAAACATTACAATCTCTCATTTCTAATATAACTATAATATTATTTTATCATTTTATCTTTTTTAGTTTTATATAAATCTTTGCAATATTTCTACAACATGCAATATTTGCCACAATATAATTGAAACGTTTTGCATATGGATATTCATAATCGATTTCGCACATTTTAAGATTAATTGTAAATCAAATACTATACTTGAACTAATTTTTCATTAATTTCTCTTTTTGAATCAAGTATCGCTTCCGTTTCGCTTTTATTTAACAATATCTCGTCGATGATTTCGCTCGATATTCCAAGACAGGTTCGATAGGCAGCTCGCGTAACTCTGGCTCGAATTAATCGGATGGTACACATATTTTCGTGTGGCAGCCGAGGACTGGGTCTTGATATTTCCAATATATTTTTTTGCCTCAAATTCAGTCGCGTTATTTGGCCTTTCGGTACTTCGCTATAAACAGACTTAATGATGATCGACGTTCATTAATGAAAGTGCCCGTCGAGCGTTTATTTCGCGATTCGCGAAATTTAACATCACGCTGCGCAAAAAGATTCATCGTGGCGCGTATATGACATGTAATACTGGTAATTACTGTTTTGAAGAGATAGCAAGGAAGAGCGATGACGATCCTCGTACCTTTTTTCGATGCAATATTTTTTTCTCCTCTGTTTTGTTAATTTCTTTTATCAATTTTCTGTCGAAAAATTCACGCGAATCGTTGAATATTTTATTTGTTTATCCTGGAGGAATTTATAATACAGGTACAATGTATCCAGGACGGTAAGATTTATCCGAGACATTGAGATTTTTTTATGAAAAATATTTTAGTCATTATTTTCTTGAATTTGAATCGACATTTTAACGTCGAGTGTTTCGATGTTAAAATGTCGCTAATGTCGATTGAGACCGCTCGTCCTTGCTATCTTCCTCACTTTTAATTTTCAATTGACCGTGGCAAGCTGTGTTTTATTGATCTTTTACTTAATGTTTCTTTAAAGAAGCACAATGAGGTTCCCTTGGCTCCTCGCCGCGCTCGCCGTTTCGAACATCTCGCGACTGCCTCTTTACACCATTTATGGGGACTTATTTCGATTGCCTCTTACGTCCCATGTTGCAGATCTTGAAGTGGCACAGGGACATGTGATCTGAAACACGAATCGCGTGCGTTATTCGCTGTCGCAGTTCAGCTTCGCGATTGTCTTTCTTTAATAATGATCGAGAGTGAGTAATTCTTACAGACGCTTTGTACGTTTAAATAAAAAAATATGATCATGATAATTAAAGTTATTAATAATAATTAAATAAACGAATTTTATTATAAACATTATTATATAAAAATAAATCTAGTGTTCTGTTGGGGATGTTTATATGATGAAAAAAATATGTTTTTAAGACATCATATATGGGGATAAATTGTGTATTCTCTTTATTATTTTGATGTTATTTATAAAGTTATAATTATATTATATATTTAATTTCAGAGTTTTTACATAATATTTCTTTTGAACAATGATTAATGCAAATTTATAAGATAATAACAAGGAGAATAAAGAAATAAAGTGCAAAATTGTAAAAAAAAAACGAAAGAAAGCGACAAATTAATGTGGAAGGCGCACGTTACAAAACTTTTAGAACAGATTTGAAAAGTCTGATTATCGCGATATTTCGGAGATGAGTTCCCATCTCCGACTAGGTTTCCTTTCCGAGAAGGTTTCCGATCCTTCGAACTCGAGTCGTTCGATGAATCAATCGGAGACACGTACGTCACGAGTCAATTGCTCTAATCAATTGTCATCGATAACGATCATCTTCGATCCCGAACGCGTTACAGATTCGTACAAGCGTGTCTGAGAAAAATTACTTTCGAGATTAGTAAATATAACCGAGAAATTCTTGAAAAAAACAGACTCTTCGTCTCTTTCCACATGAGAAAGGAGAGGATTCTGCGTGAATTTCCCGCGTGAAAATAGTGCGTGGCATAATTTTCTCGATCCCCCGAGATCTTAACTAAACCCGGTAAGAGACGAGAACGACTGGCTTTTTATTTTAATGACCGGATTCCATGCGGCGTCGAAAATCCGTGGAATATCATCCCGAGATCGTCTCCAATGTTTCAAATATATAGCTCGAATATATAACACGATACATGAATATTTAAAGTTTTCGTGCCAGAGGAATTTTTAGCCGTTCATTAATTAATTTTAATGCGCACTAGACTACTAGATTGCCGTAATCCTTTCTCTATTTTCTTTAATTAATTAAAGTTTCACTGCACATTTTGCTCCACGTTTATTTTTAAGAAACTTGCAAATTTGTACATATTATGCTAAAAGGATTATTAAAAATAAAATAAAATAAAATAAAATAAAATAAAATAAAATAAAATAAAATAAAATAAATAAATAAAATAAGACTCGAAGATCTCTTGTCTCGCAGAATCTGACTAAATCGTGATATCTCTTTTCGGAGAGAATCGACGAGGAGAAATATGAAAAATATACTCACAACTAACTCCATTCATGCCGTGTCGTTTGCCCGGGTGTTGCTCGTGGTGGACCATGGCAGCGGGTATCGGCAGCGCTTCCGGTTCCGGCTCCTCGGAATAATCCGATGGCTGCGACCGGCCTGCAGCGCGTTCCCGCGCATTCGCCTCCAGCATCGCCTGGATCTCGATCTGTTCGTCGGTGATTTCGCGTTCATCAGCGATCTCGCGTTCGATTTGCTCGTCCACGCGATGCTTGTGCTCCGCCAGCTGCTTCAGGCGGTTCAGCAAATTCTAACGGAACGCAATTCGAGAAATAAATATAATTGCTGTTTTTAATTTCTTTTTTTCCTTTTTTAGACAGCAATCATATAAATCGGCATCGTGTAAATCAAACTGCACTTACAGAACTCTGCGCGTCATACGCCAAATTATCGCCGTAGAATCCCGGTGGTAGCGGTTCGGGCTGCGGAAATGCAAGAACCTTCTCGCTGCCACTTATGACACAGGATAGGACGAAAGCCACCAGCAGGCAGAAGCTTGTCCTAGCAGCGCCTCGTCGACTAGCTCTTTCCGTCATTCCCTCGTATCTCGTGCTCTCTACGAAACGACAGGAATTCTTTGCATTAATATGCGCGATATAATATTAAAGAATTGAAATAAAATAGGAGACTTTAAAAATGTCACTGATTAAAACGAGATTTCAGTGAAAACACTCGCACTTTGCTCCTCCGTTTTTTACTGACTGGTACATATAATAAAATTTCATTGAAAAATCAATCTCTATCGCTAACTGATTCTTCTCAGTGAAATTTTATTATTTATAGTGTTATATTTATAATTAAAATCACACTGCAATCAATAATATTCCATTTAAGAGAGAGACTAGAGTTTTCCAGTTTTATTAAACTTGATTATGGCAAAGGTGTGCATTCGACGGAACTTGCAGTTGTTGAGAATCATTTAAAAATATTTTTGTCACTATTAAAAATTTTTGTCACTATTAAAAAAGTTCAATTTCAGAAACAAGAGATATTTCATTTTCCTCTCGTAATTTCCGTTAAATCGGACAGTTAATTTTGAATATTTTATATTCTTAATAATAACAAAGGTTTTTTTATATTTTTGATAACGAAAGAACCGCGAGAGACTAAAAAATGAAAAAATCGAGAAACGCAAGGAAATGTCTCGTTGAAATTGAGACGACAAGAGATTGAGACTCTTCCCATGAACAAGTATAATAGCGATAGATGAAAAAGACGGACTCCCTTAGGTTGTATAAGAAGAATATATCAAGTATAATTGATTCTTTTTTTTCCCTTTACTTTATGAATTGAGAACCGCGAGTCACAAAAGGCGAGAACGAGCATGATCCGGTGATTTGTGCGATACCGGTCTCCACGCGAGGGTCATCACGGATTATCCTTTCGCCGATAGAATGTTATCGGTATCGCAAAACGTGCGGTGTGTGATAAAGAATAAAATCGAGCAACGAGAAAAGAGGGATCCGAAATTGCGCGATATCGCGTCACGATAATAATAGTAATAATAATAACAATAATAATAACAATAGCGATAACAAACGCGCGATAAAGCGTCACATACGTATAACATAATAATAACATAATAATAACAATATTAATGATATTAATATTAATAATAATAATATTAATAATAATAATAATAATAATAATAATATTAATAATAATAATAATAATAATAATAATAATAGCAGAAAGCGTTTCGTGCGACGATGATTTCTCCGCCTTGATGGCCGTTAACGATTATTTATAGATTCTAAATCGACCTCATTAATTCCAATGTAAGCCCGTTCGTCGCAAACAAAACGATTAGAAAACAATTCGTTCAAGCCACGCCGTTCAAAGACTACTAGGCATTCGGGAGAAATAATCGGTAATTTTTTTTCATTTTTTTTTAGTTCGATTACGACGAGAGAAAAAGAGAGGAAAATGTTGGAAAGTGTTCTTTTTTTTCCCCGAGAATTATGCAAGAATCGAATTTCTCCGGATATTGTGACAGTTCCCGAGTGATTCCTCCAAGAGCGCGAATGTAACTTACGCTGGTCGAAAGGTCCCTTGCGAGAAAATCGCGTTCTATTACGTCGACGGGAGGACACGCGGTGACGGAATGAGCCGCGAAGGGCTGTTGCACCCTCTATTATACCCGCGCGGGGATATCCCCCTTCACTCATCTCCCCGTATCCGCCACCACCCTCGAGAAATATACCCACCTGTAGTGCGATACGAGGAGCAAGGTTGCGTTTGATCCTCTACCCTTTTCTCCACCTTTTCTTCACTTTTTCTCAATGAAACGATGCCTATCTCGTATACGCCATTTATAAGTCGCTTTTCGCGTTCTAGTCGTTAAAGTTACCGACCAAATTAAAGATTCCGACGCGGAATCCGGAAAAGAATTGACGGAATGCACGAGAAAATCTCACACTTTGAGACAAGAAAAGTTTTCGGTATTTATATTTTTTCGTATTTATATTTATATTTATATTTTATATTTTATATTATCGAATCGGATAATAATATTTTTGAATAATCTTTCCTCCTTTAAATTGAATCATACTTTTTTTATGTATGATATCAAAGAGATATACATTGACTCCCAATTTATCGGACGAAAATAGTTATGCAAGTCATTCCTCCTTTCCCAATCCGCCTCCCCAGGTCTCTTTTTTTCTCCTTCGATATTTTGTTTATCCATTAACGGCGCATGTATCGAATTTTTGTCACAATTCAATTGCGACGTGCCAATTACACTCGATGACAAGGAAAATGACGTGTTATGAAATTATAAGGTCGCTGATAATCTCTCGCAACGCGTAATGAAAACAAATCAGCATATTGATAAAAGCACCTACGTACACTCGTACGCATGTTTTGTGCTTCGAACATTCAACGTGCATATGCATTCTTCGCCGGAAAATTGAGAAATTACTGGGACATTAATCGCGGGATCGCGACTCGTGTCGATCGCGCGTAAAAAAGGCAAACGTACGCGACTAGATCGAATGTATATAATGTAACGCAAGAGATGAGCGAATATTTAAAATTAGATTAGAGCAATGTTCTCTCGGTTCTCGAGCCAATGACGAAACGACGATAAGACTTCTTATCGTGACTCTGAGAGAACGGGATGCGGGAGACAGGGAAGAAGAGTTATCGAGATTCGGTAGAGATTTTTTCTCGTTCCTTCTTCTTCCCTCCGATGAAATTATTACTTTCGCAATTTCGTAAGTCGCAATTTCAATATGTACAAGAGTAAATTGGAATACGACTCAAAAGAACATGAATACACTCGCGCAAAATTAAATCTAAAATAATGAAGCAAATTGTTTTGCGTGACGTTTTGTTCTCGAGAAAATTGAAAGGATAAGTAAAGAAACCTATTTCTATCTAAATTCTTATGTTTACTAAATTATTAATAAATGATATTAATAATTATTAATAATTATTAATATCATCTTTATTTCTTTAATGTGATGATAAAAGTAAACAAAATTAGTTTTAAAAGCTTCAAAATAGATCTTTTTAAATAAATAATTCGACTAATAATATTATTGGTATGTATGTTTTAATTATTTATTTATATAATATAATTTAATTTTTAAATTTATAATTCCTTTTACTGAAAATATTAAAGCAAAATTAAACACATTAAAATAAGGAAACAATTATAATAAATCTGGCGAAATCAATATGATGGATGTAAAATTAAAAATGATCCATTTTTCGTTATTAATCAAATTGATAAATTAATTAAATTGATCGTCAATTAATAAAATTGATTTGTTCGACAAATTTTAGTCACTTTATCGATTACTTTGGATAAAAATGTTATTGCGTTCAGGGACTTAAAGAACACACACATATATTTTACAATTTTTAGGCAGAAATCAATCTCTATCGTTTATTGGAAAACTGATAACATATTTTTGACTTTATAAGGCATTTTATAACATATAGATTCACTTGACAATGAACTCAAACACAATGAAAAAAGTTTATATGTAGCATGTTAACTACGTTAATTTGACGAGTTATAAAGGCTGCGTTCCAAAATTCAATGTTAAGACTGAAAATTTATATAGTTTACATTACATATTTTATAGATTTTCAGTATTGTCAATAAATTTCAGAACGCAGCCAAAATATCTTGTGTATTTTCTATATTCTCGATCGAGATTGAGATTCTTTTCGATATTTATGGACGAAAAGACATAATGAGATCTTCCCACTCGATTCCAATTTTCGTCAGTAAGAGAGGGATAGGAAGAGAGAGAAAAAAGAGAGTGAGAGAGAGAGAGAGAGAGAGAGAGAGAGAGAGAGAGAGAGAGAGAGAGAGAGAGAGAGAGAGAGAGAGAGAAAGGAATTCTATTTAAAGCGTTTCTGAGGATTGACATTCCGAGAATTATTGTATACTTAAGTATAATGAGAGCTTAATAAGAGATTATATAGACGTATTACTGTACACGATCTTGAGATATTGCAGTAAACTGCGTCATGCAGCTATTCGCCCAGACTAATGTTGACATTTTGAAATCAAAATGTCATTCATTAAAACAAGAGATCCTAATTTAGAATCACATATTTTTTCATAGTTTTTACTTTTTAAATATCTTTAATCTTTTTAAACATTTTTAGTCTTATATTTTACTTATTAACTCTACTTATTAATTCTGATAAGCGACTAAAGAAACTAAA
The DNA here is from genome assembly GCF_003227725.1 of Camponotus floridanus. NCBI lineage: Eukaryota > Metazoa > Arthropoda > Insecta > Hymenoptera > Formicidae > Camponotus > Camponotus floridanus. Next base: position 39,668 of record NW_020229242.1, read on the forward strand.
GTCCTGACTGACTAGATATATATTGACAGACCGAATAAACATATGTCTTATCAGAAATTGAAATATACAATTGACGTTACATTAAAAATCCTTCTAAAATGTCTATAGTAAAGATTCATTCTATAAAGAACTTTTTGATCTTTAATAATTTTTTTTTTAAGTTTGAATTGCTAGCTTTCATTCTTATGGAAAATGAATCATATAGTTCAACAAAATATCTTTTTTTCTAACACAAAGAAAAAATGATTATTTGTGTAGTTTTTTTATGCTTCTAGTTTCTAAATTATTTTATTATATTATAAATTTGAAAAAAATAAAAAATAAGATATGCATGATTAAATAAGATTTATTATGAAAAAAATTAAGAATCATATCAAAAAACTATAATAAATAATTTTGTTCATGTGTATATTTTTTTATTGAACTATCAAAGATATTAATTTGTCAACACACATAATGTAATTTTTCTCTCTCCCCTACTTCCTCTTATATACGTTATGCTATTTTTTTAAATTAAAAAAAAAAACAAAATCTTGGGGGATCTTGAGAGATCGCTGCTCATCGGCGATAAATTACGTCATTGCATTTGGAGGACATTAAATACGTCTACGATCTTAATTAACGTGTATCCATGTGTGTTTCGGGAATCCTACGCACCATACGTTTGTCTGTTTGAAGTAAATTACCTAATATTCGTGACGCGCATGTACGTTATTTGTTAGCGGATAATGTAGCAATTTACGCAACTACATGTCGGTTTCCTCCGTTGCCTTAGAAGGAGCTACACAGATTGTACGCTAATCCAAAGCTCGATTACCTATGTTAAGACGTAGCGCGATTACACCCGCAGATCTTTGATTTCCCAGTTACGTGCGTTCGTACGCTAACAGAACGGGAGAGAGGGAAGAATTAAGAGGAGAGATACATCAGAATCCGCTTAGAATGCTCGCGATACGTTCGATGATACGATCTACACATGTAATTCAAGGCACCTTTTAATTAGCGCTTGCTTCCCTTGACTCCGAAAAATACAATAATAAAAATTATACTATTTCGACAGGTGAGTCATCATGTCAAGCGACGTCGAGGAGGAAGAGTCGCAGCAGGGGGAAGAGAAACCGTTCGCCGTCGAACGCGCGAAGACCGGCCGCGCGAAATGCAAGAGATGCAAGTGCGTGATCGAGAAGGGCGAGATACGGATTGGCAAGTACGTGACGAGCTTCTTCGCGGATGGAAAACTGATGCCGGCCTGGCACCATGTCACCTGTCTGTTCGACGCGTTCGCCAAACAGCGCGCGACGACCAAGAGGATCGATGATCCTGCGGAGGATGTGAAGGGTTGGGAATTATTGTCCGACGACGACAAGACGGTCATCCTGAATAAGCTGGAGGAATTCGAGAAATCTTGTGAGTATCGTGACATCTTGTGAGCGCTTGACTCCTTCTTGAAAGAAGGTCTTGCTGTCTCCCTTTTCCCCTTTTTCGCGACTTATTCGTGTTTATTCAGCGGATCGTTTTTTGTTACTAGCAATAAAATGATATATACGTTTTTAAAGTCGAATAGAAAAGAGACTAAATTGATTCCACTCGATATTTTAGGGAAAAAAATTAATTTTAAATTTTATATTAAACAAGAGATTTCGATTATCAAGAACATTTGTTCTTTCCAGAATACTTTGTACACCCGTATATTGATGTCCTAGAGTTTATCAAGTTTTATTAGCTTACCGATAGGTCCGCTACTGCGTCTAGCCATTCATCGGAGCCATTAACATTTATACTTAATCCAGCAATACTTTTCTTCACATTATCTCAAAGTGTGTAGTCGATCTACGTGTTACATGGAAAAATCATTCAAAGGCTTTCCTCTTCGTGAGAGAAACTTCCGTTGCTTCTAATAGATTTTCTCGCTTGCGAAAGCTTTACAACGAAAAGTTCCAAAAGAACTTGACGCTTATAAGATTGAGAGATTGAGAATTCTGTGCGGGGGTGGAAAAGTTCATCTATATTGGGAAAGAATTACAACGTGTCATATCGCGTGTACTATTTTCTTCTTCATAATTTTCTCGTTTTCCATAATTAAAAATCAGTTCACGTAGACGGTCAATAATGTACGAGTAATTGGATGAGGGAAACAAGAGAGATGAATTTATTGAAAGATTGTTATATTTTTATCAGTTTCATGACGATTAATATAATTTTAATAATAAATAATCCGTTAAACTTTTCAATTTTAAATGACTTAAAACTTTTTCTGAAAAAATTATCACAAGAGAATAAATAAAAAAAGTATAAAAAATATAGAAGAATAAAATATAAAAGGGAAAATAAAAGTATAAAAATATAAAAGGAGCAGTTAAAATATAAAATAAATAAGTAGGACAATTATGTAATTTTTAATTAAAAATTTATATGTATATTAAAAATTACAGTTTTTATACTTATTTGCTCTAGGTCCTACAAAGATTTCGAAAAAGACCACATCGCCACGAAAAACGGCTCCTTCCTCAAGTACTACTTCGGAAAAAACGATGGAAAAGAAAAAGAAAGGAACTGTAACGGATGACAAGGAGAAAGATAAGAAAGAAGGGGAAAAGATCTCATCAAAAGATGACTCCTTTCGCGAATTTCGACGCGTATGCAACAATATCGCCAATGCCGACGCCTACACTGACAAGACTGCGATTATTAAGAGGATGTTCACGAAAGGAGCACAGGGAGGTAAGTATCTCTCTCACTTGTTACATTAATATAACATGATTAACAATGCATACGATAGTTCGTGAAAATGCCCGAATAAGCGATTGTTGAATCGTGCGAAATTTAAGCATGGCTTCATGTAGAAGGAATTGTACGTGAAATGTAATTTGCATGTATTATTTAATTACATATTTTACGCGAAAAAATTATCTGCGTTCTTGTGAAGATAAATAGAGAATCTATTGGAATAAAGTTTCTTTGAACAAGTTTTAATTTAAAAGGAAAAAATACACGGCAATAATTCTGAAAATTCTATAAAATCCTTAGAAAATTTTTTAAACTATTTTCATTATTTAAACTTATTATGATATAATAATAATTATCAATAATTCATAATTTATTATGCAATAATGTAATTTTTATGGTACACCCGTTGAATAAATATTAACATTTATTTGATATGAAAAGGATAACACGGTCGATTAATAGCATCATGAAAGATAAATGAACAATCGAGAGTGACGCATGAGTCGCGTTGAGGTAGAATTTAACCAAGTTTGTTTTTACACGGTTATTCGGTACATTCGGTAATGAGGCTGTGCGATAGCTTCCGAGATCAACGACGTTTCGCTGACCTCGATAAGACGACGGAAAACTTCGGCCACAACACAAATTGGCAAATCATCTCGTTGATTGTTTCTTTCGAGAAGGATCTCGTTTTTTATAACGTTCGGACTACAAAATCGTGTGAGATAGAATTATATGCCCTAATGAAAAAGAATGAGAACGAACGAAAGCAGCATTCGCGTCTGAACGAAGAGTGCTTCATTAATCGAGAATTCATGCGATATTTTCGCGAAACATGAAGGCGATTATTAACGATTCCCCTGACACATTTCCATGATAGAAGAAAAGGACTTGCCCGCGGAAAAGATTTCTGGTACAATCTTTACCGCGATAATGGATCGTATTGTAGATGGTTAAATAAATATAGCGGATACTCTCTCATTTTTTTCTGAAATAATTTTACGTACGAAAGAGAGCTACTGCTCCCCGCGCAAAATATTTGTATTATTCATTTGTGTAATAATAAATGAAATGATCCAGCTTTAGTGAATGAGGCTGTTTTCTTGAATATTATATTTTTTTCAGGAGGAGGGAGAGAGAGATGACAAACAGAATATTGTCAGAAACAACTATTTACCTCATCTCTCCCTCTTATGTGTTTGGCATAAAATGATTTTTATTTTGCGTGAAAAAGTGTTAAGTGTCAGGAGGTAATCTCGAAAAGTGAATATACTTTGAGATATTGTATACTTTATTCTCGTACAAAATTATTCTGACATAAGATACGAAATATCATAAAATATTTACTTTCCGATGACCTTACCACAATACTTTCATAAATGCAATAACGAGAGGAATCGATTCTCGATCAATCTTTTTAAAACGAATTTAATTTAGTGATTAAAATAATGTAAATAAAATAGGGACTTCGAAAAGATATTTACGTCGAGCCATCAACTTTACGTTTTCAAAAATTGACAGTTTAACTTTATTTCATTATGATTGATTGATTCGTTTAATAAGACGAATTTTACACACAGAATTTTTTTTTTCAAATTTCCACAAATTATAAAAATTCTTTTCATATTCACGATACACGATGATATTTCGAAGGTATTGGTCGAGTTGTTCGCCATATTTTCGGCACATTATAAGATATCAAAATTCGAAGAAATGTAAGTTTACAGTTTAGTTTATAATCCGATAACAATATCGGATTATTTATTTTTAGGCGAACGTTGATCTTGTGGTCGAAATCGGCCACGTGACATAAAACACGATATCTTTCCAATTATTATTCCGAATCGCCGCTCGCAAAAGTTTAGTCAGACAATTAATTCAGAAATACTTATCATGAAATATTACAAATAAATATTACAAATAAATATTAATAATAAATATTAATAATAAATATTCTATAAAAATATTAATAATACAAAGAATAATATGATTTTAGAGTGTGTTATAGACTTTTCCTTATCATAGATTCTCTTTCCTGAAACAGATAAAAATGAGAAGAGGCGATAATTTATAGAATCACCTGTTTTGTATTGAGTTAAAATTTGTTAATGATTTATTTAAAATAATGTTAAGCAGTGCATCAGGATTGCCTGATAGTCACATTGTTTTAAAATTTGTCTTGATAGGCGGCATCCGTAAGATATCAAATGCAATATTACATATTGCACTTTGTTGCCTTTATTGATGATATATTCAAATTTTAAATTACATGTTATTGATATCGAAATGCAAATGATAAACTCTCTCTCTCTTTGATAAACTGTAATATATACAATGGATAAAAAAGAAGGAATATTTCCCTCATTTCTCTTTAGAGATTTTATACGTAAAAAGAAGTATACGTAAGAAGAGTATTAAGAAAAAAAATTCTATTTCAAAATAACAATAGTATTGGAAACATTTTATCAAGCATTTTTCAACGATAAAGTTTTTCTTTCCTAGACAAAATTATTTCAACTGATTCATCTATATCTGATCGTAATAAACGGCTCTCCTCAAAGACAAGGATTGAGCATTAAAGTTTATAAGAAAGATTGTTCGCGATCTCGATACCTGCAAATTTTTCTTAATTTATTGAAAAAGAAAAGGAAAAGGAGGGATGCGTTATTATTGACTCTATCTCTGTTTTTTCTCTCGCGAGACAGAGGAATAAACCAGAATGAATCATACACGAGATCCTTCTCGCGTGCATCGCGTGCTACGAAGACGAAGAGAAGGCGCGAAACGAGGGCGAAACGAGCGCGAGAGATGCAGAAGCAATCTCATCAATGGGGATATCGACACGACGATGCTTTTCTTTCTTCCTCGTGTAAACATTACGGGAATCCATCTTCACGTCCCTCCTCAACAAGAAGCCCTCTTCCCCTCCCTTCTTTCGTATTATTTTATTTTTCATTCCATTGCGATCTTCTTCTCGCGCATTACATCTTCCTCGCGAGAACTCGTTTTTCAAGTAGAAATTCTCTCTCTCTCTCTCTCTCTCTCTCCCTCTCTCTTGTTCTTTACATTCATACGCACGCTTTTCTCGGAGGCAAAGGGGCGAGACCCGGCGGTTAGTAAATATGATACCGGAATCGGATACAAGGAAACCATTAATCACACCCAAGCACGCGTGAATGGGACTCGGCCACTGCGGGAGACGCTAAGTGGAAGATTTTTACGGGGTTATCTGGACGGACAAACAGAGAGAAAGAAAGAGAGAGAGGGAGGAAGAGGGAGTAGAATCGCGAAATCTTGTCAAGTTTGACAAAGTTGCAGTGTTAGTTTCACACAAATGTTTTATTCGATCGTTCGTAGAATTTTCACTTCCACGCTTCTCTTTCCGAGATCGCGAGAAGATCGGTCGCGGTCACGGAAATTTATAAACAACGAAGAACGAACGATAAATAAAGCTTTGATTGCGGATAAAGAGAATTTCTCTTTTATTCAAAACGATTAAAATAACAGATATACAGAAAGACAAGTAAAAAAAGAATTTTAAATTAAATTAAATTTTTAAAATAATTTTATACCACGTACATATAATTTATTAATTTCCTTACACGCTCAAGGAACTTGAAAGAATTTAAATTTCAATTTGATTCGAATTTAAATTTCATCGAATAAAAAGTTTTTTTATATTATTTAATAAAAAGATTAATTTATTGCAAGGGGCAAAACAAAATTTACAAAATCTACCAAATTTTAAATGAAACGATAATTAAATATATTTTTATTTATTACATAGTATGAACGAGTCTTTATTTAATGAAATTAAAAGAAAAAGTTCATATCGATATCTTCAATAGCTTCAATAAAATTTTCCTTAGAAAATGTCATGTATAATGGAGTTAATAAAACACCCTTATATACCCTTATTTTAATTGGATAGCCGGCAAGTCGCGATTTCTTATCAAATGAAATAATGAAGATTAATGCGAATAACAGGGATGATGATGCATAATAAAAATAATGAATGATTAAAAGAAATAAAGCGCGAGTAATGAATGATATGAATATGAATGTATTCAAAATGACAGACTTAATAAGATATTCCCCAATTCTCTCTTTCTTCTCTCTCGCTCTGTAGCGACAGCACCGACAAAAGACATTATAGTCGCAGAATTGCAAGATTACGGGAGAATTATTTGTGTAAAAATTTATGAATTATATATCCATGAAGAATTCATATAATACAATCAATACATCGTTCGGAGAAGTTACAATTATGTAACGTTAAGAAGTATTTGAAAAATGCTGAAAAACAGCATCGTATGATGATGTAATGCACCGAAGATGCCCGAAAATGCACTGAAGATACTCTTTATCGGTGCCATTTCGAAGTTGATGATGGTTCGATCCTCGGAAGTGCTCTCCTACATTAATTTGATGTCTAATATAATTATAGTTTATTGCAATAATTTCTGTAATTTTATTAGTATTGTGTGGAAAGAATTTTAGTTTAATTTTCTCAACCAATTTGATTAAGCCAAAAATGATTATTAAATACTTATTGTTTGCGAAATTTCTTTGAATTGTGTAATTTTCTAGATTAATAAATGACTCCTTCTTTGATTTCAAGCCAAGTATCTTATGAAAAACTTTGGTTTTGCGTCAACTTGAGTGACTTTGGCTCAAGAGCTACTCACCGTTGTTGTCACAAGGGGTTGAGGAGATTCTTCTCGAAGCGTCGCTAGCAAAGTTCCTATTTTTTTTTTTCTTTTTCTCCCTCGAACTTGGATTTTCCGCCCAATGGTCCGCGTCGCGCACGACCGAAGGAATAGAAGCGCAAAGGAGAAAGATCAGTCGCCTTTTATATAAGTCTGTCCTTATGTGTATATGTATTCGATTGGCGGACAATCGCGATTATACTTTAAGTAATCGCCGGAGCGATTACTTTTCAAGTCTTCAAGTTTACGTTTATGGGACGGATATTTTCGCGTATCTCTTCTTTTTTCTCCGTCTCTCTCTCTCTCTCTCTCTCTCTCTCTCTCTCTCTTTCTTTCTCACTTTTTCTCCTCCTCTCTCCTTCTGCTCGATTTTTCGTACACACTTCGCGACGATCGCTCGGTTTTGCAAACTATCGATTCTCGGCCTAGCACGACTAGGCCCCCTTCGTGTTCTTATAAACTCTCGGATGTCCCCACCTCTCTAATCGTGCGAGAGGAACCTTTTCTTGCGGACGTTCGTTGCGACGAGCCCCTTCTCGCGTTAGCCAGCTTGGCTCCAGACTATCTTGCCCCCCTCTCTTTCTCTCTCTCTCTCTTTGATTTCTTTCTCGTCACCGCCTCTCTTCTTCTTCCTCCTCTTCTTCCCGGGATCTTTCGTGCAAAGTTCTCTCCGCGGACACTTTATCACGATTCCGCCCTGGCGTCTTTGTCGTTGTCCGTCAGCAAAGCTGAATGATCGCGTTTTTCGCGCTCCGGCGCAATTACGATACCCGTCCGCGATAGATATTACGATGTTACGATATCGCGATGCGATATTACGACATTTTCACGATTGGGAGGAGAATTATTGCGCGATTTATGTGAGCGATGCGAAGATATTTCGATATTCATTCCATATCACTTGGAAATATTTTATCATATCGGAATAATTTTTCATATCGCGAAGCATTAAAGAGAATAAAAATAATATATATTTTTATTTAAAAAAATTTATCGATATTTGTAAAAATATATTTTACACACACAATCTTATATTGTATGCAAATTTATCTTTTTCACTAAAAAATAATAGTATCAGGAAATTAAAAATATGGTTAAAAATAAGTTTTGTATATACTATAAAATTTAAGTTTTCCCTTATTGAAGAATAATTGGATATATTAAAAATGTTGTATTTAATATAAAATGCAACATGATTGTGTACGTATGAGATGTACACAGATTTTTTATTAATTTCAAACATAATCATCATTAAAAATACACAAAGTGTACATACAAAAAGTATTCAAGGCACAAATAGAATGCATTTTATTATAAGTAATTATTTATTTATTAAATAATTTTTAATATCAAAAAATCTTTAATAATAAAACAAATAATATATTTATTTTCAAGATTTTGTATTTTATTAGCGATTTTTTGTCAATATTTTAATCAAGATTGTCATCATTTTAGAGTCTCTGAATTTTGCTCCAGAATCTATAAATTTGAGAAAGGATCTGTGGTTGAAGGAAGGACTCGCAGATTCGCAAAAATCATTATTTTCGCATTTCTTCGAAAAGTTATACTGCAGACAATACAAAAAAGATATAGTTTTTTTCGCTTTGAAGACGATCGGCAAGTATGGCAGGCAGGGGTATCTCGACGATGAAGTTCGCGGGATTAACTTTACGACGACGAAGACGGTCGAGGCGACGAAGAGAAGAGGCGCGGAGCGATTTATTTTCCGCTCGACATATTCGTGAAGGCGAACGCGACCTGACGCAATCACGCCTGCAAAAGAATCATTTACTAGAACGCAGGAGGGAAGGAGAGAGAGAAAAGAGATAGGTTTCCATATCATGTGGAACGATACGCGATAATTCGCGCGTTTCGGAGCCGATGATTGCGATAAAGCGATATATAATGATAGTGTCGTGGACCAATTAATCAACGCGGCGCCTACGCGATCGTAATCGTCGCTACTTTCGCTTTGTGGCGACTCGATTCTCGCGATTTTTCGATATTTCGTGCAGAAAGAAGACAAGAGAGCTGGATGAAACGCGACGACGAAGAAGAGATCACGACATCGCCGCCACGTCTCGGAATTCCGATTTCCGGCGGCTCTCTATTTTTAGGGGCCATTATTTACGAATTGTGTGCTCAATCATCTGTTTGTTTCGCTTATAGCAAGCTCGAGAAAGAGAGAGAGAGAGAGAGAGAGAGAGAGAGAGAGAGAGAGAGAGAGAGAGAGAGAGAGAGAGAGAGAGAATCTTGGATATCTGCGCAAAATTTTACGCGCGTATTCAAAGGCCCCCGTGAAACTATCAAATCAACATCGATAGTTCGCGATAATGGATACTGAATCATGCGTGGCTTAGAAGCCGCATAACTTTGTGATCTAATCTCGCGCTCTGCTCTATTTTCGCCGATGATGAATTCCATTGGACCGGCGCGGTTCCGAACGCGCAGTTCTTCATGTACTTCGACTAAACTTGATTCCTATCCTTATCGAGAGACGGATAGATACTTCTTTAGTACGCGATGAAATTTTTCAAATTTATGTTTTAACGGAAAAATAAAATTTTATAATTATATGTTTTCCATCAAAAATGTTTCGATGATAATTTCTCGCGCGGAATCAATCTGTGTAGAAAGCATCATTCGAAGAAGAAGATAAAAATAGTAAAGAAATAAGATTTTATTTAGTAAATTAATAAAGAATTATTGTATAAATATAAGTTCTGAAAAAAGAATTAATTTTTTTTAATTATAATATTTTCTATTATTGTAAAAATAAAAGAGGAGTAGAAAGAAAAAAGGAGCCAATACATTTTCGAATACGAACATTATCATATTATTACTATATTATATTTATTTTTTACATATTTACTTCATTATATTTATATTATATTTTATTATGTTATATATTATATACAAGTATAATTCTGAATATTAATAGTATTATTAATAGTAATAATGATTTTATTTTTTTACATAGAATGCAAGGAATAAAAAAAAATTATAAAAATTATAAAAACAATTATAGAGAGCGAACGTTCGATAAAACAATTTCGCAAAATTATCATACGCAAGAAAAAACAGTTATTAGGCAAGTATTGCGATAAGGAACGGATGTTGGGAAAGAAACTAACCGAATTCATAAATTTTATCACTTTTTCGATTACACAATTTTAATCTTTTTTTTCGCTAGCACAGAGATTGGAGAGCAACGATTCTTTTTTTTTCTTCATTTTTTCATTAATGGTTTTATTTTATATCTAATGTGTCTTTTCGAAATGCGGAATCTATGTGTGAGACTGAATGGAGATAAAAATGAGCATACGCGTGAGAAATTTCTGTGTATATGTTGAATCACTGGAACACTGATCTCAAATTAAGCGATAAATAAGTTTTTGACACGTGTCCCAGTTCGTTCGTTTTCTATCTGTAGATAAACTAAAAAAGATCAAGTGAAAAATAAGTTCAACTTAATTAAAATCAAGAAAAATTTGGAAATTAGATGTTTTAAGAAACTACTTAAAGTACTTAAATAAATTTGTTTTAAGTTTACAAAAAATTTATTTAACTATATGTTATATTTATATCGGAAAAAAACTATTTTTTTTAATTTATAGATAAAATTACCGAAAATAATTGAATGTTAAAGGATACTGAATAAAATAGATTTGGAAGGAGAAAAGATGTAGCTCTAAAAAAATGTTTCTTCTGTTTGATTTCTATATAGACGGTTTTAAGGGTGACATCGTGCTCTGGTGCAAATTGTTGCTGCCCGGCGCTGTAAAGAGAATCTACAATCTGCAGAGTAAGCAGCTGATAAAGTTGTTCGCACGATTATTGCTGCAGGACGAGGACGCGATGTTGGAACATCTGGAGCAAGGTGACGTGGCTGAGACAATCAGCATGTTCTTCGAGAACAGCGTCTCTGTGTCGCCTTGTACCGCGAGCGTATTGACGATCCAAGATGTAAGTCTAATTTTACAAATTAAGATGAATATGACACATTGTGGAACAGATTAGATTGATTGAAAAATCGATTTCATAGTATAAAATCAAGAATCATTAAATAATTAAGCTAGAAATTATTAAAATTGTAATAAAAAGTAATTATACAATCAATTAAAATTGAAAAAATTTAGAAGAGGGAAAAACTAAAAAAGATCAAGTGAAAATTAAGTTCAACTTAATTAAAATCAAGAAAAATTTGGAAATTAGATCGAGAAATTAAGTTAAAATTAATTAGAATTAGATTAACATTAATTAAAACTAATCTAATAATTATAATAATCTATAATAAGAAAAATTTAGTGGGGAAACAAATTGAATTGATTGAGAGTTAAATTAAAACTAATTGTGAACATATTTTATTAGAATCAAGAAAAAATTACGAAAATTCATACGAAAAAGTGTCAAATTAGTAATTAAATTAAAAATAATTAGAAATAGTTAATTTAATTGTTATGAAAACTTAATACAAATGAAACAAATTTGTAGGGATAGTGATGAAAATCAAATTGAGAATTAAATTAAAATTAATTGAATTAATTAATTGAATTAATTAATTGAATTAATTAAATTTTTAATTAGAAATAAAGAAATTTTATGATAATTAAATTAAAATTAGTTCGAGATAATTAATCTACAAATTCTATAAAATTAACTGGATAACTAATTTAGAATTAAATTATTCAATTTAATCGCGATTAATTGAATAAAAATACAGAAATACGTAAACAGTTTGTCGAGGTCTCATGTTTTTATTAATGCGAGTGTCGTTATATTCGGATAGGTTGATCTTTTTTTGGAAAGTTTGTCACATTTAACCAAGGAGGAGGAACAGATCCAGCATTTTCGATCCATCCTCGATAGGTAAGTTTGCCGATGCTTTTTGTTAACCTTTCGAGCTGAAAAAGAAATTTCAAGAAATATATATGTAAATGCAATGTACGATTATAATGTTTGCGGTTTGCACAGCTACGATACTCCGATTATTTTTATATCCAAAATAACGATAATTATTTCGCAATTGCAAACAGAGGAGAAGCATTAATCGCGCGCGCGTTCACAATTTATCTTATTTATCCTCACTTAATTTATAAATCTTTGTTATATATTAGCTCTCTTGAGCTCTATTTTTTTCCTCCAAAATTTTATTGACTTCTCGCCGATATTGTATCTCTTTCACTCGCGAGAATGATATACAATATTGATCGTTTATTTTTTCTCCCTTTTCTTCGTTTTCACTCGAATCTGTTTTCTTACGAATCGTTCCGATAAAAATTTTAGATGTACCTCCAACGACCTCAAAATGATCGTACGTCTGATCAAGCACGATCTGAGGATCAACGCCGGTCCGAAGCACATGTGAGTGTGTATAAGTGCGCTTTCGTATCCTATAATCGATTTGACGATGTTAATAATACATATACGTTGTTCAGTCTCGAGGGAGTCCACGTGGACGCGTATAGGGCTTTCCAGATGTCCCGAGATTTGGAAGCGGTGATACGTCGTTTTCTGCCCGACTCGGAGGAAAAACCTTCGGACACGTTGGGCTCGCCATCCAGTCGGAATAAAGTAGTCATTTCACTGATGACGCCGGTTTTACCGATGCTGGTATATATAATAAAATCGAGTTTTATCTCTTCGGTTATCTAACAAGGATTCCCTTATATTAATAAATTATTTGTGACTATAATACATAACTAAAAGTAATCATGTATAGACGCTAAATAATTGCTGTAGCGTGCTTATAAGAGTTGCCCATCAATAATTAAAATATTTAATTAATATATTATATTATAGTAATTATATTAATTTAAAATGTTTATTATATTATTATATTAATATATTTAAGAACTAACGTAAAAAGGAAAATAATGATAATATATATAATATAATTAACACGATTGTAGATTGCTACATTTTCCAGTTCAAAAATTAAATAATTATTATTAATTTAATTAAAATTGTTATACTATAATTGACTAATTTCAATCGTGAGTAAGATAATTGATTGATTAATGAATTAATAAAGGTATCCGTAGAAATAGCAATGTAATAATTGTTACATTTTTCATTTAAAAGTTAAATAATTGTTATTAATTTAATTAATTTGTTGCATTATAATTGACTAATTTCAGCCTAATTTGAATAAAATAATTGATTGATTAATGAATGATTGATTAATTAATTAATAAAGGCAGAGGCATGCACATCCGTGGAAATGGCGATGCGAAAGTGCCCGAACGGAATGTTATCCGAGGTCAAATACGACGGCGAGCGCGTACAGGTGCACAAAAGCGGAAACGACTTTCGATACTTCAGTAGATCCCTCAAACCGGTCTTGCCGCACAAGGTAGAGACGATAATTTGCAAAAAAGACATAATCGATATATTTTGTATAATGTATCGTTTTTAAAATCGATTTTATCGTATAAAAACAATTTCATGCTTCGAGACGCAGTCGCGTGTTAACGCGAGAACATTGATTATCGATTGATTATCTCACGTAAGATTTAATATTCAACGCACAAAGCTTAAAATGTATTTTTCACCTTTCCTTTTCATCTTTGAACTTCTTGTATACTTGTTCGAGAGACAAGATTACAAAAGTCCTCGTTCCGAGAAACGTGAGAAGATTTTTTGAAAGAATGAGATATATAATGCAAAAAATCATATATTTACACAAAGATAGTTAAAAATTTCTCACGAAAAATCACTCGATAGAATTAAAATTCAAACTACGTCAAAAGATCGCGCCATCCGAAATTGAATAATCCTCTTGGAATGATAATTGATTTCTTTCAGGTGAATCTGTTCAAGGATTATATAGCGCGGGCATTTCCCGATGGGGACGATTTAATTCTCGATTCCGAGGTTCTCATGGTCGACAACGAGACAGGGCAACCCTTGCCTTTCGGCACCTTAGGAATACACAAAGTAAAAGCTTTATCTCTCTCACGTGTGACTAATTTTTTATTTTCATGATATGAACATTTTCAATATAATATTTTCTCTTAATATTTTTATGTTTAATTTGCTATTATTTCGAATCCTGTCACATCAATATTGTGTAAGAGTCAATATTACATGTTTTATATTAATATCAAAATAAAATTTATATCGCATAATCGAATATAATTTCAGAAAGCCGAATTTAAAAACGCCAATGTGTGCCTCTTTGTTTTCGATTGTCTATACTACAATGGAGAGATACTTATAAACAAGTAAATATATATATCGACTTTCTATGAAGTAATTTATACGATAATTCTGTTTCTTTCTTTTTTAATAATCTTAATCTATGTATTTTATGTTGATTTATTTATTATTACTTTAAATTTTATGATCAATAGTTTTGTATATAATATTGTTTACAAGATTTTGTAATAATAATACTTAGTATAATATTTTTTGATGTAATATTTTAAAGTAACTACATTGTACTTAAAACTATGTTAAACTGCAACTATATGCAACTATATTACAATGATAGAATTTTTCCTTTCTCGTTCTGTGGTGTTAGGTCTATGTTGGAGCGCAGAAGGATCCTGATGGATAGGATGACCGAGATACCGAATAGAATAATGCTATCAGAGGTTCACGAAGTCCATGTAAATACACTTTCTTTAGTTGTCATTTATTTACAGCAGTACCATATTGCAAATTATAATTCGCATCTTGTTTCAGAATCCGCGGGTTTTGGCGGAAAGAATTGTGCACGTGTTGAAATTAGGTCTCGAGGGTTTAGTTCTAAAGGACATCGATGTAAGTATCTATCTTCGGAAACGTGTCATGAAGATTTTGAATAAAAAAGTAGATTATATATAACGATATATATATATATATATATATATATATATATTTTTATTAATTTTCTTTTTATTAGATATATTATAATTTTTATGTATATTATTATGTTCATATAAACGATAATTTTCAGAAATTTTTTATTACATTTTATTACTTATTATTTATTACTTTTATTAATATATTATAATTAATATATTATATTGTATTTAATTATTTGCATTACTTAATTACTTTTATCATATTGATTCGTAAAAATCTCACGATAACATATTTCGTTCTCGCGTAAACATTTTTTCGATCAATCGAGGGGTTTAAAAACTCGTATTTTCAGAGCAAATACGAGCCAGGCAAGAGACATTGGTTGAAGGTAAAGAAGGACTATTTATGCGGGGGTGCAATGGCTGATAGCGCAGACCTCGTCGTGCTTGGCGCATGGTACGGCACAGGCAATAAAGGTTTGTACGATACGCGATACGTTATCACAGTTTGGTTACAAAAGATTTGTAAATTAAAATGATATAAAAACAAGATATATTGCACACAGTCTTTGAGAGTAATTTTTTTATTAAAAAAGTAATGATAAATAAAAATAATTAAATAAATAAGTTTTTTATTCTGTTCAAATATATATATATAATCATGATTAGGGTTGATTCTGATACATCTTTTAGAAAAGTCAAACAAAATTCGAAATTTTGAAACGGAACAAAGTAAAAAAAAAACAATGAATTTTTTGTACTCACATTCGAAATATATATTTTGGATTTATTTCTTTTTTTCACAAGAAATATTTCTTTTAAATTTACTTTCACAGGTGGCATGTTGTCAATCTTTTTAATGGGCTGCTACGACGAGGAGCGTGATAAATGGTTGACTGTGACCAAAGTAAATAAAATGATTAATCAAATTAATTCAATTCGAGCCAAGAATTAATATTTTTATTGTCTGAATGACAGGTCCACACGGGACATGACGATACTACCCTAACGGCGCTTCAAGATGAGCTCGACATGGTGAAGATCGGCAAGGATGTTGACAAACTGCCGAGTTGGTTGCTTGCCAAAAAACCCATGGTACCGGATTTTGTGGCGAGAGATCCCAAGGTAATCTATGCAGCTTAATCTATTAATGTTTTTCACTTTTGCCACAAGAGTTTTATTAGTATAAGGCAGATCTAGCGATATATATCGATTGTAATTTACAAAAATAATTCAATTCAACGATTCAGATCCAGAAATAATTTCATTTATTTAACAGAAAAAAATTCTTTGAGAAAGTGAATGAATTTGTAGAAATATTTAAAGCGATATTTAGAGAGAATTTAGTAAACTAATCAAGCGATATATAAATATACATAAATATATATAAATATATATGTACAAGACTGTGAGATAATGACATATTTTGACTTTGTTATCTTTTATATCATGTGTTTTAATAATGAAAATCGATGCTACAAATCTCTCGCTAAATTTTAGAACATATCTCCATATTTATATTTCTAGAAATATATCTACCGCAAATTTTTCTCCGTAATAAATTTTTCTAATTGTTTCATTTACTTTCCGACTAATTTTTAGATTATTACAAGAGAATTATGCTTATATTAAATAAACTTAGATTATTCAATAATTCAAATAATTTTATTCACTTTTTAATTTAAAAAATTTAAGAAAGAAAAATTTTTCTCTCTAAATAAATTTTTCAAGCCGAAAAATAAATGAAATTGTTTAGATATGAATTTAATATTCTGAGATTAAATTTTCTGCACGCGCTGCTAATAATACGATACTTTTTATGATAATTTTGATTAATAATGAAAGGCGTACCAAATGGCTCAAAAAATTTATTAGAAAAAAAATATACGATGGAAATATTTTTATAAATATAAATATATAGAGATACATTCCGACTTGACAATCTATATATCATCAATTTTCATTATTACGTGATATAGAAGATAACAAAGTCGAAATACTCTATTATTATCTCGTCATTAATCGTCATTTCGAATATCGAGGAACAGAAACAGCCAGTGTGGGAAATTACGGGGGCCGAGTTTACGAATCAGGGGGTACATACCGCGGACGGTATTAGCATCCGGTTTCCGCGTGTCACGCGAATTCGTCACGACAAGGATTGGTCCACGGCCACTAGTTTGAACGAGTTGCGCGGACTCTTCAAGAAGAAGCCGGATTCCGTCGACTTTAGTCATCTACTCGGAACATTGGCCGATGTCAAGGATACTGAGAAGAAATCTCCGAGAAAAAGATCTCCCGACTCGGCTACGTCACCGAGAAAAGTTGAGAAGAAGGCGAGGAAGGTAACGAGCTCACTGGACGAGCCGTCAACGAGTTTCAAGGAAATGTCGGAAGAATCTTTCGAGAAACGGAAAAGGGATAAACGCGACGAAGGATCCGACAATATTGCAGATGTTCAGCCGCGGAAAAAGAAATTGAAAGTATCGAAGATCGAAGCGAAAGTCAAAAGAGACGTGGCAGAGGAAACGCAACAGAATCGTGACGTTGATTATTATCTTACCGAAAGAATGGACGCAGAAGGATCTTCCGAGTCCTCGAGCGCCCTTGATCCAGACGACGAGGATACCGTAAGTTGATATTATTTTTATTTCTCTTTTATAGGATAATAAAAATTTAGCTTTCAACGATAAGAATTTGCAAATGTTACACGCGTTTCCTTTCTTCTTTTATTAGCTTTACTCGTATACTTATTTATTTTATAGCGAGTTTTATTGTTTGATCATAAATATCCTCTGTTGTTACTGATAGTTCTGTAAGGAAGATTTGTCACGCGAAGAAATTTATTTAGTTCGGTACTTACGATTGTCAGAATTTTTGTCAATCATTTTTTATGAGATTTGTAGAGATTATTTGCATTCCTATTTTCTCCAAAGATGATATATCAAAACATCACAGATTTCGTAAAGTGTATTCTTTTATGTCTTTGGAGAATTCTTGACTTGAGACAATGATAAATGTTTCTCTGTTTCGCTGATCTCTCTTAAGCTTAACTACGAACGTATTACCTATCAGTAATAATCTTCCACAGTTGCTTCTATTCGGAATTCTCCATCTAACATAACTCTCGCACTGCTATGCCGTTTAGCTATATGCATTTAATGTTTATTATTTTTTATTTTAAATTTTCTGATTTATATTGTTTCCTATTTTCTCCATATATTAAATTTTATATTATTTTACTATTAATTGCCTCTTTTCATTATTATTATTATTATTATTATTATTATTTTGTATTATTTTATCAGTTACATATTTTCTTAATTTACTTTTTATCAGTTTACATATTTTCTTAATTTTTAAATAATTAATTTTAAAATACATAATAAAATAATAAAAATTTTTCGTTTTCTTTCTTTTTCATTCTCTCTATTTATTATAAAATTTGTTTATTCAGGAATCGAACACTATCCTGCAAGACGTGCGAGCGACTTTTGCGCCAGGCTTTGATAAGGGTAGGAGGAAGGACGCATGCAGGATGCTCAAAAAGTATCCTTTTTTCAACATTATTTTATGCGATGATAATTCGCGCTGTACCAACATGATTATATTATCTTTACGTTCCCGATTTTATAAAAGCTCGATAATTTCACGAAAATTGCACTCGCTTCCGATAATTTCATAAATTTTTACTGCCCCCGTTCTTTCTCACTCTCTCTCTTTCTCTTTCTTTCTCTTTCTCTCTCGATCCTCCAATCGATTTCCGAAGTAGCGTAACATCAGCTATGCATTAACGGAGATGTTCGGAGATTATCGAGACTTGTAACGTGAATTCTCTATCTTTGGATTTTTGCATAAGGGATCTCCGTTTTTTTCCTCATTCAAGAAATGTTATATTGCATTAAAAATTAATTAGTGAAGAAAAAGCAAATTTGTGGATTTTAAAACATGTATTAATCTTGTATAATATCTTTTTAATTATATATATTACATTATTTCAATTATATTATATATGTTATTATATATTTCGTATATTTCGATTATGCAGTATAATAATTATAATAAAACTCTTTTTAATTGACATATTATATATATTTACATATATTTTGCGTTTTATTATGCATATATTAATACAAAGAGATATAATAATATATTTTTATGTATTAATACGTAAGCATTTTGATAATAAAATCACGCATGTGTTCTTACTTGGAAAAGAGAAGTAGCCGTTGTCTTCTATTTTAATCAAAGTTTAGCAAACGAAGCAAATGAAATGGCCGGTATGATTGAAAATTGTTCCAAGTTCGAAGTGCGAGTTATCAGATTTTCGCAAGCAGAAAGCATAAATAAAAGTAAGATCGATAAATATTCATAACCGGAATGTAATTATATATATACATATAATTGTGATAAAATTGAAATATATGTAATATATAACGAATTATGTACGGAAGCTGCAATCAATCGTCGAAATACATGTACAATAGCATATACAATATGTAATAGATACGATATATAATATAATAAATAAATCAGATCTCGTTTCTCCGGTGAGTTACAAAGTGACCAGACACCGCGCTGATTCGCGGAAGGAAATTCCTCGGGGGAACATCCGGTCGTTCGCTGTTTCCTATAAGCGGGGTGGCCAAAGTCCATTTTTCTCTTCGTCGTGCTTCTCCGAAGGGAACGCACGTTTCCGATTTGTTCTCCCGGGATAAGAGCGAATTTAAAGCCGAGCATATCTATTAACTATGTCCGTACTATGATCTTCCTTGACAAAGCTTGAAATACATTAGACTTGGCGCTACGATAGTAACGTTGGAAAATAGACCAGTCTCGACGGCAACCCACGTCATCCACACGCGCACGGAAATTCCGTCCACGGCCGTTCTCGTGGTAAGTTTGAACTAGTTATATACGGCACAATGCACATACGTGTTTCCGAGATTGTAATTCATGATAATACATAGTGTGGATGAAAGAGCAGTCTGGAACTGACTAAGAAATTTAATTTCGAGTGAAAAAAGATCCTAAAAAAAAAACGTATTTCAAAGAGTAAGCGTACATTTCGTATATATCAGAGATAAAAAGTTTCTAGATGCGATTTTATTACATGGAATTAATTTCATAAATTAAATAATGAAAAATGTAATAGTTATAAATGATATATGTGAGGAAAAAATTGTGTAAAATAAATTGAGATAAAAAAGATAAATATATTAAAATATATAAACAAGAATGTTAAAAATATAATATTATACAATAAATTATTTTATTTATAATTAATATTTAATGGTTAATATAATTTAAAATATTTTATTTTATATTATATTATTTGTTTATATATTTATTAATATAATATTATAATAATTTATTTCAATAGCAAATTCTGTCGAATATAAATTCAAATTTGGATTAAATTTATATAATTAAAATCTTGCGTTAACAAGTTTCAAACATTAATATAAGAAAGATGTAGAGAAAGATCTGGCGAATTATGGTAATTTTTTATCGATATATTCTAATTTTTGAAAGAAAACATTCTAATGTAATTTCTTTTATTGAGAATCGAACTTTTCTATCTGAAACTTTTCTATCTTAGGCGTTCTGTTTTCCGCTGATGATTATTTCCTGCACGTGTATCCGAGTATCGGTGAAAAATCGCGTGGGAAAGATACGCATACGAAGGGAAAGGAGGGAAACTATAACCGGATTAACCGTGGTTAATACCGCGGCCATTACTGTCTCTGCCATGGCGACGTTTAGCATTTTCCGTTATCCTGGAAGCAGGCTGCCACAGGCCGATTAATCGTCAGCACCAATTACCGGCCTTCTCCCGCTCGTGCCCGTTAATTTTCCACGTTACCGTAACGGTTATGGAAAATATATTTGCATATCGCAAACGCGTAGTATAAAGGGGGGAAGGGTGGCTCGCGTCATCAGGAAGACACCCCCGCGATTTTATGTCAATCCTGACGAATTCCTTCTCTATCGAGTTCTAATATGTAGGTGTATCTTGATACTTACATCATCAATTAATGTCGGATTTATAACAGAAGATCGATTTCTCTTCTTCTTGTTTTTATTAACGTAAGAGCCAATTATATAATCTTGAAAATATAAATGCTTTCGTGGTCCTTATGTTAATGCAAACAAGAAGAAAGAACGAATAAATCTTCCGAATGAGTAAATTATGACATTTTATTACAAGAAACATTGTTGCGATATTTTACACTCCATTAGCGTGTATCCATTTCTTTATATAAAAATATATGCATATATTTTTATTTATGCATAAATATTTTTTTTACGTAAAAGTATATACGTTAATAAACTGTAAAATATTACAGAGCTCGCATGTACAACACGGTGCTTCTTATAATAAAGTGTCATAATTTCGCAAAACTGTCTCATATACGGTTAATTAAAAATAAAACTTGTGCCTAATGATAAGGATAAAAGAACGTTTAGACTAATTATTTATTAAATATTAGATATTTTATACCACTCTTTTACACTCACTTTTTATAGACAATAGAGTATAATTTTTTGTTATTATTTTTTAACACGACACTTTGAAAATAAGAAGACGAATAAACTTTTCGCGAATTATATTTTTATATGAAACATCGTTGCATTAAATCTTCTTTCAGGATTTCACTAATTTTCCAAGGACCACCAAGCACGTGAACGTGTCCTGGTTGGAGGAGTCTGCAACGCGATCCGCGAAGCAGGACGAAATCTATCACGCAGTACAGCTGATCGGGGATTACTGCGATTGTTCTTGCGCACATTGACAAACGTAGCAGGTACTATATTATATAAATTATTTCTTGTAAAATTGTAAAGTAAAAAGAGGCGAAAGAAAAAACAATCGTTTTTTCGAAACAGATTTTAAGCTTTTCCACATTTTTGTACACATTCCAGAAGGCCGGACTTTATGTTCGCGATATTATGGAAAATAGATTCCTCATGTATGAGAATGTTTTTTTTGCAATGTTTTTTTTTTCAAAAAAACATTCTTCTAAAAAGTACGAGAAATCGAGAGAAGTCTGAAGATTTTCTTAATATATTATAGTTCGAATATTGAAATGTTGATGTATCGATTATTCCCTCTCAATAAAGTTATTCTTATATATTGATATCGATGTCGATACATTGTAAAATGATAAAATTAAAGAGACGGATAACATGACATATTATTTATATTTCATTGATATGTGTCAGATACGATGAATAACACAAGCGCGATGTTTTTTGCGCGCTGTGTTTACGTTTTCACTCGTCTTATCCTTCACGCGGCGAGACTCGAGTTATGCGTAGCAAAGCACGAACTATTTGTTAGGCATCATCCTTCGCGACAAGTACTAGTAGGAGCAGTTATTCATCTACGCGTTAATTTGTTTCGCGTTTTATTCTCATCTAATTCATCATTATTTCAATTAGCAACTAAAAATGCGTGTGTCTAATCAATTATCGTATCGTAACTATTTTCGACTCTTATCTCATTCTCATCTCATTTCGCAATAGGGATAGAGATACTGATGTCAAATTCTTTCAATTAATTGGCAAAATATTTTGTAAATACATCGATTTATATATTAATTCTGCATTGTTAATATTTATAAAAGAAGCATTTTTAATATTTAATCTCGCATTATAAGTCGATATTTATTGCAATAATTTAATTTCTTTTTTAATCTAAATGAATTTAAAATTTCATCATTATCTTTCTTTGTATTTAATTCATGTATTAATTATTGAATATATAGAACAGTCAAATGTGCAATTGAAAAATTTTAAATATTTATTTATATTTATTTTTTTTAAAGAATTTTAATTAAATTTTAAAATACTTAAATTGCATTTAAAAATTATATTTATATATTTGTAAATCTTAATTTCTTTTAAAATAAAAACGCACATCATTTTGATTTAAAAGTTAAAAGTTGATTTATCTAATTACTCTAAAAAACGACATTGTTTAACAAATCAAAAAGAGATTAAATATATTTAATAATTATATTAAATAATTTTATTTTTCCAAGTTACTTAAATTTGAAACGTGCGTATTTCGCGAGATTCACTTAAACTCTAGAAACAGTCGGCAAATCTAATTATATCTTCGAATCCGCAGATACTTGTCTTTAATTTATTTAATTCGTAACGCAACATAATAAAATTATGATTTGATAAACTCGTCGTAATATAATAAATCGTGCGTCACATACGATTAATGTGCCTGCGACCGTATTCATAATTAACCGTGTTTTCGCGAGTCTGTATAGTGTCATACGAGTGTAGTGTAGTGTGTGAAAAAGTAGCAAGGTTGAACAAAAGAGAAAGACCAACAAGTCCAAAAATGCAACGGGCAGCTTTATATATAGAGGGTGAGCATAATTTAGAAATTATTTTCCTTACTTGTTATTCGTAAAATTAATTGCTTTATGCAAATGCGTGGAAAATATTCTAAAGATTTATTTTGAAATAATTAAAACTTTTTTAACAAAATATTTTTATATTTTATATTTTATATATAATTTTATTGAAACCATAGATAAAATATTAAAATATTTTTCAACACGTTGCATTTATATTTAATATTTCTGGTTGTTTAAATCTTTTTATAAAAATTAAATTTATGTGATTATTTTAATAAATTTATAGCTTTTTAGCTAAATAAAATTAATTATTTCGATATAACTATTTATATTTATTATTATTATTATTTATTTCATCAAATATATATTTAATAAACAGATGAAAAATTCGATTCTTGCGCAATGATTAGTTTTAATAATTAATAATGTAATATTAATTAAATATTTATTTTGCTCTAATTAGGATGTATTTATATATTACAGATCAACATTGTGGTCAAACAATTGCGGCATAAGTGACTACTACAACTCGCCTATTCGACTACTACGCCTCGATGTCGGTGAGTAAATTATTTTTTATTTTATATATCCTGTACAGAAACATATGCGTATCTGTGAAAAATGAGTAAAACTCACATTCTCGTGTGTGCACGATATAAATAAAATTATCTCTGACAGAGAAGGAAAAATTTATACTTTAATGGGTTACGATGAAGAAATTATATAAACCATTAAATAGGAGAGAAGGTCTGTATTTTCTCCGATTAAACGAATTATGAGACTCTAATTTCCCAAGTGATATTTCGACGATTAAACATATTATTAAAAGAAAGGATAATTCATGTATTGGTATCGATACGCATATTTCCGACGCTCGCAATAGGCGAATATCGAGGGAGACGAGTAAAGGGAGGCTGGAGATAGGAGAAATATTTTATATAATTGAGGGGCAATTACACAACAAGTTTAATCATTCACAGAACGCTGTGACATATACAGGGCGGGACACATCGACGACGCAGGCAAATGAAATTACGCGTCAATTAAACATATATACGTGTCGAATAGCGCGCTAGAGGTTGGTAGGTTTTCATGATACAGAGATAGGAGACAGTTTACAACAGCACGAAAGAAGAATTAAACTTGGCACGTGTCCTCTGCGGTATCCTCTGATATGTATTCGATTATATCGTTACCCTTTGCATTCGCGCGTCCGCTCTCTGTCGTATCATTATCATTTACAGAAACTAAATTATTTTCTACGCGATCGATGATGTAAAATTAATCGATGTCACAATTAATTTTACATCACCTTTTTACCCCTTTTTCCACGATTTTAATTTTGATCCTCTCTCTCTCTCTCTCTCTCTCTCTCTCTCTCTCTTTCTTTTTCTTTCTCTCTCTCATTTTTTCTCTTTCCTATTTATTATCCTTTATATTTAGCTTTTATCCTTTCTCTTGAAGGGAGGGAGTCGATGCAAAGGGTTTCGAAAACAGCCGACGGGAGTGACTTTCGCAGCTAGTTTGTTCTTGAAAGCTCTAAGTCGGATAACTTGAGGAAATGAGGAAGAATCCTTCTCTTTTCTTTGTCTTTTCCTCGTACACACTGTCGAGTCGGAAAGTTGAGGAACACGCCGGGACAAACACGCGAGGAGATATCGAATAATCGCTCGTTTCGGGGGCAACCGACTTTGACTTGCGCCCCCGACGATAATTCCCGTTTTCCGCTCGTGCGGTTTATTCCCTCACGGATTAATAATAATGCAGTCTGTTGCTTCGAATTAGAACGAAGAAAGACGTGTGAAGAGGTGAAAGAGAATTGTTTGTGCGCGCACATTTTAGTTATTATCATACTTGAAATTAATTAATAAATCCTTCACGAAAAGAAAGTTGACGCCTTGTAATCTGGAAATTATTTCCTCGCCGTAAAATTTTTCCTTGAATGAATCATCAAATAATATGTTATCATCTATCGTTTTACATCAAATTGCTTCGTTAAATGCATCAAAGAAAATACGTATTTAAAGTTTCGCGTATTTTAATAATGCTAAATTATAATGTCCTTTTGATAATCGGAGTAAATGACCATACGTAGCCACTTGTAAATTACACATCTCCGTTTGATATTTTAAAATAACTCGTTAATTACATTTTTTTGTTTATGGAAATTTAAGAGATTCTCTGAAGTCTCCTTCGCGTGTCTATCGCGTTTCTAAACTTTCCGATGGTAAATATACATAATATATATGTACGAGCTTCCCTTGCGCGCGTCTCTCGCCCTTCGTCCTTTTCCCTTCGCCCTGCTTATTTACCGAAGCAGGACACGGCGTTGAAGGCGCACTGCTTCCAGTAGCTGCGTTTACGCTGTAAATCGCCAATGTCCAGCTGACTGCGAAGGCGCTTCACGATCTGCTTGGTGAACAGGTAATTTATCAGGGCTGTCTCGATGCTGCCGTCGTCGTCTATCAACTGAAACAATTAGACGACATCGTTGACTACTTTCTTCTTCTTGTTTGGGAAGAAGGGAAAAGGGCGAAGACTAACGTTTATTTTTGGATAAACGATAATCGGGAACAAGTTACGGCTGGAGAATGACGAGAATTTGAGAAATTTGTAATAACAGTAATAGTTTGCATGTTTCGTTCCGGTATGTTAAATAAAATGTACATCTAATACAAAGAAAGTATTGTAAAATTTGTAATAAATTAAATTATCATTTTATTAGATATATTTATTAGATGTATAAATATTTACAAAGAAATATAAAAATTTCTAATATTGCCACAAAATGCATGTTGCAATAAATTCCTAAATAAATACGCAAATATTTAATTTAATTAAATTTGATTACATATTGTACATATTCCACAAAATCATAATTCTAATTTACATAATTTTTCATGTTTTATTTTCATGGCATCGTGATATCGAAAAATTTCGGGAAAGAGGAAAAGCGATTGTACAAATAATAAAAGTTTACCGTGTTGCATTGCCTTTTCATTGATATTGTCAAAAATTATAATTGTAGCATAAATTGCAATAAATAATGATTCGGATACCATCGGGACCGATTTTGTCGCAAGTCGCAATTCATCGTCGATTTTACCGTCGATTTCGAAGAGCGCGCTCTTTCTAAATACGATTACTCTCGATTAATGTTCCGATAATAAAAAACGAGAAACACTCGCAACGCATTACGAATGAGAGCTCGCGTTTTTTCGTCAGTGGGACATAAATGGAAACGCAACATGCGCGTCGTCGGGTCGAACTGTTGTTTTTATTGTCAATGGATGCAATCTGCACGTCTGCTCGGATCGATTGACATATTTATTTATTTCAGTTTCCTCATCGTGACGCGAACAAAATAATGTAGTCGTGATTGCGTTTTGCATAGCAAATATTCGCGTAAGATCGATCGATCAGATTGATATTAGAAATTGAAGAATTAATTAATTTATTTATTTATGCGATATTTGCGATTCCGCTTCTCGCGAATCGAGCTTTCGAAAGAGAAATTTAGGAACGTTTCGACATGTAAAAGAAAATCTTGAAAGTACTATTTATAATTATTGACTCTGTGCGATTGATTTTGAGTGAAAAAAATTGAACGACACTGTTGAGAAAAATGTAACAAGAGAGGATGCATTAAGAGAATTGGATATTATATTTAGTTCGATTTATACGTAATATATGTGTATTTTTATTTCATTTTACGCAAAAGATATACTCTTGAAAAAATATATTATTTTAATGTTACATAATTTAATGTTACACGTCCTTTTTTCTACAAGTATTTAGATTCTTTTTGATGCAATAAGAAAATTGTAGTTTAATTTCAAGTATTGCTTTATTAATCTGTTCCTTTTATATGTAAACAAAGATCAAAAGACTATAGAAATTACATTAAATCGAAAAATGGGATATTTTGTAAAATTTTCATTGGAACAGATAGGCAAATAATGTTTGCTTTTGTTAAAAAATATATGTTTTTAATAGTATTTTTACGTTCAAGCAGTCGAGATGCCCTAATATATATCAATGCGTGAAAATTAATTCAATTTATATGACTTTATTTCTTTTTATTTTTAACATATATCGCTTATTCTCGCGAGAGTAAATGCGATTCTTTTTCCTCGTTTATTTAATGTTAGCTCTCTTTCGGAAATTTTATCGCGGAGATATACTTCTTGACTAACAAAAAGTCGACGTATAGAAAGGACATGTGTTTCGGATTCTCTTTCCAATAAACGAGTCCCCAGAGTTTGTACGAGAGAGCGAACGAAATCCCAATGGTAAATTGTAAGCGTTATAGGAGTGCAAATTCCTCGTGATTTCGTGAGGGTAATTTTGTGATTTCTCTTCTTCTCTTTGCCCATCTTTTATACAGAATATAAAAAAATAAATATTTCATTAATCTCACTTTTTCCATTTATATTATACGTTGGTTGCTTTCTCGATGTTTCTTAATATCTCTGTCTTGATCTTTCAATGTTATATTTGTAATATCATATATTTTCTCAATTTTTTATATTACATATTTTTTTTTTATTTTAAGAGTTTAAATCTTTGATTTTTACACTTGTGATATTTTATACCTTGCTTTGTAAAAACTTATTTCCGTTGTACGATGTTTTTCTCGAGAAAATCTCTTATCTAAGATTTACAGATCACAGATCGTGGATTTTAAAATATTATAAAAATGTGAGCTGCATGATTTCATATAAGATATTTTTCAAAAGAAAAAAAGAAAGACGCTTTTTTCAAAAAGCGTCTTTCTTTTTTTGTCTCTTTTTTTTAAGCAGATAAAAGTATTCATGCAGCGTGTAATTTCTCGATAGTTTGAACACATTCTCTAAAGTTTCCGGTATAAAAATCGTACAAAAAATAATACATTTATATATTTTACGAAAATTTACAAAAAGAAGAAGTGATAGCGTGCGTAAAAAAATATTTAAAAACATTTTTTTAATGTAAATAATTAATTGTTCGGTTAAAACGTTTGTTGAGAATTTTCTTTTTTTCTCTAATGTATATATATATATATATATATATATATATATATATATATATAATTATTACAAGCTTTTTAGATATTTCTTAATATTTTCTTCTCTAACGCTTGCAAAATTTCACTCTTTTTATCATGGTTATATTTTTCTCGAAGAACCCTTTTTTCCGAGAATTATTGTTCGGTGTTAAAATTAAGAAGCTGAAGAGAGGCGTTAAAGCGAAAGGGCTTCAAAAATCCGGATTAGTAGATTATCGAGTCACGATTTATTGACCTCATCGCCGCTTCCGCGCTCGCCTTCGTTCTTCTTTGCTCTTCTTGAAGATGTTGATTCGTATTTATGACTCGATGCAGTTGCAGTTTACGGTAGTGGAACTTTGATCGCGCGAATAAAACGGAACGCAAAACGCAATTCGAGCTAAAAGGCCTGTATGTTTCTCGATTCTTGAGTCGCTAAGTCTTCACTCGGCGAATTACATTTTTCTCCAATATTTTTCAATCTATTCTATAGCAAGAAGAGAATCTGCTGACGATAACGGGACAGATGTAATCGATTGTATAATATCGAAACGAGAAACGTACAGTTGTTTTTCCTTAGTGTAACGCGAATCTAAATTACTCGCCGAGCGAGTTATTACTTTTCATGAAGCACCTTGCATCACGATAGATCGTTGTTTTTTTTCTCTCGATAAATCCGACGAGTTAAACGAAGCTTCTTCTCTCTTGGTTTCTCTTACATTTCTCCCCTTCATCTTCGTCTCATTTGCAATTCAGGGAGGAGATGCGGTTACGCAACGTACAGCGATGCAATTTCTTCGAACTTTATTCCATCTGCGAGTTGCTGATAGAAAAATAGTATCAACATTTTCATAGAACTCTCGCTCCCTCCTTCCGGTTACGTCATCTCGTAACAATATCCTTCCGGAATTCATCGAGTAACAAGTGTATAGAATCGATTTGTCGAGCAGCTTCTCGATACTTGCACTTTGACGCATATTGCATACGTGACAGCTTCCTTTCCGTCCTTTTATTCTCGCCCGGCAAGTATTTTTATTTCGAGATGGATCTTTCAAATCAAGCGTAAATGTCCCGAGACGAGAGATACGGAGAGAACGAATTGCGTGATATGAACATGCAGTTATTTTTCTATGAGACTCTTTTTTCTTCTTTTCTTTTTTTCTTATCTTTCTTTCGCGGTGCAGTCGCGTGAAAAATTTCAGAAAATAGTGTTCTCTGTAAAAAAACCACGTTAATCGTATTTTTCATCTTTAATGAGCCATCCTTGAATAATTCCCAATTATTTTTAATATCGACAACGTTGCTCTCCTTGTCAACGAGTGATTCTTGTTATGTCGAGAATTTTATGAAAATTTCAAGAAAATAATTCGTCCAGATCATTAGCTGCTTTGAGTACCTGAAGAACTTGATGTACAAAATGCCAATTCATGAGAATTTTATTAACGATGAATTTTCCGAACAATTTGAGATCGATTTTCCTCAGCGGAAATGTCAAGGAGAATTTATTTTATCATTTATCGTAACTTTTTAATTTTCAACATCATACATCTTCATGAGTGAGCTTCAAATTAAAATTCTATTAAAGTATAAAGTTTACTTGGAATTAATTAATAGATATGGTTTTCTCATCTATTTGATTCACAAGCTTGGAGATCTTACGCGAAATACTCTCTTTCTTTGACTCGAAAATATATTCTTGGAAGGAACAAAAAATTCTATTTCAAATCTATCAAAGAATCTGTCAAAATTAGCTCGTTGCGAGATATCTTAAAGAGTCGAGAGTGCGAATGTCAGGAAACTTTTTGCGAGTTTCGAATCACGCGGAAGCAAGTATCTGTGATCGATCTCGCTGTTCGATTACAAAGCAATGGAAAATACGAAGACGCTTCTGACAGCTGTCAGATAAATCCCTCGCTGCGTCCATTTTACTCGCCAATCAATCCGATCGAACGAAAGTCCTTCGAAAAAAAGGAGGAAAAAAACGCGAATCCTGATTTTTCGCATTTTATTTTTCCGACGTTTGTGAAAATGAGATTTTTTTCTCTAACGGTCCGGATTTTTTCCATCGCTGGAAAAAACAATTTTAATTCCTCGCGAGAGAGAGAGAGAGAGAGAGAGAGAGAGAGAGAGAGAGAGAGAGAGAGAGAGTTTACAAATGTCGCGAATCCTTGCTCGAAGTGGATCTAGGAACGATACCTTGCAAGAATTTTAGATGCGCGTGCGCGAATTTGAAAACTTTCGCTTTCTCTGAATTATGAATTATGAATTATCGAAAAAATTGGAAAAATAATCCGAATTCGACTGGAATGATCTCAAATATCACGCGTTTTCTGATTTATAGTCTCGTGACTTCGACAGCTTCTTAGAGAAATTTTTATCGATCTTTGGTTCTAAAAATTTTATTTTACAAAGATGATCTCTTTTAAACGAGATATCGCGCGCGATATATTTAATTCGGACATCAAAAAATGGAAAAATTTTATATTCGATTTACTTACATCCACGGTGTTCAACAACCTCTCTTTGTCTTTGTCGGTTGTTGGCATCGCCGCTGACCATTCTGCCAAAACGAGAAGCACCAACGCCAGTGCAGCTATATTTCGTACCGACGACATCCTTGTAGAATCTGAAAGTGAGAATGAAATGTCGAAAAATATAAGAATTTTAATTCGTATCCAGTTTAAAATAATATTTTACTAAAATCCCTCGAGACAAATTTAATTTTATCTTTTGTTTAAATTGGAAATATCGAGAATTATTTCAATCATTATCGATGACCAAAATCTTAAGGCTAGCATAACACCTTATCACAACAAGAATTTCTTGAATAAAAAAGATTGATTTTTTGATTGTATTTTGAGAAATTTTCGAACATTGCAGCTGCACGTCCTTAAAAAAATATAGATTTATCTTATCATTGCGATATTTATTTATAAAAATCGATGCAAAAATTATTTTAAATAAATAATCAATCAATCAATCAATCAATAAGTAAATAAATAAATAAATAAATACTAAATAAATAAATAAATAAGTAATAAATAAATAAACGTATATACTTTTTTAAAATAAAAACAGTTTAAAAAGTATATTTCTTTAATATATAACGTAACTATGTGTTTCATATTGATGATATATTTGTCAGAGAGAACAATCAAGAAGTGAGAATTCGTGTCGTGAATTTTGTCTTGTCGAAAGTGAAGAAGTGTCAAGAATAATTTTATTCCATCGAATCGATGCGAATCTCGACAATCTTGACGTCGAAACATTCGATTAAAAGGCGATGTATGTTTCGCACTTTATATCTACATGTCGAAAAGGCACATCGAAAATCAATACAAATGATCTGGATGCCGATAACTAATGGACCCGCTAACGATTCGTACAGTTAAGTTCGTAGGCGTATTTTTTCTCTCTTTTTTTCTCAGCGTACGTGGCAATCTCTCATCTCTCCACGTTCCGTACATTTCATTTAGATAACGCAATTATTTAATAATGTACCTCTTTATCTCTTTCGCAAAATACAGAAGTAATAAATATTGAATTTCTGATTAAAAAGTTATTGGAGAGAGATTTAGAAGAATATTAAAATATATTTATGAGAGGAATAAATGTGAAATGTGGAGCGCGTATTTGAATAATACAAGCGTTCGTCAAGTTGAAGAGTTTCGATCGACTGGTATTTCAATCGAAGAATTGCAAGAGCGTTCTTAAACACGGCAAAAGTATCACCGAAATAAATATATAATAGATACTGATAAAGAGATTCTATTACAATATATTTTAAAGAATATATTTTTCAGTCTTTGGAGATTTGTATTTCTTGCTTTCTCATTTGAGCGAGAAACAATTAGAAATTTGATAATTTCTCCGCATTTGATAATTTCTCCTTTTTCATCTCTCAAGCAACTAATAAAATTTATATTTTATTAAATTTATTTTTTATTCGTTTTATTAAATTTATTTTATTTTATTAAATTTATTTTATTTTATTGTAAAATTTTTATTGTAAATTTATTGGATTTTATTGTAATTAACATCGTGGAAAGATCGCTCGTGAAGCTCCAAGGAAGAATTCTTTGGCCAATTTCTTTTGTATCGTTATTTTTCAACTTCCCGATAATTTCGATAAATAGGAAAGGTAAAGTTTCACTTTAACAGATTAAATTGTTAGATCAGTTTTCGAGAGTTAGTTAACTGGAACGAAGTGTGATAAATGAAAATTGTTAATTTAAATTCTACATTTAATTCGAAGGAACGCAGCGAAAACGAGTAGGTCGACAGGGTACGGTGGACGTGTAGAAATATAAATACACAGGAGGATGAGAGGGAGAGAGTGAAGGAGGGTTAAATGGGAAAAACGAAGCCCGCGCGAAGCTCACCACCCGCGGTTCGTTACGCAATCCGCTAATTGCGAAGGACAATCGACGATACGCATTATTATTGGCCGCTCCATCAGATAAATTTGTTGCGGCCGGAGATATTCGAGCGCGGAACAGAGATATTGGATCGTCGCACAAAGCGCACAAACGAGCGGCGGGCGACAACGAGCGCGCGTTGTGGTTTGCGCGAATCTAATTCATTAATTAGAAAAGGTCATCGCGATAATTCGAGCGCGAATGCGTTTTACCGAATGCCATGGTATATGTTAACCCCGCGACATCGAAACTAACGATTGCGCTGATAAAATCGCTGATAAAATCGCTGATACATCTCTGGCGAAGGGAGAATCTTGAGCGCTCGAGGGAGGAAGGAAAAGTTTTCTTTTTTCCTTTAAAGATCGCGAGACAAGAAGCAGGATGCTTGAGGATACGAAGAAATTTCGAGCATTTTTTACCAGAAATTTTTTTTAGACATGCTCGCATTCCTGGAATTTTCTTAAAAGAAAAAGGAGGAAGATTGGAATCTCTTTGCACTTTTAAATTGTTTCGGCTCATCGTGATCTCGAAACTCTTGCGTTTCGATAATATCAGCGGTGAATTTCACGCCTCTTTAGGTTCGTATTCGAAATATATCGGTTATCGTTGCATTTACTCTTTATTGGATTATTGTGAAAATTAATACAAATAATTAAGCGGAAATGTCGAAAAGCTCTTCTCTGAAAATTGACCCAATTTAGACACAAGTGAATTAATCGAAATTAAACACAGTTTTTTCATTTTTAAATATTTTCTCTCTCCTCGATTCTTTTTCAAAAAATACTCAATTTCGATTCAATAACTTTATTTAAATAACAATTGGATAAAAAAAATTTGCAGATGTCTTGCATTAACTTTAAAGAATTAATAAAATAAAGATTTATTATAAGGAATTATTATAAAGAAAATTAATTTAATTCCAATTTTAAAACTTACTGTCTATAAATTTTAATCATAAGTTATCTTGACAATAATATCTGATAAAAATGATCTTAAAATTTTACAACCCTATGCTCATTTCAATCCTTTCGAATTATAAGCACTGAATGGTTAGGAAATCGCCAAGTCCGACCATAACAATCCCTTTCTACTGCCGCTATAGTAGTAGAGCTGTACGCACAAGTAGTAGTATTTCTAAATAGTATTTATAAATTTATTTATAAATATTTTATTATATTGTTTGTTATTATTTGTAATTTAGCTTATTTATTACTTATTTATTATTATTATATTTAATATTATTACGTACAATTAATATATTTATGATTATTTTTAATTATTTGTTCGTTATTCTTTATAATCATATTATTATTTTATTTATATGCAAACAAGTTTTGTGAGATAAATTATAACTAATGAATGAAAAAATCATATAAATCAATAATAATTTTAACGATAATTAAACACGAGAATAGTAGTTTAAAAAACTATTCCAAGCGACAAAATTTGCACATACATTTCAATATATATATATATATATATATATATATATATATATACAATATATTTATATATTATATATATTATAATTTTGTATAATATATATTATTTTGTAATAATATTAAATATATTATATATATATATATATATATATATATATAGGTATATATATATATATTTATAAATTATTTACATATAATTTTATATACCTATTATTTCACATACTTATTAATTTACCTTTAATTTATAGCTACTCACATTCTTTTAAGAAAATGTAATTACAGTACTACTGTATTATTACGGAAAGTAAAAAGTTTTAACGAAAGAAAACCTAATTTGTTCACGTCCGTTCGCTCAACGTGAAATTATACGTTAGTTTACAAACGGAGTCGGAAAAGTCGTGTGAAAATTCGACAAATATACATCTCAGGTACGTGTCGTCTGTCGAACCCTCGTCGTATCCTCAAAAGTCAATAAGAAGACCTAAATATGCGAGAGAAGAAGTTACTTTTTATTAAATTTTGATTCGACATTTCTGCTCCACTCTATAAGAGATCCCATGTTCTATATTTATGTCATAAATTATCGTAGAAGCGACGTCCGATAGTAAAGTTTCTTTCTCCACTGGAGTATTCATTTTGTTTCAACTTGCGAGTTTATTTAATACGACTAATTAATTATATTAATTAATTATATTTTAATTATATTAATTTAATTTATATGCAGAGCGAAACGCGTGCGCGGTTTTTTCGTCAATTTCCTCGTTTTTAATAACTCCCTTACTTATTTTATCGAATATAATTGTCCTTATTGTTCCCGTGGAAAATTTACTTTTTTATTTAAAATTGATTTTTATATTATTTTATTTTTATTTCTATATAATTCGATTCTCCCATCATTAATTTTCTCTCTAAAAGAAATTCGCGTGAGCTCGGAAAGTCGCACAAGGAAACGTAGGTTTATACTTCGCCTCGTATTCCCGAAGGGCCAATGACGGAATAATCTCCGCAAAGAGATCCTTTCCAACTCGTCTTGAACCCCGCGTACAACATTATCATAGAAACAAGTCCGATTACAAGAGTCTTTTTCTACTAATATTGCAAGAACACGCGACTTCTCGATTCTATTACCCTCACTCTAATTTTTTACATTCCAATTTGCGTTAAACGACTTGTCGAAAGGACAATCGGGCGCACGAGAAAGGCCGGGACCGGAAAGCGCGCGAAGGAAAGGGTTGGAGAACGCGATTTTATACCTCGTGCAAACTCGATGGTCGTCCGGTGCTTCGATCCCGATGGGGGTGAAGGGAGCGTGACACTTGAATGCGATCCAAGACAACTCGATGGAGACCCGGGTAGCGTCGTCTCTTCGATGTCTCCGCAACAGAGTGACCGAGCTTTGGTGCACGCGACCACTTTATACTCCCGCCGGCTGGTGCGGGCGGTGGTAGCGGAAACTCACCCTCCTCTCGCGGAAGGAACCCACAACCGCCACCTCCTGACTCTCACCCTCACCCTCTCCCTCCCCGACAATGGCAGCCCGCGTCTCGCCGGCTGCAACGCAAGGATACTTTACTTCCTCTGGAATTTCGAGCATTTCGAGCAGTAGCTTTTGGAATTTTATATACGAAATATTTGTGTATTTTAATAATCGCATTAAAAAAGAGATCTAAAGGTGATATTTTAGTTTCCGTTTCACGAGATTTATTTAATATAAATAATTATAATCGATACAATTATAATTATTACAAATACAAAATGATAAATTAGAAATTCGTAATAAAGATAATTGTCTTGAGAGAGAAGGATTCGCGAATGTTCGCGATTTTATTTTACGAATTTGCGTATATTTTACGTAAAAGAAGAAAAACAATTTGCTCGTGAACAAAATGAGAGTTTCTTTGGTTAGATTTTTGTTTAAGGGTATCGGGAAAATCGATGGAGGCGATGGTTTTTACCATCTTCTTTATAAGTTGCTCTTATCACAGTAGAATTACATTTCCTAAAGGTTCATTCCTTATCATTTCAGAATGCGACTGAATCATTTCAGAATGCGTATCTCGTAAATGATCGTTTGGAAAAATACATAGAGACCTCCCGTTTATGCTTACGTTTTCGATATAAAAGCCACGATTTTTCCAGACAATGTCGTCAACGATTATCCTTAACATCGAGTAAGCTCGCAAGACGGAGAGAGAAAAAGCGACCGAGCTGAGGAGAAATCAAGTCGGCGGACATGCAAATGAAATTATGTGAGAAAATGACGGAACAAGGAACTTGATAGTAAGCGGAATTCCGAGAATAAGAGGAATGTAGGCGAGTTAATTACAAATACCGATACAAGTCTAATTAATATTCTCTCTCTTTCTCTTTCTCCTCGAGAACATATGCGGTCCCTACTGAAAAATTGTGTGTGTTAATAATTGTTGTTCACTTGGGAATCGCCGAGATGTAATATTATTTTCCTTTCGCTTTTTCTTTCTCTCTTTCTTTTTTTTCCTTTTTCTCTTCGCTTGAAAAACTCGGTTACTCATATATAATACGTGTTTCGATCCATACAAGGTGTTCGGGGACCATTGCGTGTCCTTTGATCGTAGTTTCTTCGACTCGTTTGATGTCGATTTTTCTTTGGCGAGAAAAATGTCACGGATCACCTTCTCCTTTCTAATTCATTATCATTCTACAATAAACAATTTATTTTGCTTAAAAATTACGCGTATTTATTCTCTTGCAAAATTTGCGAAAGTAAATGATAAATGATAATTTATTTTTCTTTCTTTTTAACTTTAAAAAATTAAATTTTTGTTAATTTCTACTGACAATATTTAAAAATATCATTATATCATATCATAATTTAATCCTTGCGATACTAAACTTTAATATATATATAATATTTTTATTTTTGTTTAAAATTATAAAAAAATAATTGCATTATATATTATACATTATCCAGCATATTTTTCAATATTATTAAATTTTAAATATTACTTAAATATTATTTGAAATATAATTTAAAAAATATATCATTTAATTTAATTTAAAAAACGAATAGCGGAGAAATAGGGTATGTGCGGACAAAGAATGCAACTTTAAAGAAGAAAAAATATAATAAATGCAATATGTATAAAACGGAACTATATAATTAACTCATAACTTAAGACAGAAGCGCACTGAAAAGAAAATTTGCACAAGAAATGAATTAAAAGAAAATAAAAATATAATACAAGTGAGAGATGAATGTGAAATGAAGTATGAAAGAGATGCGCGTATAAATTTAGTAATTCTCTCTTTGATTTATTTTCTCTATCCGAGAAAAAGTAAATTTTTTTACCATAAGAAAGTATTTCCATTGTTTCTCCCTCTTCTTCTCTCGATAGCATGCGGAACCTCGCAAAAGAGAGTTAATTGTTCATAAATTTTTATTATATGAAACATATATAAAACATCTCTCTTTTTCATGATGCGATATATATTCATATATTATTATTACACACGTGTAAAATTGAGGTCGAATAAGTAAGATATATGATGAAATTTTGATTCGGCAAAACAAGAAAACATGCATCGCAAAAATGCTGCATGTATTTTTAATTGGTTGCACTTAGAAATTTATTATTATCGATTAATTTTTCAAGCTGTTGTTTCAAATCAAAATTCATGTAATTCATTTATTAAACGTTACAATTACGATGTCAAAAGATTTAATTAAAGCATGACATCGTAACTATTTCTATTTTTTAAGAGTTTCGAAATAATATTTGAATCATTAAATACACTTACATGAAACAATACAAGGATTGATCTTCGAAACTTGAGTATTCAGTGCTCTTCATTTTTATTTACTCATCATTTTACTTAATTTATTTATTTCTTTTATTTTCTCATTAATTTTTCTGATTTTGTTTAATGATTACGATTTTGGCAAGATTTTAATTGTACATCTCTTAAAATAATAATGAAGTTTTTTAAATAAAGTACTTAACTTTAATTAAAATAAGTTAAATTTTGATATCAATTAAAACACTTAGTTTACACAGTAATCGAATGAATTTTTAAACAATAGTTTAAGTAATAGTTTTTATAACAAACCAGAGTTTTACATATTTCCGAGATCATATTTTTTCTCTTTGTCTTAAAATTTACAATTAAACTAAGAGATCATAAAATAAATTGATGAAATTAAGAATTAAAAACGATACATAATATAATATTTCTGTATTATTTTAAAATGAGATTAGTATTATAAAATATGACGCTCTTGAAAAAGTTTCAAAGAAAAGCACAGATAACATAAGCATGCAAACTTTGCGTGGTTTCTTATTTTTTAATGATTATGATAATATTGAGGAAATAAAAGCTTAAATTATTTTAAATGCATTTTCTTTAGATTTATGTTTATAAACTTTTTAGATTATAGGTTTAAATTATTTTTCACATAAAACACAAATTTATATTGTTAGAAACAAATCGGCATAAATTATGTAATCGTTGTTTGGAAAAGATATTGCATGCTCAATAATTTTATCTTTTTCGAAACACAGTTTTAAAGACAGTTCCAGTCAGTAGTTTTTAATTTATCTCGTTTTAAAAGTAATAAAGTGTGTCAAGAAATATTATTACATAAAAATTTATCAATTTTTGAAGCACAAATTCAAAAAAGTATTTTAAATTCGTAAATTCGTAAAAGTATTTTAAAGTTGTAAAATATTACTCTTGAAAATTTATATGATACATTAAATATGATATCTATTCACAAATTCGAAATCCCAAAAAAAGATATGATGATTCATAATATATATTTAAATAAAATGTATTTAAATCCTTATGAATAAACACGTACAGAATGAAAGTTTATTATAGTTTATTAGAGTTTGTTGGAATAGTAATTCTTCGTTTATCCTGGCAAAGTTAAGAGTTTATCTGTTTCTGAAAGGTAATGAAACAGTCCTTGTTCGGTAATATTCGTGATTGCAATAACGAGATAATTGAAAATTAAATTTTAACATTTCTCCGAGACATTCTCTTCTTAGTGCAATTATTTAATTGCAGATTAATTTTCTAATAGTCATTAGTCGCTATTTAACAATTCTTATTTAAATAATTTTTTTAAAAATTTGCAAAAGCGAATGTGAATAACATCTTAAGAAAAATAAATATCAGTTAAAATTAGTTTCACAAATTTTAAATTGATACATCATAAGAGAGTAAAATAAAAAATTAATATAATCATGTATATATCCAACATATTTTTTTCAATAATATATACGCTTTTGTCCAACGCTTTGAAATATTTTATTTACACAGACTTAACAATATATATCTCATAAATACGTACATCTATTCTCTCGCGTACATTTGAAATGAAGTAGCACAGTCGTTGTTTTGGACACATCACACACATGAGAAATATTATATATAAAACAATAAAAATATACATAATTTACAATTATAGGCCAAAGGTGGTAGGAAAAGTTAAAACCGAACAAAATATTCTTATATACGCGCCCGAACATATATTTTGCTTTTTTTCTCTTTTCGTCTTTATAAACATTGCAGTTGCATCAAAGTGATGAAGGTAATAATCTCCGGTAGGTAGATACTATAGCTTAGTAATTGGCCCCTCCTGTTAATATTAATATCTTCGGCGCGTTTCTCTCCAAAGAATCTGCGCACAGAGTCTTGACGCTATTCCACGGAGATATGCAAAATGATATCTCTACTCCTTTTTATACGCAGTATATTTGTTTAATTACACATTATATTTACATTGGGTAACATTGTATTACTGGGTCAGAGAGTTGTTGGAAGTCAAGGTTTAGAGGTTTCTAACTGAGTTCGAAACCTGCACCTGCTTGTATCGCATATAGAAGTTTCTCGCGCAGAATCTTCTCATCCGGAAATTCGGGAAGTTTCAACAGATTCATACAGGTACTCGAGGTCGGTAAACGGTCCATACTACCGGCGTGCTGAATGCAAAACGGCGGATCGAGTTCCTGTAATGGAAATGACAAGTTTCAATGAGAAGTCGGTCAAAAATCATAATAATACTCTATTTCTTTTAGTATATACGAATATTAATATATTTGTATATAATTGTATAATAATTTATAAAATATTAATCTATAATTGTATAATAATTTATAAATATTATAAAAATATTTATAAATAAAAATAAAAAAATGAAATAAATAAAAAAAAGATTTGTATAATTTTAAATTGTAATAATATTAAAGATGTTTAGCGCGTTGAAAATACATTTGAAAATTTTAATAATTATAAATTATTATTGTATTTCAGTAACATAATAATGTAATCTATGCTTATGAAATATATACTTTAAATCCTAGGAGAGGAGGACGGCTGCAACTAGTGACGAATTTCAGTAACTGGCCTTTCTGCTGATCATTAAATTCGCTGACGACTTTCCAAAAGGCAGTAATAGTCGGGTGATCTGCTGCGTATCCACCAGTGTAGTTTGTGTGCAGCTTTAAATCATTGACGTCTACGGGAATTTGCGCGCCTGATATCAATACTTGCAGTTCCTTATTGTTGAACATCTGCAGCCAATCGAGAGGGACTACGCTGCCTATTCCCTGCTTGAACGCGTAGCATTGTGCACGAATCTGTTTGTTCAGCTTGTAATCGGCCATCAAATGGATGTATTCGATGCGATTGTGATTCGTTACTGGGATATTTGCGCCACTTGGTTTCAATTCGTCAACTCGTCTCTCGCCTAGTTCATCGCTGAGCACGGTGAAGTCCAAATTGAGATCCGCCACATCGCCCATGTAGCTCTTTAAATAAAGTAGATTGCGATACATAATAGGATCGAGGGAGGCGAGATGATGCACGTCCACGTCGGACTGGCGGCCGACAATCTTGGACAGAAAAAATTCGGCGAATGGCAATTCGACCAATAGATTCTCGTATAACGCTTTCCCTAAAATTCTGCCGATGAAGTAGTAATGTTTCGGAAAGTCATCCACCAGTAAATGTACCGTGGGATTCGGATACAGCATGTTATCCTTGGTGAGCTTGAAAAAACCGCGATTGGGATCGAAGCTAGTCTTTAATAGCTCAGACAGGAACTCTCTAAACAGACCGCCACCGTCAACGCCGGCTTCTTCTAATCCCGCGGTGTTAACCAACTGCACTCGCATTTTTAGCCGTAATTCCGGTTCATTCTCGCGCGACAATTTCTCGAAGGCGTCCTCGTAAAGATAATTTCGCCTCACGGAGATTTGTATCGATGGACCTTGCATGAAGTGTGTAAGTTCGCCCTGCTGTTCCGCTTTGTCCTTGTAGATCAATGATTGGAATACAACCACGCGATTGTTGAATGGCACTACGAACGGTATCTCCCGCAACAATGTCAGCGTTCGCACTTCTGTCGCTGATAGAGGCGGCCCCTCCTCAAATTCCTCTCTCGTAAATGCCCTTAAGCTCTGAAAGGGTACATATCCGCGAAGTCGGCGTCTACGGAACGCGAAATCTTGTGGCTTGTCAATAGGAATGACGACGTTGGATGCGATCCAATGATTTGCCGGACAGAACTGCCGCCTGAGATCGCGTGTGTGTAATTGACGTAGAAGACCCACCATGACCTTTAATAAGATTTACAAAAATATCTTATTTTTAATCATTAATTATTCAAATATTATAAGAGCCTGGACAGACATTTTTTATTGATAAAAAAATTAAATGCAAATTAGCAGAAGAATCTGTCGTTAAAAATGTGATAGAGAAAGATTAAAAAATACTATAAAACTTTAAATAAGTTAAAATCTTAAAAGTTTCAAATTAATCAAAAATATTATGAGAAACCTTGAAGAGATGAGTCCAGATTTGCGTGTCGTGTCGACCCTGAACGGTGGAAGTGGGTCCTAAAACGGCATTTTTGTAATCGTCTCGCACTGTGGGCCGAGTATCGGGAAACGCAAGCTCTACCAGACCTAGGCAAACGCCCTTTAGATGACCAGACAATATTGCTAGCTCCGCAATAGTGAATGGCATGGCATGCTGTTGCCGATTGTTGGGTATTTGTTCCGCGGAGTTGTTCTGTTCGAGGAAGAATTCGGTGTCGTGCAATGTTGCGATTAGCAGACTGAACAGCGAGCAAAAGACTGCCAATAGAGGGACTATTCTCTCGGTATCTTCCGCGGAGAGAGCGATTCCACGCGATATAATCTGCAACAAGGGCGTAGCGGCAGCACCACTACCGCCAAACAATGATGTTTGACGGATCGACGTTAGGTTTGTCCACAAGTGTTTGAGGAACATCGGCTTGAAGGCGAGCATGTAAAGAAGCTTGTACTTGTGAACAGCCAACTTGTTAGTGATGAGTAGGTGGTGGCATAATCGACAAAGCGGTTGCAACAGCGCGGCAGGATCCGATTGGCTATGTTCGATCGTCGACAATATACAATTCACGCGTTGTTGCTCGTTTAACATCTCGACGCACTTTCGCAAAATATCGGCCTGCTCTTGATCGGTCACGTTCCCATCGGATTCGTTGTCCGAATCATTGTCGGCTTGCTGTTCCGAGACATTTTGCTCTACCATGACAATGGTCGAGCTCAGAGATGCGAGTACTTGCAGATAGTTCGTCAGCGCATCTTCAGATTTGCACCATGCTACAAAAAAAATATGATATGACATGAACAGCAGTTTGATTAATTTTTGCATTAATTTGCAAAATTATTTGATTAGAAAATTATTATATTACATATGTGTAAGAAAAATTGAAAGAATGAAAAATATAATATAATCTCTTAATAACTTAATCTTGTAGAGAAAAGAAAAGTTTTGAGCAACATGTTTCGTTTACATTTTTATGATTGAATCTAGGCAATAATAACAAGATTAATAAATTGTTTCCGTTTTACTTACCAAATTGATTAAAAGAATCTAATGATAGAATGCAGTAGAGTAAATTTATTGTAGGTTCCAGTTGGAATCGATTGACACAAGCGATCAATTGGACATATGGAAAGTCCTTGAATTCCGCCAATGCTGGCACAATGAACATGCGAATTGGATCAGACAATCTGGGAGAAAATATACTCTTGCATAGCTCCCGAAGTACAAGCGTGGAAAAGTCCTCTTTGCGATCCACATAAGGGATTAAATCCAACGGGCGTTTAATCATATCAAGTAGACATTTGGAAATTGGTGTGGGCGCGACCGATGTTGCTTCTACCATTAATGGTACTTTTGCATCCAATAGCTTTCTCAATTGTTCAAAGTAGTTATGTTGGATCAGGTAAACAAATATACTCTCCAGATGCCAGTAACTATTCTCTCGTAAGACTTTCTCCGTGTCCTCTCGTGTGGTAAATACCTCCAGGACACGTAACGGTATTGCCAAGGAATATGCTCCATCTGGTAACGTTTCTGTGTTGTATCGCATACACATGCGAAGAATCCATCTATATTGAATGTATGTATTATTTATTATCTACTCTTATCTAATATTTTTTTACTTTATATTAATGTATTTAAATTTGCTTATTTATAAATCATACAATATGTATATATGTATAATAATACATATATAGACACTGTTATTTATTAAATTATTTTTTAATTATTTTAATGCAATAAGTTTTCAATTTTTAATAACTATAAAGCTAATCTTTCTATTTAATAACTGTTTTATGATTCTTTATATTGATATCTTACCGCAATCTCCACAACCATTGCGCTGAACTTATAGATTTCAATTTTATATCTCTCTGATGTTTAAGAAAATGCTGAAGAACCCATATCAGTCTATTGGCATCCAAAATATGATTATAAAAGAACAATAGTTTTCTCAAATAGGGCACTAACTCGTCCAGACTCAAATTCCTACGTCCTGCCATCTGTTGTGCCTCATCAAACTCCTTCCTCTTTTGCGCACATGTCAATCTCCTGATGACAAAGCTACGCGCGTGCGCCTGTATTTTTAATGCCGCATCATGCTTCTTGCGCTGCTGCTCTCTCTTCAATCTCTCCAACTGTGCATGTTGCAAGAGGACGGTTCTTTCATCTCGTCTGCTAGCACCTGCCAGATTCTGTTGCGGCTTGCGCCTGTAATCTCCCTCGAAACTATACATGCTGATACATGATCAGGTACCCAACACTTGTATTCTAATTCTCTGAAATATGTTTGACATTTTATTATATTTCATACATGTTTAATACATTATTATATTTTTAATATAACGTATA
Source organism: Camponotus floridanus (assembly GCF_003227725.1). Taxonomy (NCBI): domain Eukaryota; kingdom Metazoa; phylum Arthropoda; class Insecta; order Hymenoptera; family Formicidae; genus Camponotus; species Camponotus floridanus. The sequence goes on from NW_020229242.1 coordinate 84,370, forward strand.
TTTTGGATAACTTAAAAGTAAACATTATGCATGTAATAATGTTATATATTTTTTAAAAGTAATAATTTTTATTTCAGATATATATAAATAATTTTTTTTCATATATTGCAATAAATATTAATCCTGTATTACATGGAAAGATAGTATTATATATCTCAACGTTATTCTATTCGCTTGTTGCAAATTTACAAGTGGTTCATTACATGCACAAAAAATTATATTTCTTACATTTAAAACTTACTTTTGATAGAGATGAACACGTAAAACACTCGTGTAATAACTATAGAAGTAAGTAAACTTTCCCTCGGAGCGAATTAATGGAACGTCTCTCGTATAATTAACGTTATTATATTTTTCCTCTTAGAGGCTATCTCTTTGAAAAACACACTTGTAAGGACAAAGGTATGTCCTCTTTATTCAAACCTGGGCTCCTTATCAAAGGTTAAACTTGATCGAACCTTCTTGATCAAACATCGATTAACGGACACTTCATCGACGAAATCCTTTTAGACTTGGATTCATCGCAAGGACGATGAATCAGAGATAATAATGACTCTCATGGGTCGCGCGTACAGTTTTTACACGCGTACAACGTCTAGTCATCGAGGCTCGCCATGTTTTTCGGTACCTCGCCGAAAAGCAATGCCGTCTCGCTGACGCCTCCTCGTAACGTGGACCACGTCCGGCTCTTGAACTCGTCTACCGCGGCTTCCCCGAGGACTCGAGGCCTCGCGGCCCTGCAGGCCCTCCGACAGGAACACTCTCGTATCCTCTGATTGAAGCGCACTTTTGACAGGTGTAACGCGTTGTGTTTGAGGTACCGGGCTCCCCGTGGAAAACCCAGGGACACCCGACGTCGCGTTACGTCCCTGTCACGTTCCAGGTTGGCCAATCTCGAAACAAGCTCGGCGGCGCGAGCCAATCAGCGTCCGGCGTCTCGCGCGTGCGCGGCGCCTCCCGCATGCGCGGTGCATCACGCATGCACCGTGTCTCGCGCATGCGCCGCGTCAGCGAAGCATCGGCTTGCGCTTATCACTTGGCGCAGTTTCTAAAGAGTTACTCGGATTTTTCTTGGCATATCGCACTGAAAATTGAAGCAGTAGCTGAAGAATTAGTATCCAACGCTCTCTTCGTCCTGACTTGTCCCGATCGATCCGACGCGTCCTTCCCGTCGAGACTCTCGCGTTTCGCGCGTTACGTCGCTGGCGCGCATGCGCGGGAGGAAGCGGCGGCGGTGGCTCGAATCGGGCGCGAATTCGAGTGCGTCTCGCGCCGGGCGACGAGGATGCGGAAAGGCGGGAAGATGGCGGCGGTGGAGTCGAACAGGACGAGATCCGCCGACGTTACGTGCGGCGAAGACGCGATGACGACGACGACGACGCCGACGACGGCGACAGAGAAGGCGGATGCGGCCGCGCCGCGACGTCGCCTCGAGCGTTACCGATTCCACATCGTCGATTTGCTGTACTACGCGCTTTCGGTCAGTTTCTTTTTCGCGGACGTAGCAACAGGTGAACAAAGAGTGCTCTCCCCCAACTCACGCGTGTAATACGCATGCACCGGGTGTCCCGCGATTTCGCGAACTCGATGACAAGTGTCAGGCTTTCGGGCTGACAGAGGATCTCTCGAGTCGGACGACAAAGTCAATCTCCTTGATTGACTCGGCGTGAATTTTATTAATTATTAAGTTAATTTCCGAAAATTTTTAAGTTGAATCTTAGTTACAAGAGAGGTGTGTAACATTGACAATTGTAAATGTTTTCGCGATAAGTATTAATCATCTCGATCTTCCTGCTTGATCATAGATTTTCGCGTTAGAGTTAAAAATTCGCGAATTACGGGACACCCTGTATGTGCTTATATGTGTCAGCTTTAAATTGTTTGTTTACTTTAACGATGCTAATTAAAAGTATCATCGCAATTACAATTTTTTTCTTTTTTAAAAAAATTTATAGTAATCTTTTTTTTTAAGTTCTATATTTATATTATATTTGTAAAATAAAAAGAAAATATTGAATATAGATATGATAAAAATATGGATTTATATTTCAATGTTTATCTTAAAATGTACTAATAAAAACAATAAAATAACAAAAAATGATTATAAAAATGCTATGTGCATTTATGATAACTTTTGTTAGCATTGTTGCAATGTTTTTTATACTAACATCATTTGACATTTGTCATATGATGACAATATGTTTACAATAAGTCTTGTATACTCAAAGCATGCGATTGTTGAAATTTGCATTAGTGGGAAAAGCTTTTGTCTTTGTACAGTGAACACTTTGTAAGATATTTTTCGCACACACAGACATCATTGTATGTGTGGAATACCTTTTGCAAGGCCACTCAGCGTGGGGATGCTTTGCAATGGGTTTCACCATCTTACCCGCTTGTGTTACTCAACTATTTAGTTTGAGATGGCATCACAGCGACGGTTCCCTGCGGACTGTTCACTGGTTATTGCACTTCTTACTACTCGGCTTTTTGCACAGGTATTTGATATTTATGTTCTTGCACAATCTCTTCAGCCAGATTGTCAACGAGTTTTGTAAATATAATTATATATCAATAAGTCAACTATTTCATCCATTTATATACTTGTTTTCAGGTACTTGACGTTGCTTTACACCGCAATGCACTCTTTGAGGAATAAGTCGAGCTTCAGCAAAGACAAGAATTGGGTGTATCGACAAGAAAGCGATATTTGTATGTTACATTTGTTTGAATCATTTATGGGAGCTACGCCACAGTTGATACTACAGTTGTACATTATTGCAACATTACATCATGCTCCATTTTGGACGAGTAAGTATTCACATTCTTTGATGTTTTTAAATATTATTTTATTCTTATACTTTTGTATATAATGTATATATGGCAAACATACATATATCTATCTTACTTTTTGGCTGCATCTTCTATAATTGTTGACAATATTTCTTTCTTCTTTTATTCTACTTTGCCTGAACATATGTTTATTTATTTTGAAAAATTTAAAATCTAAGAAAATTGTATATATGTACATTTTTATTTATATTTAATACATATATTTAAATATATACACAAATAATCTTCTAAGAATATTTAAGGAATATAATTTACAAAGATCACATGTCATATTTGAGAGATAAAATTTCTGCAAATTTTAATATATTTATTTGACACATCACATAATAATTATAACAGCTGCCTATACAAAATGAAACAAGTTATATAAACGAATAGTTGAATAATTTATAATCGTTCTCGTAGATTTTATAAATCTGATCGAGAAGCGACCGCGGTATTCCCGTGATGTATTGGTCGAGTGTTTTCCTAGTGGTTGTGCCATGAGGGTTGATGTTTCCTGGATGCTTCACTTCGTAGAGATAATTGCTCAGTTTGGTATCCTGGATGAGAAAGTTCTGATCGCGATCCAGAGTCTCGACTTTCAGTATGTAGTCGTAGTGAAGCTCGCATGGTTCGCAGGTGCGATAATACGGCGCCCAGTGCTCGTCAAAGTACTTCTCGTGGGCTATAAATCGCAAAAATTCCGCGAACGTTGGTTCTAATCTCGTTGCGTTGTCGCCGGACTGACGATATTTGAGCGCGATGCGTCGTCCGAAACGTTTGTAATAATATTCGCGGCCCTGCATATGCTCCAATTTGTCCCTATACGCGGATAACAGACGTTCCAATGGATGTCGTACGATCAGGAATCTCTTAGTTTTGCTCAACTTCTGAAAATTGAACGTGAATTCACGAATTTTAAATTTGTCGATTATATTTTGTTTGCTTGATTATTTGGAATTTTCTCTTATCATATAAAATTATTTTGTATTTATATAATTTCTCGCTATTTTCATAAACTTATTTTATACTCAATAATTAATTTAATGAATATATATTTACATTTTTAATATTTTTTATTGCATTTTATTAATAATTTATGTTTTTACTTACACATTTATTTTATATTATTTTATATTATTATATTTAATTTATTTATATTATTTTACTCATATATATTGTACTAATAATTTTTATTATATTACATATTTTTTCCTTGTATTTTTTATGTATTATTATTTTGTATATGATTGTGATGATAATTACAGTCCTATATAAAGAATTAACAAAGTATATTTCTTACCTCATAGGTTTTATTAAGATTCGCATCGTGTCGAAATTTTTGCCTCACAATATCGCTAACTTGCATACGATTGCGTTGAATTAAATCCATAGTAAAGTCTGTCAAAACATTTTTCAATGCGGCGAAGTAAATCATCCATGCAGAACTCGCCGCCTTGTAGATAGGACACCATGATATATTGTGCTCCCTTTGAATCGAATTCTCGATTATCGTTCAATTTCTTCATATTATTATACAAAAATTTAATTATTCCTGTCCAATCTCGTCATGAATTACATGTATGTTTATTTTTTATATTAATATTATATATATAATTTATTTTGGGAAGTAAAAATAGAGATTTGTGTGTATAATTTAATATACATGAATTTAAATTTTCTCTTATATAGAGGCAAAATTAGAAAGTTAAATTATTAAAGTTATATTAAAGTTTATTAAAGTGGATTTTATTTAAAAAGAATTTTATTTTTTCAGAATTTCATTCTTTCACTTACGTATCGATAATCATGTTGGTCAACACAGTATCTAAGCGCGATTCTTTCACTTCAATTGTCTTGCATACACGTGACATTTGGTGCCTTCTGTTATCAAACTCTCTTTTAACATTCTCCATATGACTTTCTGACATTATTCGCGGTATTATTGTATCAGATAGATATTTCGGTGTGGCATACTTCAGCGATGTGGCCGATTCTATGTTTGTCTTCGTATACGAAGTTCGCGTTAGGTTCGTCAATATTAACAATATAATAATGCAGATCGTTGCTAATAGTATGATCAATTTTATCACCTTGATTTGTCTCTGTAATTGATGGAATTATTTTTCTAACACTCTTGATTTATTTTATTACTTTTTTTTATCTTTTTACTTTATTGTAGAAAAGTTGACACTCGGGACATTCTGCACGTACCTGCACCAACGAAAAGAGTCTTTTCGTGAGATGATAAGAGCCGGTCTTCAGTAATCGCGGATAAATCGTTAAATTTTCATTCAGCGTTGACACTTCGATCGTTGATTTATGTATCATTTTGGCGATTTTATGTATCATCTGTTTCGTTACATGTGTAGATAGTTGAACGCAAATTTAATCGAACACAACTATCGAGAAACAGCGTTGCCCAGAGTATGTTGTATTACTGAACCACTGATGCTGAGCTTGCCGGGAAAGTGAAGAATATCTGCGAATCCGCCACGGAAGGACGACCTATTATCCCGCCTCTTCCCTCGCATGTCCCCCGCCCCCAGGATAGATAGCAGAAAGGCGGAAAGACTCCTGACTGTTTATCGCTGACAGCTGTTATCTGTTTCTCTGGAGAACAATACGCGACGACATGAGTGCCATGAGAGGCGAGGGACTCTCGAGTCCTCTTCGGTTTTAAATATAAAGCGACGAAGCACGAAGCAAAGCGTATTCAAAAATAGAAGCCGAAAGAAAGGCAACAGTCTGTCGCAATCAAAAAAAATATAATTTCTTACATTTTCTTTTGTACTTTTCTTATTTACTTGTGCTTCTTAATCTAATATGTTACAGTATATATATATATATATGTGTAATATTAATGTTATAATCTTGATAAATATAAACTGACTGTAATATAATAATTTTTATATATTCTTTCTTTCTTATCATATTCTTTTGACAATATTAAAGATGTTTCATTAGGTATTAGATTAGGATTCAATTTCAGATTTCGTTCTACGACGAGTTTAATATTTTTAAGTTCTATAATTTTTAATTCTATACTTATGAATTTTACATATAATGCAGTATTAATATTAATATAAGTGTGATGTTTTCTATTGCACAGGCGCTTCAGCTATAGCTTCCTTCTGTTCCTTGACGTGGGCCGTGAACACATACATTAGGGCCATGCACAATATCAATCGCGAGCGCAGCAACGCGACCTGGATCGCTCTCGTTCTTCAGGCTTTGTGGCGCGGTGGTATGCTGCTATCTAGAATCGGAGTTCTCGTGTTGGCTGCCGTTTTCCTCAGAACGTGGTTTTTTTTATTTCTGGGTAAGTTTTTTCGAGGAGGAATAACGAGATAAAAATTTCCATATAATCGCAATATATAAATATAATAGAAAAATATAGATAGAAAATGGTAAATTTAAAATAATTATAGAGATATTTATAGAGATTTTATATTTATAGAGTTTGTTATAAATTGAAACATACATTGAGCTGATAAATGTTTTATTGTGAAAAAAATTTATTACATCTTACAGGCCTGCATTGGTTATTTATGACCATCTGGGTGATCCTACAAAAGACAGAGTTTTGTCCAACCATGTGGGAAGAGCGCATCTACAATTGCATCATCGGGCTGATCTATTGCTTCGATTTTTTCAACTTGCGCGAAGGTCGATCGCGTTACCGTGTACTTGTCTTTTATACAGTGATCGTGGCACAGAACTTGATCCTCCTGACTATGTATACGTTACATTTTAAGGATACGATTGCAAACGATACGATGATCGCGATAGCATCTGTGATAATCGGCGGTATGCTCGTCGGCTTGACGAGCATGTCATTATACTATGGCAAATTTCATCCATCCAAGATGATGATGACGAACGGCATTTCTCGAAATATCAACGAGCATTCGCATGCTACGAATACTGTCAAAACCGAGACTCCCAGCAAATCCTTCAAGCTATTCCATCGCGGCTCTCTAGTGTCATTACACCACTCTATCGACATTTCGCCGAGGACAGAGGAAGGAGAGGTGGCCACTGACAAGCAGTCCCTATTGACGAATATCGCGCAAATTTCCGATTGCGCAGAGGAGGGCATCGTGAATCGCAACTACAATTCGGAGAACGAATCCAATGCGAGCGTCGTACGCGTTTCCACCGAGTGCGAGAGGTCGCACAGTCGCATTGGCGGCAAACACAAGGAGGAGATTGCGTCGAACGATAATCCGGACAATGCACTCACCGGTAGCTCGGCACCCCTATACCCGGGCTTGCTGGATATCGACTCATCCCGTAAACGTCACGGCATTTACGAACATGATATCACGCCGCAATTGGATTGGCACGCGCCGGATATATTAAACATTGACCTCCTTGATCAGCTTAGTAAGCTCGACAACTCCGAGCGGAATAATTCTCTCTCGTTCAATTCCTGCTCCAGCAAAGTGATCGGCGCATTGGACGTTATCAAGAACAGAGGAAAATTGACAACTCCGACGCCGTTGGAGAGTAGCAGAATATTTGATATAGAAAAGGTAATTTTAAAGAATTTGCATCAACAACAATTCTTTTTCACTTACATTACATGTTATTTTTATTTATTATATTTAAATGTTTATTAATATATTTATTGTATTTATTAATTATATATTACTGTATTATGATGTAAATTATACTAATTTTTTCATACACATTGTTTTTCCAACAGCAACAGCGCGACGAAACAATGAGCTGTGTGACATCAATCCATGACTACGAGAATGTATGTCCATTGGGGATCGCTCGACCACCATGGTGTATACGTAGCTGGAAAGGCTACACGGACATCGAGACGTACATTCACGATGACAGTGTAGTACGTGATCGACGACGGGACACATTGACGAGTACGACCGGCACGACGTACAGCTCGGAATATTCCGATGGAATGATTTCGCGAGGGATATTAAAGCAGGATGATTATGCGGATGCCTTGACTTATGATTTGGTAGAATCTAAGGAGGAATCTAAATCAGCTTATGGCGACAACGCGTTTTCCACATCCGCCGTGGGCAATCAGAGCGCTAGTCTGTATGTCGCCAAACCGGTAGTAATCGATGATAGAGGTGGCATGCTCGCGCTGGATACGATACTGGAAGAGCGCGACGATTCGTCGGATGAAAAGTTTCCGCACACAATAGAACCATCACGCGATTCTGCGAGCACTCTTGTAAGTACGATAGATCAGATCAGACGGTACACGGCAGAGAACTCGCCGCGACACATCTATCACATCACGGAGACTCAGTGGGAGGATTTGAATCCCAAAAACTTGATGGCGCGAGCGCGCTTCGCCCAAGTACTATTCGACAGTGATCTCAAGAACACATCGACGACGGTCGATCCGGTCGATCTTACTGCGCGAGACGTCGAGAAACGCGAAATAGATGCGATCAGAGAATTTGTCCGGTGTTGTGCGATAGAATCCATCAAGAAGACGCCTCTGATAGACGCCATTCTTTCGGATTCGCCGGTCCTTGGCAGCAGAGCGAACAAGCTGGTGCGACAGGTTACGTTTGCGGATCGTAAGAATGATTTCGACGCTAACGAGAGCGATTTGTACGTCGAGATGAGTCCCCTGGTGTCCGTCGAGAACGGCGAGAATCCATGCCAGACTCGGCTCGCCGAGAATACTATAGAGACGGAAATATCCACCAAGAGAAACAACTCTACGATATCAGAGAAATCACCAGACAAGGAGAATCTGGCTCCGATCGCGTCGAACAATAATATCAGGCGGATCAACAATATGATGTACGATAACAGTGATAGTTGTGACAGACGTGCTTGGACCATAGAAAGAGACGATAAGAATGACAAATCGTTTTGCAGCGTGCATTTCAATCTCAAGGAAAAAAGACACTTATTTCTTGAGCAGGTTCTCTCGCCGGTTCCAAAACTCTGGAACAAGCGTATCTCTTTTCACCCGAGCACCAAAAAATTATAGTTAATGGCTTTTCGACTCGAGCGAAACTTGTTGAACTTTCATAATCAAAAATTAACTGGAAGTTATTTTTATCGAATATTTTTATCGTTTATTAGTGAATAATTTTTTATTCGTATTTTATAAAATTGATTAGTTACTCATTTTTGTCGAGTATGAAAAATTTAATAACGAATGATTTTTTAATCTTTTATATAGTATATTTAATCATTTTGAATGGCAGCTCAGTTTTATCTTGCTCAAGTATTATTCATTTATATTTTAAGAATTTTTTACAAGTTTTAGAAACTTTTATAAAATAAGCTCATGAGACACGCGATAAAATTAATGTTAAATCCATCAGAAATTCAGATCAAACTATTAGATTTTTTTTTTATAAAAATGTTATATAGATTTGTTCCATGCGTATCCTGAAGTAAATCTGAAAGATGATTAAATGCAGCGGAAAGAATTAAGAACAATACACCCCATAGTACAAATATACTGCAGTATATTACGTCACTCGTTAATTAGCCACACATGTAACTTTTATCCACTTTTAAGCTGCACCGCGTTTTATTTTTATAGATGACAGAGTGAACGCGATGCTAGCGTGTGATACGCGCCGTCCTGTTATGAAATATAGCTATAGAAATATAAGTATTGCGCTTTTGCGATTTTACTTAAGTGTATATAAAAAAATAACGTATCGTACATCGAGATTATTTTTGTACGCAATTTTTTTACTATGTATGTATAATAAAGACTCTGTGTAAAACGAATCAGCATGAAAGATGCGAAATATTCATCAAATTATCGAAGAAGTATCTTTTCAAGAAATTTAAGACAATTATAATTTATAAAAGTCGACATAAAAAAACTTTACATACAAATGATTATATTTGTAACTTGATATAGATTAAATTATGCACAGTATGCAAAAAAAAGAAACTATAGATAATACAGGAAACTACAAGGCCGATAGAATGATGATTATTGCGCCATCTGACGGCGCGCGCGACATTAAGTTTAAGTTACGTCAGGTTAGGTAAGGAAATTCCGCGAACGAAGCGGAGTCGCGGAGTCTGCGCATCCGTTCGGAACAGTCGCGGCGAAAACCTCGACGAGGCTGAAGACGTAATTGTCTCATAAACGAATACGAAGAGTGAACTCGAGCTAGTCGCGTTCGCGCGACCGCTCCAATTTCGCGGATTCGTTCGCGATGACCGGGAGAGCGTTGCGCAGCGTCGTCGCGACGCCGCGATAGCGAGCGCTGTCTGAGAGGAGCGTGAACGTCGCTAGCAACATTCGTGTCAACCGTCGAGGGACACATGGATGCGACCAACGGACAGAAGTCCCACGGTGAGGAAGGTTTCTCCTTTTTTCCCTCTTATCTTATCGAGAAGTCCATCTCGAGAAATAACGCTAATGTAAAATTGTCGAGCGATCATCGATCGATTATTGGTCCTGTTAAAGAAACGGAATTTCGAGAGAAGTTATATCTGCGACCTAACAATGTATTTATGTTCGATACAACATGTTTTTCCACTCGTTTCTGAATAATCGTTCGTCTTTCGAATTACGTTCACAATTATTATCAGAAGAAAATTTGTAAATTTCTCATTATGATGTATCTTTTATGCAAAAGAAATATATATGTTGTTTGATAAATTAATTTGTTCACACAGCGGGACAATCCTCCACTGGAGCAGCACCCACTTCTTCCGACAAGGGTAAGGAGTGGCAAATGGAGCTGCTGATGGAGAAATTGCGTTCCAAGGCTTCCACATTTAAGCCTTTGGTGGAGACGGCCAAGAACATGCGTATGGCCATGGTGAGTAACTTGTTATTTCAATATTTCTAGAGATGCAAATGTAAATTAAATTTTTTTTAAACAGGATAAGCGATTCGCGATTGACAGTATAGAGAGGAATCAGTTACAGAAGTGCTTGGACACTCTACAACATTCTATCAAAGTCACTTCCTTTCAGTCCATGGTAGAGCGTTTAGAAAGCTTAGCGAGACAATTAGGGTAATATATTTATTTATACAACAATATACACAAATATTTTCTTAATTATTGATCCTATTTTTTTTATAATATTAATATTTCTTAAATTACCCTAATATATTATTTACTATAATATTATATAATATATTGACTTAATATTCAGTTTTACATTTACTATGCATTTTATTAATGTTGCAAATTTTACGTAATGTTAGAGTAATGCTATATAAAATATATCTAGAGATGTTTCACTTATATAAAATATAATAATGTTTTAGAAAAAATGGATATAAATAATGTACTTTAATGATATATTTCAATAAATAATAGATAGTTATTTTAATAATAATATAGATGTTATTTAAGTCACATCAGTTAAATCAGATTTTTTAATATCTCAATCAATTAAATCAGCTTAATAGATGTATGTAATGTCGACTACATTTTTTTTAAAGATATATGTAATATTTTTATTTATTTATTATTTATATTTTTTAATAGCAATTGTATAAATAAATAAGCTTATACTATTATCTTATTACACAGATTAAAGTTCATGATGTCTGGTCCTCCAGGCACAGAAATATTCATATCTTCCGACATGTTCTTCTTGGAAGTTTTGTTGGAGCCATCAGGACTTGTTAGAGATGTAAAAATTCATCATGAGGGAAAAAGTGAACAACAGGTGAATATAATGGACATATTATGATTCTTTTTTTTGTTACATATTTTTATTTGATAAATTGAAAATTATTTTTACAGAGCTGCGAAGCACTCGCATCGGCTTTGTCGCGAGGTGACTTTGTCGACTTCACTACGCAATTGGAAGGATTGGCGTCGATATATCAGCTGAACGCTGATAAGAAAGTAAAGTGCAAGGCATTCAGCGCTCTACAATCTCTTGAGGCTGATTTAGGTGTTTTGGCACAACTGCAAACGTTTATGAAAGAACCGTTCAACCTGGTTCACAAGAGTCCCGTCGGTTAGCAATCTATCAATTTTTGTATAATTTATATTCCACAGACAAAATCAAGAAAGTTATTATTTATTTATTATTTATGCACAAGTGCATTTATGTCTGCGCTTTCTGTGATGCATTGATATGACTAAATCATTAAAATAGGAATTCTGGAAAGAAGAAGAGGCGGCCATCCGATGAAATTGACATATTTCGTTTCACCATATGATTTGATCGATGAAGAGAATCGAACATACGACGCTTTAAATCCCGATGTCATCATTAAACGAAAAATCGGTCATTCAGTGACCGTTTGTATGGAAGGTTCGGTAGGTCACAAACTACCTACATCCAGTATTATAACTGTAAATAGAAGCTCCACGGGCAAAAGGTATGTTAGATGAAATCGCATTTCTATTATTTACTCATTTATTTATTTTGTCTTGTATTATAATAACATGTAGCAATATTTACATATTTTTTTATTTCATTTATTTCCTATATCTTTATATTATTTTCTTCTTTTATTCAGTTGATGATTTAGTAGATTATAAATTCATGTTGTTAATATTACTATCTCTCCCAGTACGCCTTCATACGCTCCGTTGACCAGCACAAATTCCTCCATGTTACCTGCATGTTTCGTGCTGAAACTCGGCAAAAAAATGCCAATCTGCATGGAGTTGGTGAGAAGAATACAGAAAGTTACGGAACTCGAATGCGGTGATATCTCCGCGCCACATCCGATGCTCAGTCTGATAATACAACACGCAAGTGATGGTCAATTAGACTGTCGCAATAACAGGGGTCTATATGTGGTAAGTAGCAAGTTTGGTAAAAATATCATTTTTATAATATAAAATAGATGCAATAAATGAAAGTGATTGAATTTGGTAATTTTATAAAATTATTTATTTGTTTCTACAATTTTATAAAAATAAAGCTCTTGTGATTTTATAAAATTATTAACATTTTATGCATATTATTTTATTTCATAAAACTATTTATACTTATATAATTTTTTATATTTTATATTTTATTCTATTATAAAATTATTACCGATTTAAAAAATACCAATTAATAATTTTTACTATAACAGATAATGAGTCAATTAATCAAACAGCCTATTTCTAACCATCTTAAATCTATAATTTTAAGAAAATAAAATTATTTAAAATTTAAAAAATAAATTTAAAACATTTAGGGTATCTTTTTTTATACATCTCAATATAATTTATATTTTTAAGAGTATATATATACAATTTCGTTCTTTGACTTTAGACCTTACCGGATCAGCAGCATTGCTATTTTATGACAGAGAACAAAAACATGGAAGGTGTGCTAGTATGCAGCGTTCCATTCACGCATCCTGCGCATGTGCCGCAGATCCTGGTGTACTTGCGACAGCAGGCGCTATTTAACTGTCTGATCGCGAGCTGCGTACGACCTATGGCACGTCAGGATCCCGAACATACAACCATACTCGAAGTAAGCGCTCTTTCGTGGCAGCACATCAGCGTAAGCGTGGAGCATCCATATGAGGAGACGATGGCTACTGCAGAGCTGGACTTGACAGATATATCGGCGCTCAAGTGTCGGTTATATGGTGTAAGCATGACGACGAACGCGGAACAAACGTCGGATCTCAGTGGCAGGGTATTACAACGCTGTCTCAGCATACCATTGACTATGCGAATGTTACTAAAGATCTGGGAGGGTCGTTCTTTGCCCGCGGTAATGAACAATTTAACTGGTGGCAGCAGTAGCGGCAACGGAAGCTACAATCTCAATCTAGGATCCGGCGGTAAAGATCAAACCGGACAGAATGGCACCGCATCTAGCATGCCAGACTTTACGAACGGCGAGACCAAGATAAAGCAAGAACCCGGTTTGAACAATGGCAGTAATGGTTGCATGGGTGGCAGACAAACTCAACAGCAACAGCAACAATCGCATCAATTACAACAACAACAGCAACAGCAGTCTTTTTTAGATGCCGGAACGGAAAATAGTATCGGTTTTCCGTCGTATTCCGGCCAATCCGATACGACGACGATGACGATGACATTGGGCGCCGCTGGAGCAAACAATACCACCGCTTCCATGTTAAATCCATTGCAACTGGGTGCGCTGCTGGGACAAGCGAAGAACTCCCTTACGGGTAATTCGAACTCGAACGAACGCGGCAAGAAAACGCGAAAGAGGAAGACTGGTACCGATGGTATGTGGCGTAGTCCGAAACGAAAGGGTGACGGTGGAAGCGTAGATAGTGGCGCCGGTGCAGAAATTTTATTAGAGAGTTCGAGTTCGGAGAATTCAACGCCACTGGGAACTCCCACCGGTGGCAGGGAGAATCTCACATCGGAAACTAGGACGTCTACGCCGACCTCAGCCATCAGTTTGGCGAGTGGCATGGATTTCTCAAATCTGGATACTACCGATATAATCGGTACCGATAAAAGCGCCTCAGATTATGATCTCGACAACTCGGAGAGAGATAGTGAAGTCGTGGAGGTGCAACAGAATAACGCGGAACAGCAGCAGCAGGAGATAGAAGAATTAACAAAGACACGCGAGTCCTCATCGACGCGCAAGTCAAAAAAGAGCCGAAGTAGCGGCGGTAGCGAGGAAAAAAAGTCGAGTCCGACGAACATATTCGTCGACGAAACGTCGACGAATACAAATAATAGCAATAAAAGTCTCCCGGTGCCACCATCAGTAAGTATCACCCCTATCTCATGCGGTAATCTGGATCAAGCGAGCGCTACCAACTATAATTCTGTATTGACGGGTATGGGTTTGGAAAGGAGGCCTGGCATTGAAATCATACCCATCACCTCTTCGCCATCGCAGACCAGTCTACCAAGTTCGATCACTATCACACCGATCACCGGACCAGCTCCCTCGCCGAAGACTGGCGGCCTAACGACAAGTGCGACGGAAGAACGTCAGCGAAGCGAACGAAAGAGCGGCGGAAAAAGTAGCGGCAGCAGTAGCAGCGGCAAAAGCAGCTCTGAGGATAATAACAAGAGCGGTGCAAACAAGCTGGAGAAGCGGCGGAAGCGCAAACGGGAAGACAGTCCAATGGGCCCGCCGGATAAAGTCCCATCGGGTGGCAAACAGCAGCAGGATCCGCTCTCGAAACCGGTGTCAGTGACCATCAAACCTAGTACCGAGCAATCACCGCCTAGTAGTGGCGGCCTGAGCTGCCCGTCATCGCGACCCACTTCACCCGCGGCGGTGAGAAAGTTCAGCCCATCGCCGACGCATCCGAGTTCACTAGCCACACTTGTAGGTAAATCCAGCCCTACCTTGAAGGCAAGTCAGTCGGCGGCAGGTGTAGCCTGCGGTGGCAAATCGGTGCAAAGTCCGAAGCACTCACCCGTCTATAGCAGTAGTCCGAAGCACAATACACCGAACGTGGTACCAGTGGTACCTATGTCGGTTCCAATGTCGCTGTCTGTCTCCACGATACCCAATACAATACCGTCTGTCGCGGTGTCCGTGCCGGTACCGGCAAATGCAAGTCCGAAACACGGCAGTATCTCGTCTCCGAAACATGGAAGTTCAGCTGCTAGCAGTGGCAAACCCAGTATGTCCGCCTTGAAGTCGGCGGCAAATTCCCCATCCAGCAAGAGCAGCAGTTCCTCCGATGCGACGGCGACTCCTTCCAAAATCAAGTCCTCCTCCTCTTCGTCCTCCGGCAAGGATTCTTCCGGTCGCGGAGATAAAGAGAGACGAGCATCGTCTGTCGGCTCGTCTGGCGGCTCGGCCAGCGGTCATCAGAGTCCCAAGACTAAGTCGTCGTCATCCAGCGTGAAACTGAAGCAATTGGAGATGATTCCACCCGGCGAAGCCGCTCAGGTGTCTTCTTTGTCCGCTGGCAATAGCGGCGGTAATACCCCGCCTTCCGGGCAAGGCGACGCAGCGAGTAAGTCAGCGATCGCTGCCCAGCAGGCGCGGAATCGCAAGAGCTCCCTCAATGCCGTGATCGATAAGCTGAAGAACGCGCAGCACTGCACCGAACCCGATGGCTGTGGTAACGGCAGTGGCAGCAACGCGAAGAGCAGCGCGTCCACCAGTCTTGGCGGTAATGGGGGAATAAGCGGGCAGAAAGAGAAGAGCATCAGTGGCGGCTCGTCGAGCGGTACCAAGAATGTCGAGGGAGGAAAATCCTCTTGTGTTACGAAGAATTCCGCGGATACGAAGAATCCCGAATACATGGTGAAGCACAGCTCGGACGGCATCAAAATTACCATCAACAAAACCCGCACCAAAGACTCCAAGCAGTCGGCTGCTAATCAGAAATTATCATCGTCGTCATCCTCGTCATCGGCTACGATGGCGGCCGCGACTTCATCTTCGGGCACTTCGTCGTCTTCCATGGCTTCCTCGTTATCGCTCTCGTCGTCTGGTAACGTCATTAGTGGCAGTAATGGTTCGCCGAAGACGCATACGGGACTCAAGCCCGGCGTAAACTCCGGACCGGCGTCGAAGAAGCCGCAAACGCTGCAGACTCCGCAGAAGCTGCTGCCCACAAAGATGATGCTGGCCACCGGCGGTTTGAAGTCGTCCACTTCGAGCGTCATGAATACGGGCAGTGGCACTAGTATGTCGGGAGTGACCACGTCTGGGGGAAATCCTCTGTCGAAAAGCGGTTCGTCTTCCAAGACCGGTTCGCCGAAGACGGGTGGTTCCATGGCGACTGATTTGAGCCGCGGTCGCGATAAACCGAGAATCCCCAAGTCCGACAAGGGAGTATTTGCGTCGAAGAGCCTCGGCGATGCGAGGAAGTCGAGTCCGTCCGCCCTGCGCGAGGAGAGCGACAGCGAGCGCGCGTTCAAGTTACTGGCCGCGCATGCGTCTAATCTGCCGCCGAGTCTGCCGCCTCAGCTGGTGATGGAAGGTCTGATGAAGCAGCTGGACACCAAGTTTCAAATACCAAAGCTGTCGGCTCGCGCGAACGTCGCGGATGGCGCCGACAAGAAGTCATCGGACAAGCTGGCGATGCTTCCCGATTCCGCCAAACAAACTCTCGATGGTCTAAAGCAGGAATCGGGCAAGCTAGCCGGACTGTCCAATGTTCCCACGTCGAAGTCGTCGCTGCCAGACGATCAATCGAGACGGGACCATCCGCAGACGAAGCCGGATAATTTGTCGATCGGCACCACCGCTGCAGGCGCGATGTCCCTGAATCTCATCGGAGAAAATGCCAGCGGTCTTATGCTACCCCCACAAACAGCCGTTGACTCGGATGTGCCTACGAATCTATGCATTCAACCCATGATGGACAACGATTCGTCCCGCAACGAGTCCTGCAAGGAACTCGGAATCAGGCAGACCTCGACCGGCCAGCAGTATCTCCTTGGCAAGATCGACGACGCGAGCGGCAATGGAGGTGGAATTCTATCCAAGAGTAACATCCCCGATCAACTGGCCTCGTCCGCAAAGTCTTACACGCCGAGTTCCAGCGTCTCGGCCGCCTCGTCGAGCGGCAGTTCCATCGTCGCCGAGAGTTTAAATCTGAGTACCAAGTCGTTCGAGCAGATGACTCAGGTCAAGTACAACAAGATCGCCGAGGAGAAGAAGCCGCAGCAGACGACGTGCGGTGCGTCGTCCTCGTCCTCCTCCTCGTCGTCGTCGATCTTCTCATCGTTGAGCGGCGTCGCGACGTCATCCGACGATAATCCCAACGTCGTGATGACGTCGGGATCCGACGGTAGCGGCGAACAGGAGGCGACAGCGGCGGCGGAGATGCTGCTGGACTTTTCCGCGGCGAACAAGGACCCGATGACCAAAGGCGGCCACGGGATCCCGTCGAGCTTGACCCACCTGACGACGATACCGGAGCGGGCGATGTCGCAGGCGGCCCCGGTGGTGCGCCGCAACACGCCGCCACCCCCGCCGCCCCCGCCCCCGCCGCCGCCGCCGCCGTTGCCGGCCCCCTTTCCACCCGCTGCCAGTCCGTCCGTCAGCGTGCACATCGTCAAGAGCCCGGCCCCGAGTCCTCGCGTCATTCCGCCCTCTCCTCATTCCTCCGCGTCGCCCTGCATCACCGACGACGAGCTCATGGACGAGGCGCTGGTCGGTATGGGTAAATGAAGTTTACTTAAGTTGTAATGGGGAGCGTGCATTCTTGCTCTCTTTCTCTCTTTCTCCCTTTCTCCCTTTCTCCCTTTCTCCCTTTCTCCCTCAAGATGTTCTCAGACGATTCGTAATTCGTGTCGAAATTCAAGACAGAATTCTATTTATAGAATTATGTAGGAAATACTCGCACACATGTAAAATACATGGAAATCAAAATATGTATCAAAATACATACACACATACACATATATGTGTATGCATACGTATATGTACACGTTAAACATGTGAATAAAATTGTAAATAGAACTCTGTCTTTAATTCTGTCGTGAATTATGGAGTATCTAAAGAAGCCTCCATTCCTCGCCTGAATAATAAACAATTAAATTTTAATATAAATACAGTGACAACAAAAATATATATACACATGTATATAATTTTATAAAATAATATAAAGAAAGCAAGAAAATATATAGCTATAAAAATATATAGCTTCTCTAAATTGAATTTTTCTTTTTTTTTTTTTTTTTCAATTTTGTTTCGATTCATTTTTGAGATAGAATTTTATTTCAAAGATCAAAAAGTTAATAATATGCAAAATGTCGCGATTTTAATGTGTTTTTTCTAGGATTTATTTATAACTGCCCTTAGCTTGCATGTAACATTCTTCAATTAAATATTCTTGATCATCGATCTCATATTATTAATATTATTATCTTGTTGACTACGAAATTGTTTCGATTATACTCTCAATAATTTGATTTCGATAAGACATTGAAAGATCTCTCGTTTAAAATTATATGATATAAATTATGTATAAATCCATGACATTCTTTTGTATCTTGAAATTTAGAAGATTTAATTGGCTTTTTTGTTTTCGATGAGCTGGTATATATATTGTGTATATTTCTGGTTAAATCTGGAATTTGTAAATTGATGTCTCCCTCGAAAAAAATGGTTTTCCGCTGATGCAACCGGATCTCGAGATCACGGTGATCGGATTGTTTCGAGATGCATACGAATTCGGGATCTCTTTTTCTTCCGATCCCCACGATTCTTCCATTGTCTTTTATCGTATTCTGTTTCGAGAAGATGTTACTCTTCCGAAATACTCGAATACATTATCGAAGAAAGTTCGCTTCCGCTTAGTTTTTTTCCTCGTCTCAATTTGATAGGTTCTCCAACACTGCCAGGTTGATAGATCGCCTCGATTCACCGAAAGAAACGGAGATTCGCCAGGTTGATCTCTTTAATCTTTATGTGAATCTTACAATTAGATGTATGAGATTTATGTAGGTTGAGAGGAAGCTGATTAAAATTGTTAATAGCTGTATATATGTTAATCAAATGTTGTAGAGTTTAAAATGGATCCTGAAGCAGAGGCTTGTCCACTCATTCCTCTTAGAAATCAAGAATCCTTCTCTTCGCACTCCCTCATTATTAATATTGATAAGCTGCGTTTATGTATTCTTAAGTCTCGATTTGTCGAAATGACGCGAATCATGCGAAAGACACTCTGTTTATGATCGGTATTTTTGTATGAAGGCATTTACAGACTTGTAGCGTATCTTCGCATCATCATTGTGTAAAATATTAATTAACTATTAAATGTGATATTATATTTTATAAAATAAATATATATTTTATTTTTTAATATAATATACAATATAATATATTAATATTAATATTAATTTACACATAAATGTAACAGGTCTGTAACCGCCTTAATTTGAGCAAAAATATCCATCTGTTACATGCATTTCCTATATTAGTATGGAAAAAAAGAATGTGTATGCGAAAGTGTTTAAAAGGCTGTGTAAAAATAGAGAGAAGAAGAGTATCATGTCGAAAAGAAAAGAAAACTTTCCAAAAACTCTATTCCACATCGAATCCATAAAATATAAATGATAGAAAATGGAATAAATTTGCCGGAAAATTAAAACAGGATTTTCAATAAAATCAAGACATGAAAATATATCTAAAACATAAAGGGTGGTCCTGTATGTTAATTGTGTTTCCGTCTTCCTCTTTTCCGGTAACAGCACGTGTGAAGTCTCAATGATATATATTAAAAGTAGTAAAATATATATATTATTTTTAAGAATTACATTTTAAACTTTCATATATACGTACGATTTTTTCCTAGACTCAAAAATGTTCTTTTTATTCTAAAATCTCTGGTTACACTTTCTTTCATTTAATTTTTTCCCCTTCAACGTGCCAGTAGTGCATAAGCAGGATCTCATAGTTAGATTATCTTAATTCAGGAGGAAAGTTGAAACAAACATAAAAAAATCAAGAATAAAAAATCTTAAGATAAAAGAATTGACTGTATTATTAAAGAAGAATTACACATTGTTAACTGTATATTGCGACTGCTTAAACGAGCGCAAAAATTTATAGATGCACGTCTATCTAAATAAAATATACAGATCAATTCCTATTTTTTGATCTAAGAAAAAAGAGAGAAAGAGAGCGTGTCGAAGTGAGTGTTTGATTTTCGCACACGATTCTCGTTTCACATTTTATTTCTCATTTGAAATGTGCGAAAGAAATTTTCTTCCTTTGCACATTCTAGATGGATATCCTTAATTTCCTTAGTAGTCCTAATTTTCAGGTCATATATGCATATATGAAATATGTAAATATTATATGTATATATATAATACGTGAAAAAAATTGTAAAAAATCGCGAAGAAAATTGTACATGTATTATATATATATATCGATTGTATGACAAATTAATTTGTATAAGATAGATATGATATACATACGTCTTCTCTATGGCCACGCACGCAGTCGAAAAGCGTATGTTGTAGAGCTCGATAATAAAAATTAACTCTTTTTATACTCGTGTGTTGCACTTTTAATGATTATAATTTGTATGCGATCGTTTAATATAAAATTCAACGTCTCGAGCATTATCGTACGAGAGCATTTTCATTTATATATTTTTTCCATATTCTGTTTTCTTTAATTATATCAGCAATTTTTCAACGGATTATCATAATAAAATAATTTAAAATACATTAAAATAATCAAAATAAATTAAAATAAATAAATTAAAATAAATTCAAAATGAATTAAAATAATATATTTTACTTTATATTATATACAGTTTAAGTATTTAACATATTTTAATTTATTTTAACAGAAAAATTTCTTTTATCCTGCATTAAAAGTGTGAAAACACAAATGTATAAATTAATATATTTTGATAGATTTTTCGAAGTGCTAACAATATCGATAAATCATTTTGAAGTGTTAACAATATCGATAAATCATTGTCTTCATTTTATAATTATATTTCCAAGATATTTTTTGTACAGGGATATGCAATTATAGTTATCGTTCATACACTGTAAAATAATATCGCACATAACTCTATAAATTTTAACAAATTATACAATTTAAAATTAAACAAATTTTTAATTATTACTTTTATTAATAATTTACTATTATTAATAATTTATTAAAAATTACTTTTATTAATAATTTCTCGAATTGCTCCAATTGCTTCTTAATCTTTTGTGACGATCTTATAGACTAAGTTTGATTAATTTGACAATTATTCATAATTGGAGGCAATCATATATATATAATGATATATTAAATAAATTTTACATATATGCAAATATAATATAATTATTATACTGCAAATATATTTGTATATATATTGTGATATATATGAACTTTGTTAAATTTATCAAAATTGTTGATTATTTTTGCCAAATTATTCATAATAATCAATCATATTTATAGTAACACTAAAGAGTTGCTTTACACATTGAGATTGTCTCCTCTTGTTAATAATATTTCTGATAATGAAGTACAGTAAATAGACCCGATGAAAAGAAATTAATGCTGGCAGACGAACGTTCTACGCGGCAAGATGCTGCTGACAGCTCCAACTTTGCGGTAGAAGCAAGTCAGCATAGTAATTGGAATAGGACAAACAGTTATAACTAGTATAATATCCCATCGCGCAAGTGCTTATTATGATGCTGTTGCAGAAACACAAGATCATCCACACGAGAATGTTGTGCATACTTAGGTTGCTTTGCACAAGAACATAGTTGACACCGCCGAATATTATAAACATCACCGGATAAAAGAAACGAAACGAAAATGCGACGACGTATTCGTGACAAATTCCAGATACGAAGAACGCAGTGAAGGTTGCCAACGGCTTGTTGCGTGGTACCACGATCTCATACATGTCCTTGTAAAGATACGTGTAGATCCAGTCGTGTACTACCACGTTCCACGTACGATTCCACATACGAAAGGACGTGGAATTCCACCAGTCCTGCAAGCGATAAATAATAAATAAATAGAATAAAATAATAATAAAAAAATAGTTTATACAATTTTTTTACCTCGCAGGACGATTTTCGTTAGAGACAATTTAACGATCGTATAATTGAAACTTGCCTTATAAAACAATCGGTCGGCGAATCGCAGCATCTCGGCCCAGGCGTTCATCCACGTGTGCAACAAAAGATAGTTTAAGTTGAGCAAGAGGAGGATCCCCGGAAAGCACATTTTGATAATAATCTTGATGAACCACGTCGATTCTAGAGGCCATGTATCGAAGGTTCGAAAGACCGGCGCCACTAAGCGCTCCAGAATGAAGGCGTAATAGAAAATCATCAGGACGACTTCGCCGAAATGTTGAACCACAAACATCCATCTGATTTTTTTCGTCCTGAAAAATGGAACGCGCAAATCTTTCTTGAATTTTTCAATTAATATTATGCCGAAATGGCAACACATTATCGAAATATCGTTTATCCTAATTGATTTAAAAGTTCAAAAATTATTAGAAAAGATTAAGAATTTTTTTTTAAATACTACTACTAAATATATTTCAAAATGCTTCGAAAGTTATTTATTTTATATTAATATATAACCTTATTAAAAGCAATATTATTGAGTGTATACGAAAAATATAGTTTTAAAATTAATAATTTAGATTATTAAGTGGATTCTTAAAAAAGCTTCCAATACATTTCATTTTTTTCGGAAATGCCAACAAATTTCTTACCTCGGATATTCATCGCGGTATATAATAGTCGGCACGAACAGGAAATATAAATAATGAGAAAATCGGGGTACATTTGGTGGCAAAACGTCGTTATGGGGTTTGTATGAGAGAAATCTAGGTGTCAGACTTCTAACGAAAGCGTGATTCTTCATTATCAGACGAAACTGAAAAAAGAAACGTTCGTTTTTAAGTGAAAAAAAATCATTGTTACATTTATTTACATACTTTAATTTTTAATATTATGCATAAGATATTCAATTTTTTAATGTTATTATATATTAATATTAATTTTTGACACTAAAAAAGCTGTATAATAATATTTCTAATATTATTATAGAGCCTTTTTAATGTCAAAAATATTTTATATCGAAAAAACTTTGAATAGAACTAAAATTTGTATATACTTGTTCCGCAGTTATGATGATATTACAAGCTATGCCTAAATTCTCTCTGACCATCGCTCTATTTGGAATAATTATAAGAAGAACTTGATAAATTATGTAGATTGTCAGCCAACTGTAATCCCATAGCTTCCGTGCCAGAGCTATAAGAATGGAATATATTACTTGTTGAATTATAAATATTATTTTAATCGAAATTATTCGATAATCCTTATGATTATATTGGATTGCATTAATTATATTACACTTTTATACTACACTGTTATTAATATTACGTTACGTAGGATAAAACAACCGATCAATAATTGTATTACTTTTTACATAAATGAGCAATTTGTATATCTAATTTCTTTCTCGATTAATTCTTTCAAAATTATTTTGTTCTTTGAAGCAAGTTTTTCTAATTTTATTCGATCATAATAACGGAATGCAGATTAAGGAAGTCATTACATTTTGGCGAATACCGTAGTCGTTGGGAAAACCAGAAATTGAAAGCAACGTAGACACCGAATGTCGAGATTAGCATGAGCGACCAAATATGCAGACAAGTCGGTAATTTCGCGAAACCATTACGTATCGTGACGGTTCCGAGGACCAACCTAAAGAAATATAAATTAGTAATAAAATAAATATAAATAAGAAATTTTATGCAATTTTGTAATAAACTAGAAATATCTTAATTATCGTCTTAACACGTACGCGAATAGTCTTTTAGGTGGTGAATTTAGGTGGTTTTGTTTTAGTGTTGTTTATTTAAAGCGATAACTTTGTTTTTCAGATAAGCCATAATCTCTTTGTTAAAAATGTGTAAAATTATATATTAACGTAATCATATATTTATAAAACTTATCGCGAGTCAAATATTTACATTTTCTTAGATAAACTTAGAATGAATATCTCGTCTTAATTAAATTGCAAGCAATTAAAAAGAAAATTAAATTTTGTAGTGGAAAATAAAAAATAAAATTCTTTTTATTAAATTTAATTTTTTATAGGTATTTTAATCATAATTAAATTCAATATTATTTCTTTATTTTCTCTTTCTTTCTCAAAAATTAAATTTAAAAAATGTTTTAAAATTTGATAAGATTTTATTTATGAATTTAGTTAAATAATATGTACTGTGTGTGTTGAAAATTTTTGATAAACAATAATTCTTTTCTTTAATTTTCTAAATTTTCATTAAAAATAAAAGAACCGGTTTTGAATTAATCAAATCATTAAATTAAATTCGCGCCAAACTTTCATCATAATACACATATAAAAAGTTTAATATTGTGAATATAAGAAAATGCAAAATATAAGACATAAATTTATAAATTAGTAAATAGCTTAATATCGCTAGTCGAATTTTCAAAAGGTTAAATGAAATTGTGTAGTCGACCAAACTAGCCAGAAATATAATTTATTCAATACGACGTTTCGACCATATGGTTGTGGTCCTTATCAAGTATACAAAATTAGCCGACGTATTGGTAATCAGAGTGTCGGCATAGATAATAATCTTATACGAAGCACAAATCACATTAACAAACTTTATTTTTAAAATTCAATTTTTAAGAACAATGAATCCGTGTGGGACCTCGTCTTTGACGAGGTCCCACACGGATTCATTGTTCTTAAAAATTGAATTTTAAAAATAAAGTTTGTTAATGTGATTTGTGCTTCGTACAAGATTATTATCTATGCCGACACTCTGATTACCAATACGTCGGCTAATTTTGTATACTTGATAAGGACCACAACCATATGGTCGAAACGTCGTATTGAATAAATTATATTTCTGGCTAGTTTGGTCGACTACACAATTTCATTTAACATAAATTTATTATTTCAAATATAGATTTTACGAAGCATTTATTTTTTCGTTCTAGACATCGAAATTAATAATTTTGCTTACGTTCCAGACTCTTTGATGTCATGCACAGCGGTGTCGAGAAGAAGCAGTATAAAAGTCACCATAAATATATTGTAAACCGTGCGAATATGCGTGATCTCGTAGAGATCAGTTAGCAGCGAATTTCTCTCTAAACATTTCTTCTCCGGTAACACACCTTCCATGTTGACTTGTTGTCTGACAATGAGACAAAGATGAGACAAACAATTAATGAGTTTGTAAATTTTATGCTTTTTTTTGTGTTTTTATTATAATATGCGCTTAATGTTACATAATATTAAATTGCACAATGCAATCTGTTCAAAAAACATTTACATAACATCCTAAAGATATTTAATTGCGCAACGATGTCTGGGATATCTTCCAGATATCTTTTGGATATGCATGTTATGGGCGAAAAGCAATGCTAATATTTTTTATTTATAGTTTCGGATATTAATAGATACTAGTTGAATTAAAATTGACGAATAAATCAATTTCTCATTGTTTATGGCGATATTTACCTAAATTATATGAGAAGTTTCTTTGTTTTGACAAAGACATTTTTGTCGTCTGTGATATTGAATATAATACCAGACATGATGCGATCGCTAACGCAATCATAAACATCTATTTTTAACTTTTGAAAAATTCGGATAGACAATTTTTAGAAAAATAATTGACTGGAAAAGCGCGCTTATCATACACGAGCGAATATATCGTATGTTATGAGGGTCAAATTTTCTATAAACGCGTTGATTCAAGATTATTACTTTTAACAAAGACAATATTGCGATTCGAATTTAACTTTGTCACTTTTATTCGCATTCAATCAAGTGTAATAAATCCAATTTGCATTAAGATATATCTCAAGATGCAAATTTTTTGCGACAAATTTTTTCACTCACAAGACTGATGTTTATTTCATCGAATAATCTACCTGAAAAAATCGTTTTCAATTTTTACGTAATATTATAATTGAACAAAAAACTTATAAGAATTGCGCTTCTTCTGATCACTGCTGTTTTATGCCAAATTATCAATGTAAATTCACAGTAACTGTGCACGCTCGGTTTTTGTCAATGCGTATCTTTGCCGTTTGATCGTAAACAAATTAAGACGAAATTGAAGTAATATAACACTCTGCAGGTGTATATCTTTTTATTATAAGCAAGTATTGCTATAACAATATAATAAATTAAATAATGTACAATAGATGTATTATTAATAAAAATGCAGATATTAATTTATATTAGCAAGTGGCAAGAACAGGCAGGTGGCAAGAAAAACCCGAATTTTAATTTTAACTTAGCACTTAGATGTAAAATATTAATTAAACTAATTACTGCTTATGAATAACAAACAGCGCAATCCGTTGAATCATCTGAATAAATGAACGGAGTATTAGCTATCGTTTAAGACGAGGGAGGCTTTGATATTCGTGATAAGAGAGGACTCTGGAGATGAATTTTGTTTGAATTTGATTATTCCCGATAATAATCGGTTAATAATTGAACTTTAATCATAGACATCAAAATTCAACTCACATGTTTTGTGCAAGGTTGTGTTGTGATTAATGTCATATTATTTTTATATTATATTATTTTAAAATTTTTATATATATTATTTAATATTATTTTTTTAATATATTATATATATATGTGTGTGTGTGTGTGTGTGTGTGTGTGTATACAGAGTGTCATGAAAGTGATCATAATTTTAAAAAATTAAGGTAGATTGGCTCAAAGTTAGAAGAAACGTCTTGTACAGTTATGCAATATTTGCAATAATTAACGAAAATTAAAGAAAATCGGCCAATCTGCGTGAATAGAAGCGCGAGATGGCGAAGGCAGTCTCACTGTAACATAATGGCGGTGTAAAGCAATTATTGGGGAGAGAAAGAGCGATGAGTTTGTAAACGCGCGACGAAGGCTTCTATCTACCTTAATTTTTTAAAATTATGATCACTTTCATGACACCCTTTATATTGATATACATGAACTTTGCTAAATTTATTAAAATTGTGGATTATATTTGCCAAATTATTCATAATAATCAATCATATTTATAGTAACACTAAAGAGTTGCTTTACACATTGAGATTGTCTCCTCTTGTTAATAATATTTCTGATAATGAAGTACATTAATAGACCCGATGAAAAGAAATTAATACTGGCAGACGAACGTTCTATGCGGCAAGTTGCTGCTGACAGCTCCAACTTTGCGGTAGAAGCAAGTCAGCATAGTAATTGGAATAGGACAAACAGTTATAACTAGTATAATATCCCATCGCGCAAGTGCTTATTATGATGCTGTTGCAGAAACACAAGATCATCCACACGAGAATGTTGTGCATACTTAGGTTGCTTTGCACAAGAACATAGTTGACACCGCCGAATATTATAAACATCACCGGATAAAAGAAACGAAACGAAAATGCGACGACGTATTCGTGACAAATTCCAGATACGAAGAACGCAGTGAAGGTTGCCAACGGCTTGTTGCGTGGTACCACGATCTCATACATGTCCTTGTAAAGATACGTGTAGATCCAATCGTGTACTACCACGTTCCACGTACGATTCCACATACGAGAGGATGTGGAATTCCACCAGTCCTGCAACCGATAAATAATAAATAAATAGAATAAAATAATAATAAAAAAGTAGTTTATACAATTTTTTTACCTCGCAGGACGATTTTCGTTAGAGACAATTTAACGATCGTATGATTGAAACTTGCCTTATAAAACAATCGGTCGGCGAATCGCAGCATCTCGGCCCAGGCGTTCATCCACATGTGCAACAAAAGATAGTTTAAGTTGAGCAAGAGGAGGATCCCCGGAAAGCACATTTTGATAATAATCTTGATGAACCACGTCGATTCTAGAGGCCATGTATCGAAGGTTCGAAAGACCGGCGCCACTAAGCGCTCCAGAATGAAGGCGTAATAGAAAATCATCAGGACGACTTCGCCGAAATGTTGAACCACAAACATCCATCTGATTTTTTTCGTCCTGAAAAATGGAACGCCCAAATCTTTCTTGAATTTTTCAATTAATATTATGCCGAAATGGCAACACATTATCGAGATATTGTTTATCCTAATTGATTTAAAAGTTCAAAAATTATTAGAAAAGATTAAGAATTTTTTTTTTAAATACTACTGCTAAATATATTTCAAAATGCTTCGAAAGTTATTTATTTTATATTAATATATAACCTTATTAAAAGCAATATTATTGAGTGTATACGAAAAATATAGTTTTAAAATTAATAATTTAGATTATTAAGTGGATTCTTAAAAAAGCTTCCAATACATTTTATTTTTTTCGGAAATGCCAACAAATTTCTTACCTCGGATATTCATCACGGTATATAATAGTCGGCACGAACAGGAAATATAAATAATGGGAAAATCGGGGTACATTTGGTGGCAAAACGTCGTTATGGGATTTGTATGAGAGAAATCTAGGTGTCATACTTCTAACGAAAGCGTGATTCTTCATTATCAGACGAAACTGAAAAAAGAAACGTTCGTTTTTAAGTGAAAAAATCATTGTTACTTATTTATTTACATATTTTAATTTTTAATATTATGCATAAGATATTCAATTTTTTAATGTTATTATATATTAATATTAATTTTTGACACTAAAAAAGCTGTATAATAATATTTCTAATATTATTATAGAACCTTTTTAATGTCAAAAATATTTTATATCGAAAAAACTTTGAATAGAACTAAAATTTGTATATACTTGTTCCGCAGTTATGATGATATTACAAGCTATGCCTAAATTCTCTCTGACCATCGCTCTATTTGGAATAATTATAACAAGAACTTGATAAATTATGTAGATTGTCAGCCAACTGTAATCCCATAGCTTACGTGCCAGAGCTATAAGAATAGAACATATTACTTGTTGAATTATAAATATTATTTTAATCGAAATTATTCGATAATCCTCATGATTATATTGGATTGCATTAATTATATTACACTTTTATACTACACTGTTATTAATATTACGTTACAGGATAAAACAGCCGGTCAATAATTGTATTACTTTTTACATAAATAAGCAATTTGTATATCTAATTTCTTTTTCGATTAATTCTTTCAAAATTATTTTGTTCTTTGAAGCAAGATTTTCTAATTTTATTCGATCATAATAATGGAAAGCAGATTAAAGAAGTCATTACATTTTGGCGAATACCGTAGTCGTTGGGAAGACCAGAAATTGAAAGCAACGTAGACACCGAATGTCGAGATTAGCATGAGCGACCAAATATGCAGGCAAGTCGGTAATTTCGCGAAACCATTACGTATCGTGACGGTTCCGAGGACCAACCTAAAGAAATATAAATTAGTAATAAAATAAATATAAATAAGAAATTTTATGCAATTTTGTAATAAACTAGAAATATCTTAATTATCGTCTTAACACGTACGCGAATAGTCTTTTAGGTGGTGAATTTAGGTGGTTTTGTTTTAGTGTTGTTTATTTAAAGCGATAACTTTGTTTTTCAGATAAGCCATAATCTCTTTGTTAAAAATGTGTAAAATTATATATTAACGTAATCATATATTTATAAAACTTATCGCGAGTCAAATATTTACATTTTCTTAGATAAACTTAGAATGAATATCTCGTCTTAATTAAATTGCAAGCAATTAAAAAGAAAATTAAATTTTGTAGTGGAAAATAAAAAATAAAATTCTTTTTATTAAATTTAATTTTTTATAGGTATTTTAATCATAATTAAATTCAACATTATTTCTTTATTTTCTCTTTCTTTCTCAAAAATTAAATTTAAAAAATGTTTTAAAATTTGATAAGATTTTATTTGTGAATTTAGTTAAATAATATGTACTGTGTGTGTTGAAAATTTTTGATAAACAATAAATTCCTTCCTTTAATTTTTTAAATTTTTGTTAAAAATATGTTCGTTAAAAGAACCGGTTTTGAATTAATCAAATCATTAAATTAAATTCGCGCCAAACTTCCATCATAATAATTTTGCTTACGTTCCAGACTCTTTGATGTCATGCACAGCGGTGTCGAGAAGGAGCAATATAAAAGTCACTATAAATATATTGTAAACCGTGCGAATGTGCGTGATCTCATAGAGATCAGTTAGCAGCGAATTTCTCTCTAAACATTTCTTCTCCGGTAACACACCTTCCATGTTGACTGACAATGAGACAAAGATGAGACAAATAATTAATGTATTTGTAAGTTTTATGCTTTTATTGTGTTTTTATCACAACATGCGCTTAATGTTACATAATATTAGATTGCACAACGCAATCTGTTTAAAAAACATTTACATGACATCCTAAACATATCCAATTGCCCAACAATGTTTTCGTGATATCTTCCGGATATCTTTTGGATATGCATGTTATGGGCGAAAAGCAATGCTAATATTTTTTATTTATAGTTTTGGATATTATTAGATACTGGTTGAATTAAAATTGACGAATAAATCAAGTTCTCATCGTTTATGGCGATATTTATCTAAATTATATGAGAAGTTTCTTTGTTTTGACAAAGACATTTCTGTCGTCTGTGATATTGAATATGATACCAGACATGATGCGATCGCTAACGCAATCATAAACATCTATTTTTAACTTTTGAAAAATTCGGATAGACAATTTTTAAAAATAATTAACTGGAAAATCGCGTTTATCATCATGAGCGAATATATCGTATGTTATGGGGATGAAATTTTCTACAAACGCGCTGATTCAAGATTACTGCTTTTAACAAAAACAATTTTGTGTTCCGAATTTAACTTTGTCTCTTACATTCGCATTCGATCAAGTGCAATAGATCCCATTTGCATTAAGATATATCTTAAGGTACGAATTTTTCACAATACTCACAAAACTGATGTTAATTTTCTCGAAGAATCTACCTGAGAAAATCGTTTTCAATTTTTACGTGGAACATTATAATCGAACAAAAGATTTATAAGAATACTAACTAAAATTAAATTGGGATTTTCAGATCAATTTTCAGATTGTTATTGTATTCGAATTCCGAATTGATTTGAGTTTAAGACTCAAACTTTGAGTGCTTAGCGATGCGATCGCGCTTCTTCTGTCCAGTGCTTAAAAATGCCAGTGTATCAATCTGCAAATTCACACTAATTGCACGCTCAGTTTTTATCAATGAATGTTTTTACCGTTTGATCGTAGGCAAATTAAGCCAAAATTGAAATAATATAACACTCTGCAGATGTACATTTTTTAATATTATAAACAAGCATTATTATAACAATATAATAAACTAAATAATGTACTTATTGCTTGGCATTTTTTGATCGAATTTCTACAAAAATCCGTGGCACTCAAACGATTAGTTTTCATAATTTCCAGATTAATCGCAACTCAAAATAGTTTGCGTTGTGATTAATCTGGAAATTATGAAAACACGAATAATCCGAACAATTTGCAATACAAACTGTTATATTTTTAAATCACTTCACTTTTGATTTAGATTGGATACCTATTTTATAAGAGTAGCTAAGCAACTGAACGCACCTTTCACTCTTCAATGGCTTTATATTGTCGATCATCCCGCCAGCATGTTAAAATTAAATTCATGAAGTGATTCTTGAACAGAAATCAATATTTGTTTTTCGTCAAGACGATTACTTTTTTCAGTTGTGTTGTTACGATAAAAAGTCGAATTCGAAAATCATAATTTATCGTAACAAAATAAAAATATAAATTATTGAAATATCTACAACTGAAAATGTAAGATGGAAAAAAACAAGAAGGGGAATTATTTTTAGGAGAGAAATTATATATTTCTTATTATATATAAAAATTATATGTGGTTTATAATTTATATATAATAAAAAATAAAATTCTAATGAAATCAAATAATAATAATAATAAATTCTTGAAAGTCGCCAGTAAATAAATTAAAAAAAAACTTAATATAATTCGACCACACTGGCAATTTATTGGTTAATAATGTGTTACAACGTTTCGACCATGGGTTTTGGTCCTTATCAAGTGAACTAAAACTCCAAATATAAACAGTAAATAACTTACTATAAGTGTGGGCGAAAAGAGAGAAATTATATACATACAGTATCTTAGTAAACTGGCATTATGAGATCACTGTGTTAGAAAGATTTTTTTCCCCATGTCATGTCATCTCTCGATCACACATGCAGAGAAAAACTAAATTATTTATTAGTCTGGCTTTTATTAGTCTGTCGTAAATATATTGTTTAAATTTTCAGTGTCCTGTTGTAAGTTAATCGTGTTGTCAAATTTCTTAATAAAAAACATTTCAGCAATTTCTCTCTTTCTCACATGTCTTTCGTTATGTAGAATAACCGGTTTAGACCAATCAAAGTCGTGGTTCTAATTTATATTTGCTAATTACCGAAAGATTGCTTTCGTGCAATTTTATGTTGTTAGAATGTTTTTTAACGAGTGCCTAAATGTCTTTTCGTTTGGCCAATGTACGACAAATTACATTTCTTACAGTCTAATTTGTAAACCATTTCCGTCCTGTTGTTGATAGGCAGTCGATCTTTTCTACGTTTGATTAATGCGTTCAATTTTTTAGGTACGTTGTAGAACACGTTGAGGTGAGACCCGAATCTTTAAAAAAACGGCTAATCTCATCACTCAAGCCTTCCACAAATGGTAAAGAAATGTACGAAGAGGCGGTGCACTGTCAGATTCAATATTTGCATTGTCCCGCTGTTTCAAAATATGAAGTCTTTTTTGAACGTGCCGGTTAATAACTTCCGTAGGAAAACAATTATTAGAAAGAATCCGTTTGACAATATCATGCAGTGAAAGCGAACGTCAGATAGTAAAATAGCGCAGTCAACCAGACTAAAAATGGTGTTCATTTTATATTTAAACGGATGCTTCGAGTAAAAATTAATATATCTATCAGAACAAGTAGGCTTTCTATGTCAGTCCGTTATAAGTCGACCATCCAAACGAATAACCTTTGTATCCAAAAACTAATACAGGAATTAGACTCCGTTTCATGTGTGAATGTCAACCGTTGATGATAGTTATTAAAAGTCGATATGATCTCGTCAATTTTTGAGCTCGGAACAATGGTAAAAATGTCATCAACGTATCTGTAATACGGAACATTGAAACTCAACTGCCCCAAGCAATGCGTTTCTCTAGATCATCCATCACTATATTTGCCAAAATAGGTGACAAGGATGACCCCATAGGGCTACCAAAAATCTGTTTGTAAAACTGTCCGTTAAATGAAAAACTGGAGTCTAAACCCGTTTCTACCGCGTATAAAAACTGAGACAAGTTGAATTTAGTGTTGTGAGTGATATAATTCCAGCGCTTAGTAATAGACTTTAAAATTAAATCTTTAGAAATATTAGTGAACAGCGCATCAAGTGAGATCATTATCGTTAACAAATTTATCTTTCAGATTATTGGCAAAAGTTCAATCATCCTTGATAGGAAATTTCCAAATGATAGGAAGGTTCCAAAATCGACGTCTCACGTGCGCAAAATATCATGGATGTATTGCGCGACATTATATAACGAATTATCAAGAGATCCGTGATTGGGCACAATGATAGTGGAAAACCTGTTTTGTGAATTTTTGATAGGTGGTAATTGCGTGGCAAATTGCCATTAGTCGAGTTTAATTAGAAATCAAATAAGTTATTGATCAATCTAGTTAAATTAGAAATCACATAAGTTGTTGATCAATCTTTATTAACGCAACCTTATACACACACACACACATATATACACATATATACAACTTATTAGATTTTTTATCTAGAATTAAAATTATTGAATCATATTTCTTATTCGATTATAGAGCTAATAATTATATAGAATTAATAATTATTATCGAGAAGACGTGAGAAGAAAAATATTTTTATTACTTTGAAGTAATGGGAAAATTATACAATAAATATAGAAGGCAAACCACTTCAATTAACGATGCAAATTCGATTCATTAGAAGAAAAGAGATCAAGAGTCTTCAAGAAGATTATTCAAGGAGATACAAATAACTTTGTAAATTCTAACAAATCACGTATTTTATTTTAACAATTTTGATTCTAAATTATTAAAATAAAATAAAAGTCCGTAGGATAAAACCAATAAAATTTCATAAAAGGCTTAAAGGACCAGCGCAATGGTGAAAAGATGCAAAAATAAAAACGGTTATATTAATATAATAAACCTAATAAAACGTTTATTTGATTTAAGTGACAAACGCTGCGTTTCGATCCAATTCGGATCCTTTTCAATGTCAAATCACGGAATAAAGTAATAAACATAAAAATAATATATTTATTTTATTTTTATGTTTATTACTTTATTCCGTGATTTGACATTGAAAAGGATCCGAATTGGATCGAAACCCAGCGTTTGTCACTTAAATCAAATAAACGTTTTATTAGGTTTATTATATTAATATAACCGTTTTTATTTTCGCATCTTTTCACCATTGCGCTGGTCCTTTAAGCCTTTTATGAAATTTTATTAATTTTGATTCTTATTGATTCTATTATTTGATATTATTGCATTTTTATACCAAGGAATTTTACAATTCAAGACGTCTCCTTTCAAGAAGTCTCTTCGCGATTAATATTCTCTTTAATGATGGATAAATTGCGCCTGGCAGGTCCAGCTTCGCGGTGCGAATAGATCCAGATAGTAATTGGAGTAAGGTGGACAATTGAGCCGAGCGTAGTACTCCATCGCGTACGTACTGAGCATGATACCGTTGCCGATGCAAAACGACAACCATACGACGACATTGCTGGCGACGATTCTGCCGACGAAGAACAGAGACAAGCCTACGCCAGCAAACATGAAGAACATCATCGGGTAGAAGAAACCGAATCCGAGCGCGATGGTGTACTCGTGAAAGATGGCGGACACAAGGAACACGATGAGGGTTGCCAATGTTTTATTGCGCGGCATAAGGATCTCGTATATGTCCTTGTAGATGTACGTGTACAGCCAGTCGTGCACCACCACGTTCCACGTGCGATAATACGTACGGTAAGATGTGGAATTCCACCAATCCTGCAAACGACGAATAGTTGGTGTAATTTACAGACCGGTCATTTTTACAATAGCCTAAAAAAATTTCCGAAGAATCGACCCTTTAGTACAATTTAATAAGAATCTTTGCTCGCGAGATAAATAAATTATTAACTCTATATAATTATTAGCTCTATAAAAATGTATTTTCGTTGAATGACAATCTAACGACTATGTGACTGAAACTCGCCTTATAAAACAACCGGTCGGCGAATTGTAGCATTTCCGCCCAGGCGTTCATCCACGAGTGCAGCAGAAGATAGTTTGCGGAGATGCACAAGAGGATCCCGGGAACGCTCGCTTCGATAATACTCTTGACGATCCATTTTGGTTCCAGATATTGCGTTCCAAAGATGTGGAAGACCGGCAAAACAAGGCGCTCCATAATGAAAGCGAAATAGAAGATCACCAGGACGACCTCCATGAAATTTTTAACCACCACTATCCATCTGATCGCATCCGTTCTGAGAAATCGATCGCAAGTATTCTAATTAATTTAATAATTTAATAAACAAATATTATATATACACTAAATATTATTGAAAATTTAAAAAATTCCTATTATAATTCATTCAAAAGTTTAAGATTATCAAACGTTGATCTTTGGGTAACGAAAAATACCAACAGACATTGGATCAATTTTGACTCGTAGTGGAATTTTTTCTACTTCTAAAGATATATAAAATATGTATATAATAATATAATGTAATGTTATATATATTATAGATTTTAAAGATTCTCGAAGATTGAGTCATCAAAGATGCCAAGAAAATTTTTCATAGTTTATAGAATGCCAAGAATGTCTTTATACCTTGGGTATTCATCGCGATATACGAGAGTCGGTGCAAACAGGAAGTACAAGTATTGCGAGAATCCAGGTCCGTTCGGTTTCGAAACATCGCTGTGAGGTTTGTACGATATGAACCTGGGCGCCACGCTCCTAACGAAAGCATGACTCTTCATCATCATGCGCGTCTGAAAAAGCAAACATTGAACAAATCATTATTTCTACAATTGGAATGCTTTAATTTATCAAATATTTAGAATTCTTATATTTAATTATTATTATATTATATTTAATTATTATCGCGAATTTTATGTTAAACTTTTTCATGCATACTTGTTCCAAGAATATGGCTAGTCTACAAGCTATTCCTAAATCTTCATTCAACGTTACTCTTGGAGGAAGAATTAAAAAGAGAACTTGATATGATATAAAAATTGTCAGCCACCCATAATCCCATAGTTTCCGATAAAGTGCTGCAAAGAAAATAGTACATTTTAATAATAATTGAATAATATTAATGGATCAAAGTAATTTGTATAATTTAATTATGTATTTAAGCTCTGCCCAAATTATTTAATTAATTAATATATCCAATTATTTTTTTAAATGTGAGAATTAATTATTCTTATATTGTGTTATTACAACGCGTTAAATTTCACATAAATTAATTGATCAATTATTATTACAATTTTATTGATTAAATTTTATTCGATTAAATTTTTATTAATTATTTCAATTTGATTGAATTTCTTTACGTTAATGTGCAAAAAATTTAGAATGAAAAAGTTATTACATTTTGGTGAAAACTGAAGTCGTTGATGGGACCAGAGGTTGAAAGGCACGTAGACTGCGAGTGTCGAGATCTGCATGAGCGACCAAATGTAGAGAGATGCCGGAAATTTTGCAAAAGCTTTCGATATTATTACGATCCCACACGTCAGCCTTTAACAAATTATTTGATGTTTTGATTATTCGAAACGTTCAATGAACTTTTGACAAATAGGAGATATCTAAATTATCGTCTTATGTCGCGGGTAGCTTTCCAAAGCAGAATAATAATGCGATTGTACGTTTTTTGTATAATAACATCTACTTCGATCCTGATAACTCTCATCGCGCTTTAGATAAGCTGCAATTTAAATTATTAAAATAATATAAAGTTATTATTTATTCTAATATATATGTGAGAAACATTTCACAATTTCCGATTCTAATTTTAAAATTTTTTCTGGTAAATCTAAAGTTTTACTTTTCTCCAGTAAATTTATTAAATTACATATATTAAATTTTTTAATTTCAATTAATAATATTTGATTAATTCTTTTTTTTAATTAAAAATTCAAATATAAATAATAGTATTTTTGTATAATTTTATATAAATTGAGATCTGCAGGATTTTGTAAGGATATGTAATATAAAAAATTGAAAAATTTCGTGATTGACGGCAACTTTCTTCGATATATTCGTTAAAGAGAAAATGACTCTAGTTTGATGTAATAATCGATCGTTAAAATTAAAATTGCAGGAAAATTGCTGAACGTCATAATATTAAAAATACTAGAAATGCTTTGAAATTTTTGAAGAATATTGTTTCTTCAAATATATTGAAATTGCCGATTTCACTTACGTTCCCGATTCCATGATATCGTACGCGATGGTATTGAGGAAGAGCAGTAAGAAAATCACTATGAACAGATTGTAAACCGTGCGAATGTGCGTGATCTCGAAAAGATCGGTGAGCAGCGAGTTCCTCGCGAGAAATTCCTTGTCCGGAAGCGCACCTTCTTTGTCGGATTGTCTGCAAAACGATTAGCGATGTAAATGCAAAATCAATTTATTATGTATATTATCATATGTTGGCGCACAAATAATTTTATAAAAAACACTTGTTATTCATGAATTATGAAATAGGACGCGATTATAAAAAGTATTCAAGAAAATTTTAAATTTTTTTTGCCATTATCCATTTAATGACTATCTAGCTTTGATTTGAATATTGAACTATTACATAAAGATATTAGATTAGATTAGAGACAATATTAGATGTCTTCTTAATGTCCAGACTATCTTATGACATGCTTTTAGAAAATCGGAACACAATAGGGCACAATATATTATATAACATCATCGAGATGTTAATTTAAATTTTTATATTTTAACTAAATATATATATATTTTTACAAAATATTTTGTAAAAAGATGATTGCTTCAGATGTTTTCTTTTTTTTAATATTATAACATTATAATATTTATATTATGATGTTACAATATATCATAAAACAAATTTAATATTTAATATTGTAATAAATGACATTAATTTAAACATTTAATTTTTCACCTTTTGTCGCGATATTTGTCCGTGTCAAATAATGATTTCTTCATTCGAGATGTTTCTAATCCTTGCAAAGCCTTAGATATCATATTATCGTTAATACGATCGTTAACTTGTTCCAAAACGTCCTTCCTTATTTCCTATAGAAATATATGCTTTAAAAAAACAATGTAAATATGCCCTAGAAAAACATTGGTACATCGACAAATGCTTAATCTTATCGCTTAAATTAGTCGCAAACACAATGACTCACAAGCACCATCGTGCTTCCGAATAAAAATATTTTCAAAATAATTCTACACTGAAAAGAAAATTTGGTTGAATATTACCAAAAAAAATAT
This sequence comes from Camponotus floridanus, assembly GCF_003227725.1. Classification (NCBI taxonomy): domain Eukaryota; kingdom Metazoa; phylum Arthropoda; class Insecta; order Hymenoptera; family Formicidae; genus Camponotus; species Camponotus floridanus. Next base: position 123,097 of record NW_020229242.1, read on the forward strand.
TCTGTTGTAGTAACTGTACATCGTTGTACTAAACTCTCTGTTTTGATGATTTGAATAAGCTTTGTTTACATCAACAAATTATTTCGGAATGTTCTTTCAGTTATATTTATTTGAACGTATCGGACAATATATTTAGTTAGGCAAAACAAATTTTGCCTTTTTCAACCAAGTTTTTTTTTCAGTGTATCACTTTAATTCGCACGTTCCATTAAATTCAATCACGATCGAGATGAGGTCATCAATTCACCTGCATACTTTTTCGCAATCCATCGGTGGTCGTCTCACGTAATATGTCCGCGTTTCCGTTAACTACTGGAAGAAGAAAAAAAAACACATACACATATACATACATACATACACACACACACACACACACACACACACACACACACACACACACACACATATATATATATATATATATATATATAGCGTTTCATCATAGAAATGCTACATATATTTATGTGAGATTATCAATTATTAAGCGTATTATCATAGTTATAGAAAAAAATTTAATCGAGGTCAAAGCGGTATAGAATAAACAAAACATTCGCTCGTCGAATGATGTGTTTGTGTTTAAGGATGTTTTGTATGTACAATCAGAGCAAAAAGTAGCTGAAAATCAATATTGACGAATATCCACTTTTGGTGTATTTTGAGTATGAGAAATTGTGTGGAATCGAAATGATTAATTTTTGGCAGATAATTTCGTCTTGTGATAGATACATGGCTAACTTTATTAAATTATATTTAATATCTTTTTAATCAGTTAGTACTTGTATAATATTATTTGACCAAATATTTCCTCTGTATCTAAACTTTTGCAAATCTTAAACAAATTCTGAATATTATTTCCATGTGGTTTTGTCATTTGAATCGACGTGGTAATCGATGTTTCCCATAAAAACACATGTTAATTCGATGGAAATTAAAATCCTTATAACTTATGAACGTTTTAGTAAGGAGTTCGATTTAAAAATTGTACTGAAGACTCTAAATATATGTAAGAACATTCTGTACAATTTTCATTAAATTTTCAATATTTTGAAAATAAGTACAAAACATCCTTAAAAATAATAATAGCTGATGAAATTCAATAAATATTGTACGCGAGGAATTAATTTCGAATATTTAAATTTTCTGACAAAAGTTTACAAATATTGAATATAACGAATATAATTAAAATATAACGAAAAAATAACTTTCTTTTAAGATGTATAATAAAAAATAATAAAATTTCTAAAATTTTTCTAAAAATTATTTAAAATAAATGTGACATAAAAAATATTTTTTCTGTAGCGAAAATTGTAAGAAGCGAAAGACTTGATCGAAATCAGTTGAAATAATTCAAAAAGAGATAAATATATTGCAAGATTTTCAAAAGATTCTGTGACATTTGATTTCCTGTATTTTAAAGTGATTAAAGTGAATCTCAGGAATCGAGAAAGTTTCACACATCTCAAGATTAATCGATTCGATCTTTACCTTTTTTGCGAAAACCATTCGCGACATCAGTATTAATTTCTTCAGAGGAAGTTTTTCTAACGTCGTTAGCGTCTTCCGAAATGGACCCCATAATCATCGAGAGATTCTTCGATTTTCTCTTATGAAGATGTTAAGATACGAACGAGGATCTTTCTTCGGACGATTTATGATCTTGCTTAGAAGATCAACGACCTCCTATCTAATCGAGAGAAAAACTAAGTGAATTTTTTTCGAAACGACTTTATTCTCACGTGCAACTTTTTATTAATCGATTTTAAATTTTAAGGCACAAATTTGAAGATTCGCGATCGTGTTGTCAACAACGTGCACGCATTGGATTACTTCATTTTCAATTACGATCACAGTTCCTCGTTAACTTGCGTTTCACGCAGTAGCGCGTACACTGCGCACTCTTTGCTCCGTGCGTGAGGACTTAAATATCTAAATGATTCCATGGCGCTTATCATTTCGACGGTACAGTGCGCACTGATCTGAAATGTCTAAGGTCATGCGCACTCTCTTGGACTGATAACTCTCGAATCACACCATGATATAGGTATGCGCAATTCAATTGTTTTCGAAAGCATTGCATCGATTACTTCGATTCGTATCATCGTAATATCATTTAGATCTAGAAGAAATAAATAAATAATTTCTCAAGAGACTAAAAAATATATTTCGCTTTTATACATCATTTTTCGATAGAAGCTAGATAAATTGGAATAAAAATATAGAGAAAGAGAGAGAAATTGGAATAAAGCTTTTTAATTTTGAAACTAATCGTAAGATTGAATATAATGAATATATTTGTGAGATGCTATAATTATATATAAAATCAATATAAATTAGAATTGATAGAAAAATACTTCTCTCCCTCTCTTTCTTCCTTTGAAATATATAAAATTAAAAATAGAAATTATCATTCAAGATATTAAAACAAAAATTAGAAAAACAAGATTTAATATGAAATGAGAAACTTAAAATTTGCTATATTAAAGCCAAAATAATAAAACTAGAGATATGAAGAAAATGAAGAAAAAATTGAAAGTGATATACTTTTGACGAGCTAAATTTCGGTCGACAGATAATGACGTAAAATCATACTTTTTCGATTAATTTTAAGGAGATTTTAGTATAACAGAGTTAATTATGATTTAATTACGAAGATAAATAATAATAAGAGTGTGAAAGTTTTATCGCCTGTATAGATAAGAAAAATTTCAACATAAAGAATTTTTTATTACAAACTTATGACGCTTTAAAAGCGAGACCTTCTTCGACATAATATTTTAGAGAAACATATAACATTTATTATAGTAAGTATTATACACAACTATATTTATTATATATAAATATTGACATAATATATTATGTAATATTGATTTATATTTTTGATTGATTTTATTTCTTATCTTTTAATAATAATAATTTATACATATTATTATTATTAAAATAATAATATGTATTATTATTAAAATAATAATATGTACATAAATAATTTATACATATTATTATTATTAAAAGATAAAAAGTAAAATTAAAATACAATATATATATATATTATTTTTCATCTTTTAATGTTTGATTGATTTATACTTTTTATCTTTTAATAATAATATATATATTGTTATTATTGTTATTAAAATACAATATATATATATATTATTTTTCATCTTTTAATGTTTGATTGATTTATACTTTTTATCTTTTAATAATAATATATATATTGTTATTATTGTTATTAAATGATAAAAAGTAAAATTGATCAAAAATGAAAAGATTAAATAATATATGATTAAATAATATATCTCTACATTACTTTTAATCTTTTTTAATTTCTGATTGATGATAGAGATTAATATAAACGTACGCATTTATGCAGAAATTGTTATTTATCACTTTTGGCAAATATGTATTATCGCATTATATATATCATATCTTGACTAGTAAAGATAAAGGTCAAGCAAATCATAAGAATTAGCAACTAATCCAAGCAATTCAAATCATAACTACTTTTCAACTGTTTCATGAAGGAATTTGCACCAAGAATTACGAGATACATTCGAGATTAAATTTAATCAAAAGAAAAAGGAAAAGAATAAATATATCAAAAAATTTAAAGATTGGTATACAAAAATATAAATTTAAATATGAAATATGTATATTTACCTATATATTTTAAAATATATATTAGAATAATTGACATTATATATATAAATTTTTATATTTATAAAAATTAGAAAAATTTTTTAAAATGTATATAACATATATATATATATATATATATATATATATATTTTTTTTTTTTTTTTTTAAATTATGTATATGCTATCAATGTTTTTCCAAATTGCCTCGCGAAAATTCAGCAAATTCATTCAATATATTCTAGCAAGAAAAAAGTGAGGCAAATGATAAGATAATGAGAAGTTCAATATAAATATAGTTTAGTAACATTTCTGTATAAAAAGATTTTGATACTTTTATAATTATGTAATTGTGAGAGACGAGATCCTAAGAAACGTTAGTAATCGAAGAATATTTGTACTAAGAAAGTGTATAAAGAATAAGATTGCAATGTTGTATGTGAAAAATATCGAAAAACTAGTCCAACAAAAATTACATGATTTTTGTATACAATAATTAATATATACATATGTAATAAGTAACTAGATTTTATTTATTACTATTAATTTTTTTATATTACGTAGATTTATATATTTTGTTTGGACAAATATATTTTCGTAAAAATATCGTATTATTAAATAATAATGTAATTCCACAGAAATCAGTTTTGAAGAAAATAATCCAGCGATTCATGATGTCCGGCATAAGAAAACGGTTTGACGCGATCGCAAAACGGATTGCCTATTCGCAGGCCACATTCCATTCTACGTTCGCGCAAGAAACTTTGACATTTAATCGCCTCGACCTGTCCCGAGAAGAGAACGGTTCGATTACATGAGGAAGCAAAATTTGGCAGAGATATTAAAATGAACGATTATGGATTAAAATTGACAATATGTTCAAAACGGAAAACGCAATCGATAATCCATTGCCTCTGCGCCTGCATCTCTGGCGTTGAAGTCTCTCGTTTTTGCTTCGCTTCGCTTTCTGTCTACCTACTCTCTCGTGAAAGTATACGACCGATCGAGAGGGCAGGCGGGGAGAGGAGGCCCTCCTCGAAGAACTACCTACCTTGGTAGACGATGCCACGGCAGTCGTCGTTCGGCTGACGTTCACCTCGACTCCGCTTTCACCTGACCGATCCTAGCGATCTTGCGCGATCTCGTCGTCGTCGTCATCGTTTGACAATTTTCTCAAAAGTATCCTCGACTTCGTGTTCCTCCTTTTGTGCAAGAAAAAAGGATATACACACGCACATGTGAGAGAAGAAAGAGCGTGCGAAAATAGGAAATAGTTTTCCCCCGAACATCTTCCCGAGGAAGCGGGTCCAGGAAGTGATCCCTCGACATCTCCGTCGCGCGTCATCCGTCGACTATGACTACCTGTGTCGCGAGGATACAGAGGATAAGGATCTAGCAGAGACCGAATCATCTGCAAGTGAGTGTGAAATTGCATTATTTATTAATTTTTCTCTATCTCTCTCTCCTTGACAAGATTACCGCGATTAATGAGCGTTAATGTTTAGACTTTCCGTTCATTAAGCATTCTCTTGAGTGTGTGAGCATTGTGACGTTTAACAAAGTTAGTCCCAGTTTTTAGAAAATATTATTAATATTATTGTATTTTATTGTATTCTAATGTAATAATTTTTTTTATTTTACCAAAAACGTATGCAATTTTGATAATAAATGATTTTTCAACTTTTCAGTATCTGAAATTTGTAAGAAATTATATAAAACGATTAAAAATGATTCTAGAATCTTTAAAAATAGAGCCAGCAAGAATATTGGTTTAATTAAAATTCTTTAGCTTATTTTTAATGATTATGAAAGTTCTCTTACACTTTCACAATTTCGGAACGCAAGCTATTAGTTATTTATAATATTGATAATTCTAGAGAATACTAGGAAATAAAAGCAATCGTGGTAATTTTTTCCATCGAATAAAATCCATTTATTATAATCATAATTATGACTTTTAGTAGATAAGTTAAAAATCTGATTGAGTGCAAAAATCTGCAAAATTATTAATTATTAATTATTATTATAAATTAATTGGAAAGTTTTAAAGGATGAAAAGACGATCGCAATTTATTTACTTAAAACGCGCTTCACGCCACGATTACAGTTTTACTGGGTTAACTTCCTACTTATTAATCGCCGCGAGCAGAAATGAAAGTAGTTTTGTTGCGTGCCCCATTTGCGCTGTTACGCGAAAACTATGCGCGCAAAGTTTCCGCACAAGAGTTGCAATTCTGAGATTTTTAAATCTTTCGCGCTAAAATCGAAAAATCCAACAACTAAAAATGCTTCGAATGTATTAGCATATTTGTCGCATATCAGACAGAGGAATACGAAGTCTTACAATCTCATGTTAGGACCACAAATCTAACGATGTCAAACGACTCGATAAAACGATATCAGCGAGAAAAAAGCTTCTAAGAGAATTATTATATTATATATTAGTAAAGATATAAATTATTTAAAATATTTAATATATTTTATAATTATATTTTTATAGTGCGTATTATGATTATTATATTATTAATATATAAAATATTCTTTTAATAGATTTTCGGTCAATTTACAATCAATTTTTCTTCGATGTCAAGGTACCAACAGTTTCCAAGTTATAAACGAAAGGAAAATTTTTTCGTAAATCACAATTTCACATGAAATATACTCGAATATAATTTTATTCGTAGTATGGAATAGGAAAGATTGGAAAATTGCAAAAAATCATGACCTCTCTTGACTTGTTCGCTAAAGAGGCTCGAATTGGCCATCTACTATTAAAAGGATAACCGGTTTCGAAACATCCTAAGGTATATATGAAAGTTTCCAGAGATCTTCGAGCCTCTCGAAATGAGAAAAAGGAGATACGGAATTCGAACAAATACGCAGATTAAGAAATAATAATCGAGCGAGAGGCACTCGTGGGCGACAGCGTAACGGGAACTCCATTAAGGATCACCCTGCGCGTGTCGAAACGGTTCGGACGGTCGCGGAACTCGATTGATCGTCCTGGGAGATGAGTTAAGGGGGCGGCGTGCGAAATGCCGTGACGGGACGAGTCGCATGTTGCGAGAGAGGAGGCGATAATTGCATATTTACGGCACGGCCTGACCTTGCGCCCGTTACTTTCGCTATCGCCGATTATCCCGAGGTACGATCCTTGACGTCAGATTGATCTCGAGAACGATAGTCGACACAGCCGAGATTAGAGCGGTCAGGAAGCCTGGTCTCTCGTCATACTCCCGGATCCTTTTTTCTCTATTCTCGCGAAGAGTCATCATTTATCTGACAGATGACATCACATGATCCCCCTGTAATCCAATGTAATTGTCGGCGATCAGTCAGAAATAGAATATTTTATTTCGATATATTATTAAGGTTATATCGTCGAAAAGAGAATAATAAAAATAATAAGTAAATGATGAAAATAATAAAGAATAATAATAATAAATAATAAGAATAATAAATAAATGATAAAAATAATAAAAAATAATAAACATAATAAAAGAATAAAAGAAAATAATAAAAGATTCCTCGATTTTTTCTCACCGCGTGTCGGACAATAATACATTATTATAGAAGGTTTCTTCGTCAATATTGTAGTCAGTTATCAAGAGAAACGCTTGCTGGATGATTGGGTGGAAAATCTCTCTCTTTCTCTCGTAAAACTTTTATCGATTATTTTTTATTTGCAATTTTTATTATCAACGCGCGTGAAATAAAGCTAGTCTCTCGCGATGAATCTCTTCGGTCTTAGAAATAGATCTCGCAACTGTTATTGTAGCGCAAGCAAGGGAGAAGAGAAAGTAAGCGCGTTGTACAAAGCAGGATATTCTATCGAGTTTCGCGCGAATTTATTGTACGCGACTCATGCGCGCGATTACGTATTAAAAGAAATTTAGAAAATTCGATAAACGGGTTCTTCTTAATAAGGTCAATTAAAATCATCTCATCGTGAGTCTTTAAAAATAGCGAGGCAAGAATTCTTATCTTGATCGATCCACATATTAATTTCGAAATGCAGTCTATAAATGTGACATGAATAAATAATGAATCAATATGTATGCAATGTCTCAGCTTGTATCATTATTATATAGAAAATGGCGCGACCGATGTCTCCCGGTGAAAATTCTATTAGAAAGTCCGGTCGCGTGTCTTTGAAAATAGTAAGGTAGATCACTCGCAATAACGCAACAATTGCTTAATACAAGTCAGGAATTGATAACTTCTCTCTTAACGCGGTTTAAATAAACTTAATTTTCGGAAATAATGCGAAAAGAAAAATAATTCGTCATGGGAAATAAATATCTTGCCATGCAAAGGATGATTTCAAAAACTTTGTGCAAAATATAATCTTTTTAAAAATTGCTCGCATCATTAAATCAGTTATTCTTAAGTATAATTTAAATTTAAGATTAAAAATAAACTTTTTGATTAAGTTGATTTAATCGAATTATTAATTAAACCAAATCAGCTGATCACAACAAATCACGATTATCATGTGTGTAATTTGTATATATAAAATATTATACAATATACATAACAAATAAAAATCTTAAAGATAAATAAAGGACAATCTAATCCAACGTATAGATAGATAACTTGATAAATTGCCATCGAACATTTTAGCATTTTAAGAGAGAGAAATAGGAAAAAGAGATGAGCGTAAAACGCGGAAGAGCTGACGATTCAATTTCAGTGCATGAATTTACGTGTTCCTTTTTTCTTTTTCTTTTACGATGCATCCTGCATATACATATATATACGTAATCGTTAGAAATCGTGGGTACCGCTGTAGACTTCTCTTTCCCCTCTTCAGGAACGAAATAAGTAGCCGAGAGGCACGCTTCTTCAGGATGGCGGGAAAAATGGTTGATTCACGATCGAGCTATCGAGGACGATGAACTGAATCCGGCTGCCACTCTCATGTTTTTCCCATCTTTTTTCGTCCTCCTCCTCTCCCTTCCCTGGATCTTGTTAAAATCCATTCTCGAAATATATCCGCCGCGTGGCAAGGTCGTTCCTTTCCACGTGACCTCGCGTTCCTTCGAGAAACTCTGGCTCCCTTCTGCATGCATGATTCACATACATGCGTATATGAAACGCAACGAAATTCTTTGACGATTCCTTGGCACCAGAATTTCTCTGCATCATCCTGCTTCATCGATAATAAATCGATAAGAGATGAAGTCTTCTGCTGAATCAGTCTTTTACTACTCTGTTTGATAAATAAAAAAATTCGTTAAATACGTCTTTTATTATCCACGATAAATCGATTTTCGTTTATCATTCTTAATCGACTTGAATTAAAGAAATCTTTTATTATATAAATTAATAATAAATTAACCTTAATTAATAAATTTTCTTAAACAAATATTTCTGCCAAAAACCAATCTTTAATTTTAATTTAAACAAATTAAATATTTACTGTATAATATCTTTAATAAATCAATTTTATTGTTCCTTACTCTTCTCAATAAATTGATTTTTCATTAGGTAAATCTATTTTGCAATTGTCAAATTAATTTTTCTCGATTTTTACTTAATAAATAAATTTTTTTTTATTAACCGATTCTTAATCAAGTAAGCAAGTCTTTCACTGTTTCTCGACGAAATAGGAAAGTGCGATTGATGTATACCATAATAGTAGATACCATTATGATGAACTGATTATTAGAAACGTAGATCTTAATTGTCTTCGATCAACCGCATTTCCTTTCGCAACACGAGCAGTTCGTCGCACTTGAACGCGCGCATCGTTCAGAAACTTATTATTCCGAATTGATGGTTAACGGTACGCGACTTCCTCGCAATTTCGACTCGTCGAGAATTCTAAAAAGAGAAAAGAAAATCGATCGAGAATAGCTCAAACAAGCTGTGATGGAAAGAATATCCTCGATGTCGATTTAAATATATAAAAGTTTTTTTAGATATCATCTTTTTGTATGAATCATATGCTAATTAAAACATATTATTTTTAGCTTCTTTTGAATTTATATTGTAAGCTTTCGACGATTCTCTTTTAATCTTTTGAATTTTATGGAAATGTGAAATTAAAAATATATCGAGATACGTTTGGGATTCCTTTCATCGCTCGCATAAAAACAGAGAAAATTTGTGTGAAAAAAATAATTATATAACTTGTAGTTAAAAAATATTTTATAATTTAACTAATTGAATAATTGAACAATTTTATAGAACAAGTCAATCGAAATTAGATTTACAATAAATAATATAAAATAATGATTTTTATTAATTAATTTAATCAAACATACAGTTAAAAAAATCAATTTAATCAAACAACTACTTTCGCAAATTCTTTCTGTACGAAACACATCACGACAGATGCATTCATCGTCTCGTTATCGAAAGGCGTGGACAGCGCAAAAAAGTGTGGACAAAGAAAAGGGAGACAGGCGGAGACGAAAGAACGCGAAAAGGAGAAGGTCAAGAAGGGTGCGCGGACTAACAACGGCGTCGAGAGACGCTGATTTTTAACGACAGTTGGATTGAAGGAGGGAAATGTAAAGAGAGAGGGGAACAGAGGGGGGGACAGGGTTGAGGGATACGAATACTCGACGAGGGCGGCAACAGCCGGCGAAGTTACAGTGGACGTCCTTGCTACGTTATCTGCCACGTCGTACGTTTCGTTTCCCTTTCACTTTCAGTCTCTCGGAGGAGTTCAGGAACCAGAAACCCCGGATCTTTCTCGCAGCTGGCGTGAACAAAGATACGTACGCACCCCCCCTATCCCCTGCTCTACCCCTTGGTGTGCCAGATGCCGAGGAGAGATAAATTGAGTGTCCGCGATTCTCGACGTTGAATCGCGAGAATTTTGCGCATTTAATTAATTGACGCTAATTAATCGGCGATCAACTAAACAACATCGCTGCAGATGACGAGAGAAAGAGAGAGAAAGAGAAATACAATTAAGTGTTAATAGAGTGAAGACTAATGATAATTGAGATATAAGAAAGAGATGTATAACAAAAATGAAAACTGACTAAAAACTTATTAAATTATGTTAGTATAAAATTATATACTATAAAATCTTTTGATCTGAATGTAATCCTTGCGTTTCTATAGATCAATCTAATATATTAATTTAATCAATCATTATCAATTTATATAGATTATCAATCTATCCCGTAATCTAATCTTGTCATTATGGGATTTAAACAGAATTATAACAAAGTCAATATTCTTTGGAAGAATGCAGCAGAAACTTAATATTAAAAAGGAAAATATAATTTTTTGATATATTAATTTTACATTTATACATTTAATTTTTACATTTTTCAACACACGCGCTCTTTCAATATTTTTTATATATTTTATAAATTTCATATGTTTTATATATTTTATAATCGTAAGTTTAGAAATATAATTTTTTAATTCCAAAATAATTTTTATAATTTTTTCACTTTTAATTCTTTTAATATTTGAAGATTTTTAAATGTTTCTTACAGATTTAACATTCTGGATTTTTAGAGATTGTGAAAATTTATGTCTTTTGTATTTCTTTGGAAATCTCAAGCAAAAGACAATTGCGTTATGCGTTTAATAAATTATTATTCTTATACCTTTTAAAGTGTCAATTGAATCGATTAGATTAATTATTCGTCCTTCAACGTTAGCTATTTAACAGCAAATATAATTGCAGGACATTTACTTTTAATTCTTTTAGGATCTTCTTCAATTAATAATTTAATTATTATCATTCTTATATTTTCACAATGCTGCAAATAAAAATCACGAACTTACAGAATGGCAAAGAATCAACATCAAAATGGTGTAATACCGGGCGGTGGCGCGATGTCTGGACCGGATGATTTTTCGGATGGTGAAAGCACTCCTCTGACTCAGGATTACATCGGAAGGTAATGGCAATTTCATCATTATTAATGTAATTTGTTTTCAATTTTATCTCTATAAAAATCAAAAGAGATTCGCAGAAATGAAAGAGATTCTAAGTAAAGAATTTATTTCTCGAATTCTAAAGTCTCTCATCTTTAAGAGAAAAATCAGAAATACTAAGAAAACAAAATAAAAAATTAAGAGAAATTAGATATTAAATAATTAAAACAAATAGATCAAGAATTCTATTACGATTTATAAGAGTATTTTAAAAGTTGAGAAGAAATAAAATTTACTTTACATTGTATTTTACGTTGCACAAGGGACAAAATAACACAAGAAGAATTAGATTAAGAAATTCTCTATCGATCAAATTAATTTGAGCCGCTGATTAAAATAAAAAACGCAATTTTGATTTAATTGATGAAATTGATTTAGCCAACGCACGATCGTCGAAACGAAAGGATGGGACGTATTCCGAAATCCACCGCTGAAACTCGACTCCATCTCGGGCTCCATGGCGAACCAGAAGTGCCTGGAGAGAATGGTGCAAGTGATCAAGGTCCTCGTCTATCTACTTGTTTTCATCATCGTGCTGGGAAGCGGCGTGGTCGCCAAGGGCACGATCCTCTTCATGACATCGCAGCTGCAACGGGACAGAAAAATATTTTACTGCAACAAACAATTAGGTAAAGTAAAAATAAACATTTAAATTATAATAAATTTTATTCTGAAAAAATTTAATTCTTTATCTACGTATTTTTGAAAAATTAAACATTATTGTATTATGAGTATGATAATTTTATTAATATCGAGAAATGAAAAGAAATGAAATCTTTAAGAATAGATCATGTGTAATTTTTTATTAATTAATTAATTAATTAATTTTTTATTAATTATATGATTTGATTTAAATGTTTGAGTCTGAAATTATGATTTTTATAATTGATATTTTATTCCGAATTTGTATGATTAATATCAACTATTTCTGAGTTTTAAATTTATTCACTCGCGATTCCTTCCTTTGTACGCAGATCGAGAAAATCAATATACCGCGACGTTGCCCGAGGTTGAAAGGATCGCCTGGATCTGGTGCATAATAATCGCGCAATCGATACCAGAGTTTGGCGTGCTGATGCGCAGCATCCGCATGTGCATCTTCAAGTCGTTTAAGAAACCGCATCTGTCGCACTTTCTCCTAGTCTTTATCATGGAAACGTTTCATATAATGGGCGTCTCCTTGATGTTCATGGCGGTGCTCCCGGAACTGGACGTCGTCAAAGGAGCGATGCTGACCAACTGCGTATGCTTCGTTCCCGGATTGCTCGGTAATTTTATTCCATTCAATTTTTATTTCTCTAGTTTTCGACTCTAAGAAATTTTATCTTTTGTACAAGTTTGCATAAATCGAGTCTAAAATAAAATACATTTAAAAGAAATTTAATATGAAAAATAATTTAATAAAATTAAATAAGATAAAAATAATTAAATAGTATAATACGATTATTTATTAAAAATAAAAATAAAATACATAAAATGTGATAAACACACAGTGTAGTTTATTAAATAGTGTAATATGCGGAACGATTGCATGCCATGTAAAAGGAAATAAGAACGATTCGCCTGCTTTCGATCGCGAGCCATCGTTCAACTTTCTCGTTCCATCTTTTCACAGTTCCGTGTTATCGAACGGATAATCGAGAATAGCAAAACACCGCGCTGTAACGTGCACGTATGTTATTATTACAGGCCTACTTTCCCGTAACAAAAGCAAAGAATCTAAACGATTCGTTCTCGTTCTCGTCGATATGGCCGCCCTGGCCGCTCAGGCGACCAGCTTCGTCCTTTGGCCGCTGCTGGAGAACTCGAAGCATTCCCTGTGGCTGATTCCTGTCGCCCTGTTTCTCGTCTCCTGCGGCTGGTGGGAAAATTACGTCTCCACGCAGAGTCGGATCGGTGAGGAATTTTGTAGACCCACAAGGAAAAATATTAAATATTTTTTAAATTTAATATTTAATATTTAAATATTTTCTTATATTAATTTTATGTTAAATTATGATTATTATAAAATCCTTCTTTAAATTATAGTAATGTAATAAAATTAATTAATAAAATAATATATAAATAATATATAAATAATAATACATGAATAATAATAAAATAATATTTAGATCAATTACATATTAATTGATTTATATTAGTATCAAATTAATTAATTATTATAATAATATAAATTGTTATTTTTATTTATTATTATTAGCTCTATTAATAATAGAAACATAATTAAAATAAAACTTACTTTATATGATAATATAATCCTTATTAGTTATTTATGATATGTCAGGCAGCTTTCGAATACTTGTCTTCTCAGTTGTCTCCACTTTCTTCTCGCAGGTCTCATCAAAACACTTGGTAGAGTAAAGAAAGAGATGCGATTGACGCGCTACTTTACTTACATGCTGATATCTATCTGGAAGATTATAGCGTTCTTTATCAGTTCAATATTGATATTGCATATAAAAGGCGAGAATGTAGGCCATCTCTTCACCATGCTGAGCAGCGCGTTCGGTGAACACAAGATCACCGTCACGTCCGTCAAGTCGATCGCCGGAAGTCTGCCCGATCTCTCGGAAATTGTGACTGGCGACATCACTGAGGTCGTCAACGCTGACTTCAGCTCGCCCATCTACGTTCTTCTGCTGCAGATCGCTGGTTCCTACTTTGCCTACATTTTCGGTAAATAAAATTCAAGTTAACTTTGGTTTCTTTAAATGTCGCAATTATAATTTTTAATATTAATAACAATTATAATTGTGTGGCATTTGTATAAACGGTAAATATATTTCAACTTCTTCTTTATGTGTGCAAAATTACGTTTTTCTTTTGGTAAATGTGAGAGAAATCAGAAATTTTCGAGATTGTGATTAATATCTGAAATAATTTTGTAAGATTAAAATTTTCTAATTATTTTGTCTTCAGGCAAATTCGCGTGCAAGATTCTGATTCAGGGCTTCAGTTACGCGTTTCCGGTGAATCTCACGATACCAGTGTCGATCTCGCTGCTGATCGCCGCCTGTGGTCTTCGCAACAGCGATCCGTGCTTCTTCCATGGCACTATTCCGGATTACCTGTTTTACGAGTCGCCACCACCGAACTTTCTCAACGACTTTGTGTCAAAGCAATATGCCTGGGTATGGTTGCTCTGGCTGCTGTCGCAGACCTGGATCACCCTGCATATCTGGACACCCAAGTGTGAGCGTCTCGCTGCCACGGAGAAGCTATTCGTGGTGCCGATGTACAACTCTCTATTGATCGATCAATCGATGGGACTGAACAGGAGAAGGGATGATCAACCGGAGGTCAAAGTAGAAGTAAGCAACATAGTTCTTGCTATCATTAATTATAATAATTTTTTAATTTGCTAATATTTCTTGATTTTCTATTTCTTGGCTTCTTAATTTTTCCTTATTTATTTATTTAAAAAATGTTTAAATTTTCACTTCCTAATTTCTTAAATCTTAATTTCCTATTAGCTTTTCGATATATTAATTTTCGATATTTTAATTTATTAACTACTTAATTTCTTGATTTTTCAGTTTGTTATGTCTCCTCTTAATTTCTTAAATTAATCAGTGAATTGATTCGGTAGGATCTGGCGGAGATAGAGAAGGAGAAGGGCGACGGCGACTACGAGACCATCTACGAGCAAACAGACGGCTCAACCACACCTCCGTCCGCGGTGAAGAGCAGCGATCACGTAACCAGGATCTACGCTTGCGCTACCATGTGGCACGAGAACAAGGAGGAGATGATGGAATTTCTGAAGAGTATCCTACGCCTCGATGAGGACCAATGCGCGCGACGTGTCGCCCAGAAGTATCTCAAAGTCGTCGATCCCGATTACTATGAATTTGAAAGTAAGTTGGCGAATAATTCGTCATTTTGATCGAATAAAGTACCAACACATGTCGATTATTATTTGTCGCTTTGGAAACAAAAGTATCTATTCTTTTTTTTAGCTCACATATTCTTCGACGATGCGTTCGAGCTGTCGGATCACGACGAGAACGAATCGCAAGTGAACAGGTTTGTGAAACTCCTGGTCGGCACGTTGGACGAAGCCGCATCGGACGTGCATAAAACGAGGATGCATGTGAGAGCACCTAAGAAGTATCCGACTCCGTATGGTGGACGACTGGTTTGGACTCTCCCAGGGAAGACGAAGATGATCGCCCAT
Organism: Camponotus floridanus; assembly: GCF_003227725.1. NCBI lineage: Eukaryota > Metazoa > Arthropoda > Insecta > Hymenoptera > Formicidae > Camponotus > Camponotus floridanus. The sequence goes on from NW_020229242.1 coordinate 138,814, forward strand.
TTGAAGGACAAGAGCAAAATCCGACACAGGAAGCGATGGAGCCAGGTAAGAGCCAGGTTTTCCTTGCGATGTAAGACTAGAATTCAAAAATTTTAAATTTTAGGACTAAAATTTCAGAATTTAAATTAGTTTAGTCTCACAAACTTATTTAAAATCTATTATTCTTTTTGAGAATTAAAATCGTATTCTTTTCGAATTTCTCAGATTCTTGATTTCTCGATTCCTTACTTATTTTTTAATTTAGGTGATGTACATGTATTATTTGCTCGGACATCGGCTAATGGAATTACCGATCAGCGTTGATCGCAAAGAAGTCATCGCCGAGAATACATATCTGTTAACACTTGACGGCGACATTGACTTTCAACCAGCAGCTGTAAAACTTCTCGTGGATTTGATGAAAAAGAATAAAAATTTGGGCGCTGCTTGCGGTCGAATTCACCCAGTCGGTTCTGGTAAGATTATGCTTTGGCGATTTAAATGAACGTCACAGTGTGCATGTGTTTGTAACAATTGGTCAAAATTAATCGAATAAATTTAATTATGATATATTTTATCGATATTAAAATCATAGTAAATTAAATATATGCAATTATTATGATATTGTTTTAATTTATCATTATATTTTCTATTATACATAAAATATCCTTTTATAAATTAAATTAATTTAGCTAAATTAATCTAGTAAATCTACTATTATATTTAATATAGCTATTAATTATATCAATACAACTATATTAATATTAGTAGAAAATATTCACAAAATTTTCATATTATCTATTAAATATAATTAATTGAATATTTCTAAGAGAATTTTTTTATAGTTATATATATTTATTAATTTAATAATTATTATGACCTTTTCAATGAAATTTACAGGACCAATGGTGTGGTACCAGATGTTCGAGTACGCAATTGGTCACTGGCTGCAAAAGGCTACCGAGCACATGATCGGCTGCGTCCTCTGTAGTCCCGGATGCTTCTCGCTGTTTCGTGGCAAGGCTCTGATGGACGATAACGTGATGAAGAAATATACGACCAAATCCGACGAAGCGAGACACTATGTGCAATACGATCAGGGCGAGGACCGTTGGTTATGCACGTTGTTGTTGCAACGAGGGTACAGAGTAAGTAACTGTCTCTTTACCACGAATTGTTACATCTTATTTTTCTTGTATTTATATGTTTATTTTTATGTATTTATTTTTATGTATTTAGGTGGAATACTCGGCTGCGAGCGACGCTTACACTCACGCACCGGAAGGATTCAACGAGTTCTACAACCAACGGCGTCGCTGGGTACCCTCCACGATCGCGAATATCATGGATCTACTGATGGACGCGAAACGCACGATCAAAATTAACGACAACATCTCGTTACTCTACATCTTTTATCAGATTCTGCTGATGGGTAAGTGCTCGTTGATTTAATTGGGGAGAGAATTAAATAAAATTAAAATATTTGTTTGAACGCGATTGAATATTAAGATGTAGACACATTGGAACATTTTCACACACTTGATGTCATATAATATATTTAAAATATTATAATTTCAAATTCCTAAAAAAAAGATATGTTTAATGAAATTATGATTATTTGACTATCGAAACAGGTGGTACGATTCTGGGGCCCGGCACGATCTTCCTCATGTTGGTGGGAGCTTTCGTGGCGGCCTTCAAGATCGACAATTGGACTAGCTTCTATTATAATATTATCCCCATTTTGCTCTTCATGATCGTCTGTTTCACGTGCAAAGCAAACATGCAGGTATTTTTCATTATTATTCATTTTTCAATTTTTCACGCACATTATTGTCCGCTTTTCGTTGCGCATTGTGTTTTTCTCTTTTCCTCGCAATGTGTGTCTTCACAATCAGAATTCTTAATTAACGTACAATATATCGTAATACATAGATCTTTCACCGAACGCGAAAATCGGACTTGGACTTATTCAAAAGAGCTAAAATATGTATAATTTCTTTCGCATAATTTCCAGAAAAAGAAACTGACTGTAAATCGAAAAATAAGACTGTTTTACAAAGCATTGTAAATCCGTTTTACAGAAAAAAATAATTTTTACGAAAAAATTTCGACAATATAATCTTTTTAAGTCAACTGTCAAATGAAAGCTCATCTTCAAGATGTATCGGGAGAAATTAAGAGTGAGTGGTTTTCAGCTTTTATGCGCCCAGATCCTGTCGACGGCGTACGCGATGATCATGATGGCGGTGATCGTAGGTACAGCTCTACAGCTTGGCGAGGATGGTATAGGCTCGCCCTCGGCGATCTTCCTCATATCATTGTCGAGCTCGTTCTTCATAGCAGCCTGTCTGCATCCGCAAGAATTTTGGTGCATCGTGCCCGGCATCATATATCTACTGTCCATCCCATGCATGTATTTGCTTCTCATACTGTACTCCATCATCAATCTTAACGTTGTATCATGGGGTACCAGGGAGGTGCAAACGAAGAAGACCAAAAAGGTTCGTCCACAGCATTTGTTGACTTTTTTTTATTTTTCTTTCATCGTAATTAATCGGGGGATATAATTCTTTAATGAACAGACTTTGGCAAAAAAACGCGATCGAATTCTTAGATTCTCGGCTTTACAACTTCACTTTTAAAGACTTAGCCAGATTATGAGAAATTATTTATTTTGGTATTTTTTAAACTTATGACAAAGATTGAGATTAATAATAATTTTAAAGATAATTTTTTCATTTGTTTTTAAAATATTTATTAGAATTCTTGAATAAAAAAATATCTTTTGCAAAATTAAAACGATCCTCTTGACGCAAAACAATCTCAGGCAATTAATATTCAAAAATGCTAGTACAATCGCACAAAAATGTATATAAAATTATTAATATTTAATTCGCTTCTAAAAAAAAGAAAAAAATAAAAGATTCTATTTCAATATAAAAATGTTTACATATATATATGTATTGACATTGGACGTTTTTCAGCAAGCGACACAGAGGACACGGTGTAACACAGTGAATCATTTCGTCCTTGTTTACATTTGGCAACCAGCAAGGATGAAGTGATACGCTGTGTCCTCTGTGTCTTGAGAAACGCCTATTGTATAACAACTTTAACGCTCCATGCATGAACCAGAGGAAATTGCGTCCTGGAAACTAATCAGTCATGAGAGCTTCTTCATCATGAAATAATTCTGCAAGCATTCGCTTCGTTGTCACGCTTTGGCTAATCTTAAAAAGAAAAGCAATTAACATATATACACGCATATATATACGAAGGATTGATGGGGATATATGGGAATATAATGGCAGGTGAGAGTAGCCGCTGCAATCTCCGTGCAATCTCAACGACATCACTTGGAGCACGCGGAAGATTAAGACGAAGAAAACATGGACGGTAATTAATCGTTCACCTTACTAACCGACTAATTTGCACTAATTGGGACTAAGAGGCTAACATTACTTTACATTATTAATATTTTATTGTATTATACACGATCTAAACTTACGTTAATTTTTTCTTGAGCAAGAATCGAAGTGTCTGTTATTGTCATTATTTGTACAATTTAGGAGCTCGAGCAAGAGAAGCGGGAGGCGGAGGAAGCGAAGCGCAAAGCCAAGCAAAAATCCCTGCTTGGCTTTCTGCAGAATGGCGCAGGTACCAACGATGACGATCAGGGCTCCATCGAGATATCTCTGGCCGGTTTGTTCAAGTGTATGCTCTGCACCCATGGCAAACCGTCTGCTGAGAAACAACAGCTCGTGGCGATCGCGGAATCGCTCGAGCAGCTCAGCAAGAGGCTCGAGACTATCGAGAGGTATAAGAAGAAAACACGAGATACCACCATCGGTTTCTGAAATCGATGAAAAATCATTCCGAAATATATAATCAAAGTATTTAAAATCTATTATAATAAAATCTTCGTAGATATTGAAGCCAATTTACAGATATATTTGACAAAAAAATTTGAGGTGAATTTTATTTAATCTAATTTATATTTATCTAAATTAAGTATCTATTTAATTTAAATTTGATTTATATATTTTGTGTGACTTGCAAATTATCAAAAGATTCTCTTGTAGAGCGGTGGATCCTCATTCTTCCGGAAGGAGAAGAGCCTCGTCCGTGGGTTCGCGAACCGCCGACCATCTTGGCGCTATCGGCGAGGATCCGGCCGAAGATGAGGAGGCCAGCGACGCGGAAACGGTGACGAGTCTGAATACCGAGGGTAATCGCGATGGCAGCAACTTCCTTACGCGGCCGTACTGGTTGAACGATGAAGGCCTGAAGAAAGGCGAGGTGGACGTGCTGTCGCTGCAGGAGGAGCAATTCTGGAAGGACCTGCTAGAGAAGTATCTTTATCCAATCGACGAGGACAAGGCGGAGAAGGTAAAACGACGAGCAAACTATTCTGAGGCTGATTTAAATATTCCTTTAATCGGAGGAATTAGTATTTGTTTCGTGCAAAACTTGTTTTGCGAATTCCTTTAATTCATATGTCTTTTCCAAATATAATCAAAGTTAAAGGAATTTTTTAATATTTTTATTTTAATCAGTAATCTTTAAGAACTTTTAGGAAGATTGTTTTAACGTAATTGTTACATAAATAATTTTTATTCCATGTTAAAAATTAAATGAACTGTGATGAATTTATTTTTTTCTATAAAATTCGAAACATTTAATTTTTTAATTTTGCCGATTCATATATTTCTACTACAGTAAAACAAATATTTATAATTTTGGAAATGATATTATTAATAATCTGATGGGGATTCTTTTAATTTTTTTTAATTTGTATAAAAAATAGGTAAATTGAAAGAATTTTGAGAACAATTTATTCTGTGAGATTCAGCATGCTTAATTTTTGAATTTATTATAGCCAATTTTCTTCAATCCGCATCTTTCTTTGCATGTGAAGAAAAAATTTTAGTTTGTACTCACATTTTTTTCAAAAATCTTTCATATAGAGATGCAGTTAGTATCTCAATATGGATTAATTTTGATTTTGTAGAATAAATTTCCGGGATCAAAACGAGCTTTCTTGCGATACAATACGTCTTTGTCACTGCATGCTGTCATCGATCAAGGGTGAAGAGACAAAATTTACCCTTCTGAAATATTTATCTTTATATTTTAAACAACTTATTTCACATCATTCTCTTATTGGACGATTGTTTGAGGATCCAAAATCTTGAGGATCAAAAAAGATCTATGGATCCTCTGTCTCTCGACAATCGCGCAGGCACAATGTATCGCTTAGTGATGAAATATGATTAAATTGAATCAAATTAAAAGCTGAAAAAAATTATTGTCTCAATTGAAAAAGGAAATTAATGGCTTTAAAAAAATTAATTAAATTAATACAAATACAATATATATACAATATTATATATATTATTATTATATAATATTATATATTATTATATAATATTATAATATTATATAATAAATATATATATAATATTAATACAATAATTTAATTTACAAATTGAAAGAAATATTGTTATAAAAGAGGTGAACTTTTTACTTCTCTCCCATTCAATGAAAGATATATTTATATTTTAATTGCATATTTCATGTATATGTAATACTTGAATTAATGTAATGCCATGCTGTCAGGCAAGAATCGCCAAAGATCTAAAGGACCTACGCGACCAGAGCGTCTTTGCGTTCTTTATGATGAACGCTCTCTTCGTCCTGATCGTCTTTCTGCTGCAATTGAACAAAGACTTGTTGCACATCAAGTGGCCATTCGGCATCAAGACGAACGTCACGTATGACGCTAGCACCATGGAGGTAAAGCCAGCTCCGTCGTCGTCCCGTATCCTCGATCGCGAATACAGATCGTTGACGATCTCTGTTAAGAGAACTTAGATTTAAATCTAGATTTAAACCTAGCAGATTCGAACGGATCGTTAACGACGAGATCGACGGATATCGATGGATCGATCGACGGAGCTTTTTTTTTACTATTCTAATCTCGTGCCGTCTCTCTTTCTTTTTCTCTGTCTCCTCTACATTTGCGCCACGCAACATAGGCCCGCATCGCCGGCGATCTGATTGAGCTACGCAACAAGAGCGTGTTCGCCTTTCTAATGTTCAATGCGTTGTTCGTTCTGATCGTATTCTTGCTACAGCTGAACAAGGATCAGCTACACGTTGTCTGGCCGCTCGGCGTCAAGACCAACATCACTTACATCGAGGAGACTTCGGAGGTATCCGATCATCAAACAGGGGAAGAGGATTAAGGCGGTGCCATGGTGTTTTTCTCTTGAAGTCGTCCTCGATGCGAAACTTCCTTGGATTCTCGCAATTTTTTTAAATTATTATTTCATGAATCTTGTTCATAAGATTTATCGAAATTGACAAACTTGCAAAAAATAATGAGAAAATTCATGAAAATTGATAAAAGAGCGAAAATTGCTCACGCGCGAATTTATAATGTTAAAATATTTAAAATTTTAGATATTTAATTTCTAGAATTTTAATTCTTAAATTTTTTATTTTTCCACGATTCTAACATTCAGATTTTTCTTCTCATTTTTAATTGATTAGACATCGAATTATCCGAGTATCTTAACGTATCGAGGACGATTATTATATCTTCGGTACGATGGACATTGCACCTCGATTCAACATGTATATATATTTTTTGTGTGTAATTAACACGATTGGCTCGCGTCCGACAGCACGTGCGGAAGGTCTCCGATTAATATTCTCACACAGGTATCTCACCTTCATCACCCGGGTCGAATGGAATGGAATGGAATGGCGGGGGAGATGATTTCTCATGGTTCTGACTAGGAATATAACCAGAAATTAGTCGCCTGAATGTCACAATAACATATACTTTCGTTTACCTTCTCTTACTAAATTTATCAACGTTCATGAAATTAAATTAAATCTTGTTAATTTAATTACATGACGCAATTAATTCACGATAATTCAGAGACAGAGGCGGATGATAACTTTTGTTAAGATTTTTGATGCTAATAATTCTTGAACAAAAATTTAATTTTTCCATTTTTTAGAAACTAATAATTTTATAATTCTGAATCTCATTCAATGTTCGAGGAAATTATTAGCACTAATATTATAAAAATTCTAACTGTTATTAAAATTAAAAGATTTTATTGCTATCGAAATTAATATTTTTAAAATTGATATTAAAATATTATTATATTAAAGTTAACATTATTTTATAACGAAAATTATTGTTTATAAAAAAATGATACCGAACAAAATTATAGATCCGCTTCTGTACAAAAGTCTTGTAATCGCAGACTCTCAGATTCGCAAGAATCTACAGATCTATAGATTTTCAGATCTGCGTTTCTCTTTTTCTTTTTCGATGTGTCTAACTCTGACATATGCACTATATCGCAAATTGTGAACGAACACCACTAATGTATATAACGCGGTGGATGCTTTGAGTGTTCAACCCTCAAGTTCGTCTTATTTGGTTCATAAGCGTATATATGTATATGTGTACATAGATGTGTTAATCTTAACACGCACGAAAGACGCACCGATAGAATTTTAATCGCTAACAGAATTTGTCTGTACATTCGATTGTGAAGAAACGATTCCTGATGACGATCGATCGATTATTGTGCTCGCAAAAATAATTGGATATTGAATTTCTATAATTTATGAAAAAAAATGATTCAAAGCGAAAATAAAATTTTCTCTTTGAGAAAATTTGTAAAAATGTAATTCGATTTTTAATTTAGCAATGTAAAAAATTCTTAATAATATAGACTAATTAAATTTTATTTAAGAATCTCGATCATTTTTTCCAAAATAGATCAAATTTCGATCTTCGTCAGGCGTTTCTTTTTCCCTAAAAAATATGCTTCGTCGAGTAATGTAACGAATTTTACAAGGAAGCGATTTTGCAGGTACATATCACGAAGGAGTATCTGCAACTCGAGCCGATCGGTCTCGTCTTCGTCTTCTTTTTCGCATTGATATTGGTCATACAATTCACCGCGATGTTGTTCCACCGATTCGGCACACTGGCCCACATTTTGGCCAGCACTAGTCTAGATTGTTGCAAAAAGGTACCCATAATTTACTTTATAAAATTATGCACATCATGTGTTTTTTACATTAAATCATAAGATATGTCATCTTTTCATATTCCATTTTAAATAAAATTGGAATTTAAAATTTAAATTCCAATTAAAATTTTAAAGTTTTTATTCTTAAATGGGATTTAGACAAACTTTTCTTCTTTATAAAACAAGTATATTGATGTTAATTATTTTTTAATTGACTTTAAATTTACGCATTTTGAATTTTTCAAAGTTGTATTTTCTTAGGCAACTCTTGTTGAATATATCTTTGATTTCTAATTATTATTCGCACATGGATTTGTATTTTTAGTGCAACAATATACATTCGAGTCATTTTACACAAACGTTCTTTGACAATTTTTTCAGACGAAGGATCTTTCCGAAGAAGCCTTGCTATCAAAACATGCGGTCGAGATAGTGAGAGATCTACAGAGACTAGACGGAATAGAGGGTGATTACGAGGAAGGCAGCGGCAGCGGGCCCGGTAGACGAAAAACAATTAGAAATCTAGAAAAGAGTCGCAGGAAGACGCAGGCGATCAATACGCTTGACGTAGCCTTCAGACAGCGATTCTTTAGCATGAGCGAAGGCGCAGGTTTGCATCATCCCCCTTTTTACTCCGAAAGAAAGCAACCGCAATCGAAGCAAAATAAGCAAACTTTTAATCGTTCAAAATTGAATAAAAATTTGCCAGGTTTGCCGAGGAACATGTCGACACGACGCACCACCGAGGCGTTCAAGGCATTCGAGGGTAGACGCAACAGCATAATGGCACAGCGCCGGAAATCGCAGATGCAGACCCTGGGCGCGAATAATATCTACGGGGTCGCCGGCAATCCGCTGGGGATCCAGGCTCGGCCGTCTCGTAGCAGTCAGATATCCGTCAAGGACGTGTTCGAGGGACACGGAGCGACGTCGGCAGCGGGGCACGTGAACGCCGGTTACGAGGGCGATGATAGCCCGGTCAATAGTTTAAGGCTGCAGAATCTCGGCGGTAGTCAGGTCACGTGGCGAGAAGCCAACTCCAACGTCTGATCATTTCTTTCGTCCCCATCTCTCTAAAGATCGAAGAAAAATCCGACAGATTAATTTGAAAATTAATTTGAATTAAATTTACTTATTAATTTGAATTAATTTGAAAAACAAAGAGCTTGAAAATTGGTATTTAAAACGAATTAGAAATGAGCTCTTTAAATTATAGAATAATTGAAATTCTTCTCATGAAAAATTATAATGTTTTGACACCTTACGTATCTCATCAATGTCCCCACAAGATAATTATTTAAATAAGTATCTTTATCAAAATCCATTCAAATTTCAGATGTACTTAGCTGGCAATCGCTGACAAGGCCCGATCGAAAATGTGTTCTTTTTGCATTTTTTCCACACGTTTTTCTCTTATTTCCAGCACAATTTTGTTCATCGTTGTTTTTCTCCTTTCGATTATTTTATCGCGTTTTTATTTTTCCCTTCAAAAAAAAAACACATTCCGTATCATAACGTTGAATTAGATTGTTTTTTTTCTTTCTTTAACTGCACGTCTGTACTTTCTTACATTTTTCGTACTTTTTAATACTTTTCTCTCTTAAGTTTATCTCATCTTACGTGCATAGAGTATAGCGTAGTGCTGTTAAAGAAAGGAGATTTAATTTTTATAACATTACTGCCCAGGAAATAATCGGCAGTGACGGCGATGATTACGCTTACTTGCTCCCTTTTTATCGCATATGTGATAAGGCCGATATTTAAAATATAAATTTGATTGCGCATGAATGTGTAAATGTGTGTGTATATAAATTTTATATGTGTGTTTGAAATTGCATGCATGTAATAATAATTTTAATAATAATAATAATGCTACAAAAAATGTGAAAGATTTTAAATAAACTTCATTCAAATGAAAAAGAGAGAGGCTGTTCTCACCATCAGTCTGATTAATTAGAATATATACATGCATAAACATAATATATAAATATATAATAATAATAATATAATAATTTACATAGTTCGCAGATTTACATGAAAAAAATTATTTAAATATCATATAGATAATATATAAACAGTTCATGTAGAGATAATTTTAAAATCTACGACATAATAATCCTGTTGTTAAACTAGATACACTGGTAAAGGAAGTAATAGTAAAGAAAAGAACAAAATGAAATAATAAGTGATTTAACTAAATATTTATATAAATATATAAAATAATTTTTAATAAACGTTTTGCATTTTACTAGCAAAAACTAATTACATTTAGCAGAAATTTAAATCCTATTTGTAGTAGAGATTTAAATCTATTTAGCAGAGACTCAAACCCTATTTAGCTCAGACTCAAACCTCACTTAGTGAAGACTCAAACCCTGCTTAATGGAAAATCTTACTTACCGAAAATTCAACTTTTAGCGCGAAAATTTGAATTTTATTTAATCGATAATTACATTTCAATCGTCGTACATCTCGGATCAAACACTAAAAAAATAAAATGTATCTTGTAAAAAGCAGTAATAGCTAATTAGAAAATAATTTACAAGTAATAAACATATAATATAAGAGAAAAAAATATACATACATATAATATATAATATACATTTTACATATTTAAAAAAAAAGAAAGAAAATTGTAGGTCGTGAGACATCTGTGAATTAGTACTCGAATTCAAGCGACCGTCAAAACATCTTCCACGAAACTGATCAATTGATCCGGTGATTTTAACACTTATGCAACGAAAATTCACTGATTGATGAAGCTATCCGCGACTTCGGCGCGTCCGTTGTTACGTGCATACGTAAGTATTTGCCAATCGTTTATCCGCTATTTTACAAATGAATTTTGCAGGCTAGAATTACGTCATTACATATATATATGTATAGCGCATATTGCGTCAGATGAATTGCCACCTAACCAATCTTACTAATTTATCATGAGTAGGTCAAAGTGTCTAAGATGAGATTGCAACTGCTATTAATGGCGCAAAAGACAAAATGCTATTCGACGAGTTGATCGATTTTATGTGCGTTAATACATACATATATTTAATAAAAATAATGAAATTTTTATTCAAGGTTATGTTTGAATACGCGACACGTGTTTTACGTAATGTTTTTTCACTAGTGTGATGCATTAAAAAAAATCTTCTATTGGGAATCATTCAGAGAAAAATTCAGAGAGAGAGAGAGAAATTATAAAATTATATTGAAATTGTATATATGTAAAATAATATTTAATTTTTTTCTTTTTTAATTCTACTGATATAGATTATTTTACAATTACAATTTTACTGTCCTGCTGATATAGATTGTTTTACAATTTTAATTTGAATAATTTGAAATTGTAATTTGTTCATTTTTAGAAATTATTTTTTTTCTATCAAGACAAGATTTCAAAAATTTGTTAAAAAATGTATAAAACTTGAAGTTAAAATGCAAACAGATATTTTGTATATATATAATTATATATGTTATTTATGTATTTATTATATATGTAATTATATATATATATATATATATATATATATATATATACATTTTAGAATATTATACATATTAATGTAAATAAAAATTAATTCTAAATATTTTTCTAGTCCACAGTGTCCAAACATTATATCGACATGATCAACTCTGCTTTAAAGCCCGAGGTGGTGTTGTCAGAGAGCAATCGTAAGGCTTGCATCAGAAAATTTAGATCCATGCAATTTCCAAAGTTGCATGACAAGGATGTTACAGAAGCTGCCATTTTGATTCCATTATGCTCCTACAAAGGAGAAGTTGGTCTCTTATATACTCTGCGGTCCATAAAACTCAGATCCAATGCAGGACAGGTCAATATATACATATAATTTATTTTTAAAAATTTATACAGTATAAAAATTGCAAAAAATTTGTTTTTTAAAGTTAGAAATTTACAGATAAATATTTCTTTAATAATTAAAAGAATATATTTATATCAATCATAAAACATTAAAAATTAGAAATATGTGTGTCTATAATTAATTCATTTTTTGCTTTCATCAAATAAAATTGTAAAACATAAAATTATCATCTTACAAGATTTGAATTTTTCAAGAAAATCTTTTACAGGCATCATTTCCAGGTGGTATGCGTGACAAGACCGATGTCGATCTACAGGAAACTGCTCTGCGAGAGACTTGGGAGGAGCTGAAGATCCCTAAAGATAAGATCGACGTGTGGACCATGGGAAATTTTATCAGCAAGACAAACGTCAACGTGATGCCTGTGCTGGCTTATGTTGGCGAAGTAGTGCCGGAACAATTAGAGATCAACCATGACGAAGTGGATGAGGCATTCGTGATCAGCTTACAAAAGTTGTGCGATCCCGAGCTGTGTCATTTCACATATTTTCACAATATCAATCTCACCTTGCCGAATTATTTAGGCGGTAAACACCGTGTCTGGGGATTTACCGGTGCCATTACCCACTTTGTACTAGAGTGTTTAGTACCAGACGTCTATAGAAACAAGACCTCTAATGTACAATCGCTCAGGAAAAGTGAGCATGGAGAGACGGAAACGAAAAGGACTTCTCAACAAGATGCAACACGATCGAAAATATAAAGACACTGAAATTTAGGTGTTCATATTACGACGCTGTAGCTTTTTATTTGTTTTCTATTTTTAAACGAAGTTAATGACAATTATATTAAGATATTTTTTTATGTTGCACAAAATTTAATTTCTTATTAGAATTGTGTCGGTTTTTATTTCTTAAACTGATATTTTTCGTATGACAAACTTCTTAAAAATAATAATTTGTTGCAGGATAGAAATTTCTTTAGTTTCTAGATATTTTTTATTTCATAGCTAATTAATACTTAAAAAACTTCGCGCGACAAATATCAGCCTTATGTTTGTATTTTCAATCAAATGGTATTAAAACTTTGGGTGTTGGTATAATTTTAATTTCATTATTTAACGGAATGTTTCAAATTGTTTGTACAAAATTTGTTACAACATATGTCTATATATGATTTGTGGGTATATGTATATATATATATGTGTGTATGTGTTGAATGTGTATATACATATATATGATATATCGTACCTGTGATTTTAATAGATGTTAAGAAATGAATTGATTATAAGCATTTCTAATTTTTAATGTTTAACTGGAAATAAAACAAATGTATATTTTCCTGTCTTCTTTTCTTCAATATAAAATTATTTTTACTATAGTTATAAAAATATATATTAATTTATATATGTATGACATATGGTATTTTATGCACACACGCACATATTAATATATGCAAACACATATACTAATCTTTTATATTTTTTTAGGGAACTCATGAATAACTTTCTACATCTTCATACGAATGAACCTTTAGGTTTCCGTAAATATGGCGCCGATGACATAGCCAATAAACGAACTAGGATTTTGCGCGCACCGGATACGACATTTCCCGAAAAAAAAAAACGCGCTTCGTTTCCGGTGGAAAGAGTAAACTTTGCGAACGCTGATGAGATCTGTCCTCTCATAACGGTTGTGGCGGCAGGTTTACTCGACTCTCGGACCACAACGAGAAAATCTGGAGGCATCGTCGAGCGTTATCGCGCCGAAAACTTGATCAAGGTAAAAGAACATTCCCAACATTTCTCCGCTTTGATATCTATCGTTATTTTATTTTAATAATTCGCTTCGAGCGGAATTAAGATGGATGACATCGTGTCGAATTGTTGTACGAAGGTGCATGTGTGTTGCAGTATGGACGCTCGGCAACTTCTATCGAGAGCGTAAGCCTTCGTCAATTCCATTGATCGATCAACGAAGAAGAAAACGTGCCGCTGAAGATGTATCTGTACAATCTGACCCTACAACGCGCCACCGGCATCACTCACGCGGTGCACGGGAACTTCTCCGGCAGCAAGATGCAGGAGATCCTCGTCTCTCGCGGCAAGTCGCTGGAGCTGCTGCGACCGGACCCGAACACGGGGAAGGTTCACACTCTGCTGACTGTTGAGGTTTTTGGCATTATCAGGTCTCTGATGGCATTCAGATTGACGGGAGCAACGAAAGATTATATCGTTGTTGGTTCGGATTCCGGGCGCATAGTAATTTTGGAATATATTCCTGCCAAGAATATGTTCGATAAGGTACATCAAGAGACCTTTGGCAAGAGTGGTTGTAGACGCATTGTACCTGGCCAGTATCTAGCCATTGATCCAAAAGGCAGAGCAGTTATGATAGGTATTGCACATATTTGTATCGTTTGTGGTGTTCTTTTAACAATTATTGAATGAATAATTATTGTTATTGTCAACTACCATATGATTACTTCTGTGTTTCATCTGATTAACATTGATTACACCTTTTTATTTTTATGATGGCAGTCTATTTGCCGATAACAATTATATTCATCTAAATGAATTTGATTTATATATATATATATATATATATTAATATTATTTTAGGTGCTATTGAAAAGCAGAAACTCGTGTATATCCTAAACAGAGATGCAGAAGCCCGTTTGACAATCTCTTCTCCATTGGAAGCTCATAAGAGCAACACACTAGTATATCACACGGTTGGCGTCGATGTTGGCTTTGATAATCCCATGTTTGCATGTTTAGAGATCGATTATGAGGTAAACTTGCATTGTTAACGGTTTGAAATAATGAATATTTTTGTTGTAACTAAATGCCATATGATTACTTTTGTAACCGTGTTTCAACTGATTAACATTGATTACACCTATTTCTTATTATGATGGTGCTTATGCAATTATATTCACAGTATTAAATTTATAAAAGAGACATTCAATATATTCTAAAAACATTAATTCGACAGGAAGCAGACAGCGATCCTACAGGTGATGCAGCGGTGAAGACGCAGCAAACTTTGACGCTGTACGAGCTCGATCTCGGTCTAAATCACGTAGTGCGAAAATACAGCGAGCCACTGGAAGAACATGCTAACTTTCTTGTATCTGTGCCGGGCGGCAACGATGGTCCAAGCGGTGTACTAATTTGCTCCGAAAACTATCTCACCTACAAGAATCTCGGTGATCAGCACGATATTCGTTGTCCGATCCCACGACGTCGTAACGACCTGGACGATCCCGAAAGAGGAATGATATTTGTGTGTTCTGCTACTCACAAGACAAAAAGCATGTTCTTTTTCCTGGCGCAAACAGAACAAGGGGACATTTTCAAAATCACTCTCGAGACAGACGAGGACATGGTTACTGAGATCAAGCTCAAGTACTTCGATACGGTACCTGTTGCAGCGAGTATGTGTGTCCTGAAAACGGGTTTCCTGTTTGTTGCCTCGGAATTTGGCAATCAGTTAGTATCATAGACGCATCACATAGTCATGCACATATAATAGAAATGATTGAGAACAGCACAATTACGTTATTGTTTTTCAGTTACCTCTATCAAATAGCGCATCTCGGCGATGACGACGATGAACCCGAATTCAGCTCAGCGATGCCGCTCGAGGAAGGCGATACCTTCTTCTTCGCGCCACGACCGCTTCGAAATTTAGTGCTAGTCGATGAAATGGACAGTCTCTCACCCATAATGGCTTGTCAGGTGACATTTATACTCTTATAGTGCAAATTTTGCAAATTTTAGTTCAGCACTTTCAAGTAGGAGAGAGATGTCATCCATGCGTCTCTTTTCTGTGATAGATGTGCGAGAGCAAAATTCTCTTTGTCGCCTTTGGTTTGTTATTGCAAATTGAAGTGAATCCTTAGAGAAACAAATGTACAATTGAGAATTTTCTTCTTCATATCATATTTGTAGAAAGAGTTATATATAAATTTATTTAAATGAAAATTTGTCATTACCTTCAATGCACAGGTGGCAGATTTGGCAAACGAAGATACGCCGCAATTATACATTGCTTGTGGTCGAGGACCGCGATCTACGCTGCGCGTGCTACGCCACGGTCTCGAGGTTTCTGAAATGGCCGTGAGCGAATTGCCTGGTAACCCAAATGCCGTATGGACCGTGAAAAGAAGAATCGATGGTTAGTCGAAAGATATTTCTATCAATCGTTTGCATGTTCCTACTTGAATTGCTTCTTCAACGATCGGCAAGTTTTAACTGCGATCGTTTATTCTCACATGTGTCGTTTATTTATTTCTTTGAATATCTTGCATATATCACTTGCGAGGTGAAATGAATCCGTTTATGCAATCACAGAAGTTAAATGTACCGCAGATTTTTATTATCTTATTCTTCTTTTGCAAAAGAAAATGTGGATAAGAAAGCTCAATGGTAGTAAATTTGAGCAAAGCTTTGGGGTAAGAATATTTACTTAATATGACTTGGAAAAGAAAATTATAGTTTGCTTAAAGAAAAGAAAAAAAAAATGGCATCGGTTTTGTAAAACGATATTAATGAACCTGGTGGCTTGATACACTCTTATCAAACACCAGTTCTCTCTTTCAGGATGCCAGCGCGCTATTGGTTGACCCACAGAAGTCTGAATGACCGAAAGGTAAGGATTTCGGCGCGAAATTGGCACGAATAAGAGTCGATTCGTTCGACATAAAAAAAAGAAAGAAAGAAAGCTCGTCAACTCTTTCCGTGCCCCGAGAACGTGTGCAGTTTCGAACGATCGAGGGAAAGGGCGAAATATTAAATACATTATATTTCCAAATTCAAATATACAATTCAATTCGACGTTTTCGTTCGCGTATTTCCCTGTGTATTGAGAATAAGCCTTATAATTTTGATTGCAGAGGAATATGATGCATACATCATAGTGTCCTTCGTGAATGCCACGCTCGTACTCAGTATCGGCGAGACTGTCGAGGAAGTGACGGACTCGGGTTTTCTTGGTACGACACCAACCTTGAGTTGCTCAGCATTGGGCGAGGATGCATTGGTGCAGGTATTTTGCACATTGGAATTATACATCGCGTTATATTCTGCGCGTATTTAATCTCATGTGTGAATTATACATTCTATGAGTCTAAAATCTTGTCTAAATCGAAGAAACATTTTATTAAATACACACAATATTTATAATATCAAACGTACTATAAAATCACTTATTTATATAATCAATTTTGTGGGACGAATGATTCGCTCGTAGGATTGCAGAATTATTTGCGATGCATTCGGTATCTCCGGCTTGATTTTGGTCGATCATCTTGTCGGTCGCAAAAAGAGTGCTAAAGTAATTCTAGGCTCACATCGTTGGAAGGTTCCGATTCTCGTCCGAACTTTCCTGGTTTTATAGGCCTGACAATCACAAACTTTTCAATTTCAATAACATTATATAAAACTCTATACAGGATGTCCGGAAAATTGCCCGCAATACGCGGGAAGTGATTTAGAAAAGAAAGAAAAAGAAGGAAAAAAATTACATAAACATAGGTCCGGAAATTAAAAAATCGTAATTTATAGTTCAGTACTTTCAAGTAGGAGAGAGATGTCATCCATGCGTTTCTGTTCTGTGTTCACTTAGCATTCCTCTTTTCTAAATTTTTTTCTAATCTTAAATTTTTAAATTTAAATTTAAATTAAAAAATTTAAATTTGAATTTTTAAATTTAAATTTTAAATTTAAATTTAAATTCAAATTTTAAATTCAAATTTTAAATTCAAATTTCTAAATTCAAATTTAAATTTAAAAATTCAAATTTAAATTTTTAAATTTAAATTTAAATTCAAATTTTTAAATTTAAATTTGAATTTAAAAATTTAAATTTGAATTTTAAATTCAAATTTTTAAATTTAAATTTAAATTTAAAATTTAAATTTAAAAATTCAAATTTTTAAATTCAAATTTAAAAATTCAAATTTTTAAATTCAAATTTAAATTTAAAAATTCAAATTTAAATTTTTAAATTCAAATTTAAATTTAAAAATTTGAATTCAAAATTCAAATTTAAATTTTTAAATTTAAATTCAAATTTTTAAATTTAAATTTAAATTTGAATTTAAAAATTTGAATTTGAATTTTTAAATTTAAATTCAAATTTAAATTTCAAATTTAAAAATTTAAATTTAAAAATTTGAATTTAAAAATTTAAATTTAAGATTATAATTTAAGATTATAAAAGAATTTAGAAAAGGGGTCAAGTGAACAATAAAATTTTTTAAACATAAAAGAGGCTTGGAAATGACTTATTTCCTGACCTATGTTTATGTAACTTTTTCCTTCTATTTCTTTCTTTCCCGAATCACTTCCGAAATATTGCGGACGATTTTCCGGACATCCTGTATATTTATATAATATAGATTATAATTTATAAAAGACATAAATATATGACTAATAATAATAATAATAATAATAATAATGATATATTTACATATTAATTTAAGAGTAATAGTTAAAAATATATTCTTAATGATTTGAAACGTTAAATAAATATCACAATCCGCTTTCAGGTATATCCTGACGGTATACGTCACATCCGTGCAGATAAACGTGTCAATGAATGGAAGGCTCCTGGCAAGAAGACCATCGTAAAGTGCGCGGTAAATCAACGTCAAGTTGTGATCGCTCTCACTGGAGGGGAACTCGTCTACTTTGAAATGGATCCCGTACGTATCCTTATATAAATCCATTGTTTTCTCGATTAATCACACTTGCCGGGATAATCGCATTATTGTTCTCTCTGAGTAATGTCTATTGTTCTTTCTCAGAGATGTAAGAGATGCGAAGAGCATATCACTTGCTTCATCTTGGCACAGCCAATTCTAAGCTTATCATTTAATAGCTGAGATTGATGTAGAGTGAACATGACATTTGCAAAATTATCTATCGACAATGCCGATTTATTTCATTCATATTTTTTAGACTGGACAATTGAATGAATATACGGAAAGAAAGAAGATGCCATCAGAAGTAATGTGCATGGCTCTCGGAAATGTTGCTGTGGGCGAACAACGCTCGTGGTTCCTTGCCGTTGGCCTACAGGATAATACAGTGAGGATAATATCATTGGATCCCTCGGACTGTTTAGCACCGAGGAGTATGCAAGCGTTACCGGCTGCTGCGGAGAGTCTATGTATCGTGGAAATGGGTGCAAAGGAGGCCGACAATTCCGAGGATTCAGCGCCACAACAATCCAGTTTGTATTTAAACATAGGTAAGTTATACATATTTGCAAACATGAATTATACGAATAAATATTACACGAATTAATATTTAAGATACAACCACAAATTGTAAAAGATATGTTAATATACAATAATTACATTTAAAATTATAAAACTATGTTATTATTTCTTCAGGTTTGCAAAACGGCGTATTACTCAGGACAGTATTAGATCCGATTTCTGGCGATCTCGCGGATACGAGAACACGCTACTTGGGTTCCCGTCCTGTCAAGCTTTTCAGAATACGTATGCAGGGTAATCAAGCTGTATTGGCGATGAGCAGTCGATCGTGGCTGAGTTACTATCATCAGAACCGCTTTCATCTTACGCCTTTGTCGTACGAGAGTTTAGAATTTGCATCTGGCTTCAGTTCTGAACAGTGTCCAGAAGGTATCGTCGCCATATCGACCAATACCTTGAGGATTCTGGCACTCGAAAAACTCGGTGCCGTATTCAATCAAGTGAGCTTTCCGCTGGAGTATACGCCGCGGAAGTTTGCCATTCACACCGATTCTGCGCACCTAGTAATCATCGAGACCGAACACAACGCTTACACGGAAGAGACGAAGCAACAGAGAAGATTACAAATGGCGGAGGAAATGCAGGAAGCAGCCGGCGCTGAGGAGGCTGCTGTCGCCCGTGAATTGGCAGAAGCGTTCCTATCGGAGGAGCCGAATGAGGCAGTTTTCGGTGCCCCGCGTGCGGGACCAGGCCTTTGGGCCTCGATGCTGAGAATAATGGCACCGACTACTGGCCAAACATTCGAGGTGCATCGTTTCGAGCAAAATCTAGCTGCATTATGGTAAGTCGAGAAAAGAATAATTATTCTTTTAATATCATCGAAAATATTTTTGATATTATTAAATTTTTTTTTCTTTCGTAGTCTCTGTCTCGTGAAGTTTGCCAATCAAGGAGATCAACTGTTCCTCATCGTTGGAGTCGCAAAAGAGTTTCAATTAAATCCCAGAGTTAGCAACGGCGGTTTCCTTTATACATACAAGTAAGATACTTCATTACATTCGCGCGATACATGAATAGAAGATATTAATCTGGAAAGTCTAATCTTAATTTTCTCTTATATTCTTATAACTAAATTCTTATCACTAAAAACAAGGAAGTTATTTTAATTAATTTATAATGCTCGTATGATGAAACTAGAACATGTCTGTATTTTTGATGATATAGTCCTGCAGTGCTGATGCTTTAAAAATCTATCGCTTCTAACGCAGTATTTCATGGGACGAGAAATAATGAAAAACAATCGCTTCTTTCCAGAGTAAATACGGAGTGTACTAGTATCGAATTGTTGCACAAATCTCCGTTGGACGAGGTACCATTGGCCATTTGTCCGTATCAGGGCCGAGTACTGGTCGGCGTAGGCAGGATGCTACGGCTTTACGACATGGGTAAAAAGAAGTTATTGCGCAAGTGCGAGAACAAGCATATACCCAATGCCGTGGTCTCGATCAACGCCATCGGTCAACGGATTTACGTCAGCGATGTGCAGGAGTCCGTATACGCCGTGAGATACAAACGCCAGGAGAATCAATTAATCGTTTTCGCAGACGATACACATCCTAGATTTATCACAACCACGTGCGTGTTGGATTACGATACTGTTGCTACCGCCGATAAATATGGGAACATAGCTGTGATACGGTTGGCGACCGGTATTAACGACGACGTGGACGAGGATCCTACAGGGAATAAGGCTCTGTGGGATCGAGGATTGCTGAACGGCGCTAGCCAGAAAGCGGACACGGTTGCGTGTTTTCACGTAGGCGAGACGGTAATGTCCCTGCAAAAGGCGACTCTCATACCCGGCGGTTCCGAGAGTTTGGTCTACACGACTCTCAGCGGAACGGTGGGCGTTCTCGTGCCGTTCACCAGTCACGAAGATCACGATTTCTTTCAACATCTGGAGATGCACATGCGATCCGAGCACCCGCCCCTATGCGGTAGGGATCATCTGTCCTTCCGATCGTATTATTATCCTGTGAAGAACGTCATCGATGGCGATCTCTGCGAGCAATTCAATTCGATCGAACCCGTTAAGCAGAAGAGCATCTCTGGCGATCTCGAGAGAACACCGTCTGAAGTGTCGAAGAAACTGGAAGACATACGTACGCGTTACGCGTTCTAAATGCTCCCCCACGAGTATCTTTCGATATGTTGTTTTTCACAGTTTTGCAAACTCGGCGTCACATTAATCGATAGATCTTGGGAAATTTGTTGTACATTTATTATCCATTTTGTACACATAACATTTAACCAGTGTTTTCTCACTTTCGATATTTTCCGATTATCATAATCGATCGTACAAACTAAGTTCTAATATGTATGACATAATCTGTGTAAAAATTCAATATTTTCTACATGTGTGATAACTTTATTATATATAAACTCTTATCATTCTTTTTTTAAGATATACACATTAATATCTAGGAAAATGTATATTCAATTTCCTCCAGGCAAACAACTCGTTTAAAAAAGATGAGTAAAGATATTTTAATAGTCTTTAGAAGCTATTAAAACAATCCGCCTAAATACACAAGTTTTGTATTTCTGTAACAAATAGCGAATCGCTATGAAAAATACGTTGAGTCGTAAATATGTGAAAGTAATGGATTTGATTGTTATGAATAGAAAATATTTAATTTTACTTGTATCAGTGTAGATATACATGTAACGCGATGTAATTTCACTATTCTACTACATACGACATATATAAACTAATGCATTGCTATTCAAATGGTATTATGATAGCGATTAATTTCAGCTTATTGCTATTTTGCAAATTTGCATATTAAATCATTCGAGTTTAATATCATTTAATATCATCGAGTTTAATATCAATTCATCACTCACCTAATAATGATTTGTGTATGTGTGTGTGTGTGTGTGTATGTGTGTGCGCGCGCACACACACACACATCCTCAATACGAATATCTTTGAATATATTTATTAAAGGAGAACTCTCTCTGGTGTATGTATTTCTCTCTTTCTCTCTCTCTCTCTCTCTCTCTTGACTGAACTCCTTGTAATTTAATTCCATAGAAATTGGAATGTAATGTAACCGAAGAAAATGTAGGATTATCTTGGAGTTCTATAATGGGATATTGAAATATTTTTAATCCTTTTTGTTTCTTTATTAAATTCAAAAATTTTGCATTTTATTTAATTAAAAATATTAATCTTTTTAATGCTATGTAAATATCGAATTTGTGGTGATATACATGAATAAAGCATAAAATAATGAAATTTGTGTGCAGATTGACAGTGATGAGATTGAAATCGTTAATGATGTAATTAAATCAATTTTGGTTAAATATATCGCGTGGAGCGAAAACAATAACTCGATCATTTTCGGGAACACATTTTCATTAAAGTGATAAGATCTATATAGTAGCGCGTCGAGAGATCACCCTCGTTATTTAAAGGATATTCCAGAATACACTGAATTAGAACAGCGGAACGACGGCTCTATCCATGTTACGCGCTGATGGCGTAACTAGGTGAGCATGCATCCCTGCAAATGCATTCAGCACTCAATTGCACCCCTTGCGTCACGATATCTGCATATATGCACATCCTCAAAGAATTCTATAGCTTCGCAAGCTTCGAGAATGTAGAATGCATCCTAAATTAAATTTGAAAATGACTGGATAATGCATTTTATTTCATTTTTAAATGGATTTTGTGTTATGTTATTAATAATATCATTGTATCAAATACTAGATATATAATAATGTGTATGTATATATATGTATAAATATAATTGCGAATTTAAAATTTACTGAAAAATATAAAAAAAATTCTATTCCATAAATTTATATAAATATTACATTTAACATCAAAGAAATGTTTGTTTAATACATGATAAGATACATTTTACGGACTACATAAAATTAGTTTTTACAAAAAAATATAAATTATATACATGTAATACATGTACATACACTCACACATGTATATCAATGAGATCTCTGAAAACTTACATCTCCAGGAATTTCGCATCCCCTTTATTTCTCTATCATGCAAAAGAATGTAAGATTACTTTATGTGCTGTACAATAGCTAAAGTCTAAAATTATAGATACGCAATTTTTTATCGCGCAGCCGGCATTATCGGATTTACCTCGTAACCGCGTTACGAGATTAGATTTTCAATTGACGGAGCGTCGCTCGCTCGCGCGGACGATGAACTGTTAAGCGTAATAAGCGAAGATAATGAGCGACCGCGAAAGATCGATAACCGACGAGAGAAAGAAAGGGGAACAGCGACCGTTGGAGTACCATGATGCTGGTAACGTGATAAGAATGTTACCACCAATCCCTTTATATGCACTGTCCAAAGAGAGAAAGAGAGAGAGAAAGAGAGATGGAAAAGGGTGTGCACCCGCGTTCGATAGGCGACTCCGTCGTCGCCGTGCGACGAGGATGTGTACGCGCCGATGGCTGTATGTATATTATTAGGGACAGCAAAAACGACGACGACGTCCTCGACATGCTTAGCGTCGTCATGGATGCAGAAAAAAAACGGAGAGATCCGGAGGGAAGCTGCGGCGCGTCCGTGTCCCCTACAGGGCGTTTCATAATATCGCGTGACCAACTGAAATTTCCCTCATTTACTTGGAGAAGAAATTACTCTACTTTCCGTAGGTCAAGGTTATTACGTGTATAATACAGCGCCTGAATCAAATGAAGCTTGAAATGAACTAGATTGAAAAGAAAGATCAAAAGGAGACTTTCTTTTTCACTTAAAAAACGATTTTCCAAAAAATAGCGCATCTTTTTAAATTTATTCAACGCGGAATTTCAATAGAAAGATTCGAGATATATTTATTGAAGAAGACAAATGCGGATGTTGAAAGATAAAGATGATAAGAATTGTCTCTTCGAGTCGGATAATTTCTAGCGAGGGAGATACTTCAGATGGATCGAATCATGAAACGTCCTGTGTACATCGACGTCAAAAGTCTGGACATTGATAATCCCGCAGAGTGAGAAGGACGCAGCAATGAAGCCTACACTTGTCGGCCTATTAACTAGCGCACGATATTAAAGGCAAACACTAGCGGCTTCTCTCCATTTCCGCTCGGAAATCGGTTAACCACCTTGAACAATCGAGTCGCGTCTCGATAAGACAAACGTTGCACGCGCGACTTTAATATCCATTGTATCGTGTACAGGATTCGATCCTTTTGACAACGTATTTTCTTAAAGAATATACAGTTAACCGAATCCCGAGGGCGATTACTAGAACGCAAAAATTCCGATAAGAGCGAAATGCGAGGAAGAGAGAAGACGGTAAACTCTGGAGCGAGTATTATTTATTTAAGGTAACATTGAGAAATTCTGTTTTACTTTTCCCAGATGACGCTCGGCAGGTCGCATCAATATATGATTAGCAAGATCCGAGCGATGGATCCGCAAACCTCTCGCGTAGAGATCCCCGGAGTCTCTCCTCGCATTTCGGCTGTCGCTGCACGTTGATGAGCTTCATGGACAGAGATGGAAGGAGAGAGAAGGGGGGAAGAGAAAGAGAGAGAGAGCGCCAAAAGTCGATCGATGCATTGAGGCGCCTAGGCAGACAAGGCACAGCTCTCTCCGCGAGCTCAACCCCCGTTTCTCTCTCTGTTCACCCCTGCCGCGGTGGCACACGTCGCCTGCAGCGGCGGCGCGCGGGCGGCTGGCTTCCCTCCGGGGAAGATACGCGGTGGTGTGCAGTTGCGCATCGACCTCCGGGACGTGCACAACGGGTGACGGCGCTCCTCGTGAGTGCAGCGGCGACGGTGACGGAGGCGGTGGCGCTTAGGCGGGGTTCCCATCGTTGCTCTTTCTCTCTCTCTGTTTGTCTCTTGCGAGAGACCAAGTCCTTATTATTGTCGTCGTCATCGTCATCGTCGTCGTCTTTGCGCTCGAACTTGTGGAAGATGTTGGTGTCGACGACTACTGCCGTTCGCGATCCGCGATTTTAGCGATTCTCTTTTCTTCCTCGCATCATCCTCGTCGTCGAGCCGACATGCCGCCGTTCGAAGTCAACGTCCGGATCGCACCGTTGGAATTGTCACTGTGATATGCTCGTTTCGCTGGCGAATTATTATGGTAATTGTCGCGTGACCTTTTCTGTCATTAACTCGGTTGTATCGATGAATGCAGGATGGTGGATTTAAATCGGTCGCGTAATTGTGTCGCGGATATTCGAAGCGCTCCTCGAAACAGGTGTTTACGACGCGGCGTCTCGATGTACATATATCGAGCCGCGAGGACCGATCGATTTAAATCCCGACCGTTTAAGACCTAGGTCTCCTCGCTAACACGATTAATTCTCCGAGTTGCAACTTTGGCTAACTCGCATCACATTGCTGCGGGAAAAAAAATTGCTTTAGAGAAATGATTAATTAAATTGTTAAGATTAAACATGTGATTAGAATTGTAAATGAAACCTCTTGAAGAAGCGTGCAATGTATCGCGAATCGGTTTCTCGCTGAGCAGGAGATAGCTGATACCGGAGGAGGATCCGATAACAACGATAGACAACAATGTCGATCGCTGCATCGCATCGTCTCGCTGCTGTTGCTGCTACTGCTGATCGCTGACGCGTCGAACGGCGTTGGCATAGGGGGTGGCACAGGGGGGAGCGGCGGGGGCAGCGGAGGAGGAGGCGGCGGTGGCAGCGGCACTTGCGGCTTGGCCGAGTTGACGTGCCGGGACGGCCGATGCGTGCCGATCGACGCTTATTGCAACGGCGAGGATGACTGCGGCGATGGCAGCGACGAGCCGGCGATGTGCACCCCGTGCAATCGCACGTACCACGGTCGCGAGGGACGCACGTACAAGCTGGACCTGCCTAGACCGGCCGAGGAACGTCTGCCGTTTCTCTGTCACCTGACATTCACCGCGGCCGGACAGGGTTACGGCGAGCTGGTCCAACTGCTGTGGGACGCGTTCAGCGTTGGTCGCATCGACGCCAACGCCGACAATTACTTCACCAGCTGTCCCGAAGGCTCGCTTCAGCTGGCCGAACTCGGTAGACACTTCACGGGCGGCTCGTGGTGCGGCGTCGGTGAGGGTCGTGCATCTTATTACAGGTCTGTCTAGTTGTCTCTCTCTCTCTTCTTGTTCTTTTTCTGTCTAATATTAGTTTTGATTATTGTCGTTTGTATATATGTCGTTTGTGTTTGCATGCGGATTATAAGATGATATCCTTTTAATAAATTGAAAAAACTTACTTTTCTAATCTGGCTTGCTACATTTTTTCTTCTTTTGAACTTCTTTCTAGCGCCTTTTGATTCCTTATTAACTACTAAGATGTAGCAACTAGTAGATGTAGTTTTATGATAATTCTCTCTCTTTTACATCTATAGAAATTATAGAAACAAATATTATATGGAAAATTTTACAAAGTCTGATGAAAGTTTAAAATAATCAGCATAAAACGATATTCATTGTCATTGCTTTTTACAGCGAAACCAGTACAGTCACTGCCTCTATACGGCTGTTTCACGCGCCATCGACGGTGCCGTTTGAATTTCGTCTTCGTTTCCGCTTCGTTTCGCGCAACGAGGCAGTCGCCCGATTGGGCAAACCGGAACTACCGGTCGAGCGAGGTTCCCCGGTGCCAGGAACCTATTGCTCCCGTAACTTTTACGAGTGCCACCTGAAGCAGTGTCGCCTGCAGAGTCCAAACTACCCCGGCGAGTATCCGCGCAACGCCAGCTGCCTGATCACCGTGCGCCAAAAGGAGGTGCCCACGTGCAAGCACGCAATGATATCCGTCAAGAGCACGTCGACCGGGCCGGTAGGCCTCAATGCCGCCGTCAACACCAGTCTCAGCGTTTGGCAGGATTGTCCACCGGAGAGGGATCGTCTGATCTTCCGCGATGGTGCTCGCACCGAGGACGCGGTGCTCCTGGTATATTGCGGCGGCCCATTACCGCAGATAACCGCGCGTGGACCCGCCATGCAGGTGGAATTTCGCAGCTCACCAGTAGCGATACCGTTGGGCGCGTCGTCGCTGCGACTTGAGCTCGAGCTACGGGTCGTCTACGTCGACTCGGACGGTCTGGATTACGCCAAGGGCGCGCAGGGTTGTCACTTCTTCGTTAATGGTACCGGCGTCGGCGCCAAGCGAAGCGGAACGATACGGGCACCTTTGCACGCGCTACCACCAGGTTCCAGCTGCACGTGGAACATCAAGGGGGCGATCGGCGATCGCGTGTGGATATATTTCTCGTCGTATTCGCAGCGTGATTTGACCGGCAACGGCGACAACAATGCCAGCGCCGGCCAGTCGGCGATGGACAGCACGCCGTTGTCGCTATTGTGCGCTGTTAAGCTCATTTTCTGGGACGGAGCACCGAACACGGGTCAACCGATGGCCACGCTATGCGATGACACGCCCAAGTTATGCGCCCACGCGGCTCTTCGGAATATAACCAGGAGCACGAGACCCTGCACCGAGGACGAGAGCTACTTGACAGCCGCTCCGAGCTTGACGTTACGTATGGAGACTGTTCTGGGTACCGCCCTTCATCCGATCAACTTCCACGTAAGTGTATGAATTGTCTAACTCGATCATCTAAAGTAAAATATTTAAATAGTAAATTATTTCTATTGTATTTAATTAATTTAATCATATATAAATTATATATTATATCTATTATATGAATTAATTAATTTAATTACTCTCGTAAAGTTTAATTAATTTATCTTGGAAAAGATGTAAATATTATTTTCAGTGCGATTTTTTGTCAAAATTTTACTTTCTTTTTCTATTTAAGCTATTTTTCCTTTTTCTTATTTTAACGAAGTGATTTTTGTTGAAACATTTAATGAGACTATAATTGAAACATTTATATGAGATTATAATTAATTAAAGGAATTATAAAAATTTTGTGAATATATTACTTTTTTGCATAATATTTCCTTCCAGCCAAATTATTTTGTCATGTAAATCTCTAAAGGCAGATGCTTCTTCAATAATTGGCTCTTGACCTCAATATTAGTTTAGCTTGATGCTATAAAATTACACTGCATCTCTGTGGCAAATATCGTTTTCCTACGCCATTACATGCTTTAGATAACTGTTGACGACACAATAATAAACTTTGAGTAATATGATTCATGTTCCGTTCGCTTTGCAAATATACAAGATTAGAGCTTCATAACATTTATTGCGTTGATTTACCGAGTCTCTTGCCATAACTTACTAAACAATATTGTTAATTCATCTTCTCTAATCTTGAGAATCAGCCATCGTACATAATATTCTTCTTTCTTCTTATAATAAATATAATTATCTATTTATTTTTCAATAGTCGGGGAACCAAATTTATGCGTATCACTCTAATTCTCTGCATTCCAGGCGCGATACGAGTTTGTCTCCACCCTTCAACCCGGTGAACCCTGGGGTGATGGTGTCTGCAGTCGAGTATGGCGCAAAGCGCGCACTGGCGAAGTGATGTCACCGCGCGATGTACGTCTGTTTGGCCGCGGTGGTTCTAGCAAATTAGATTGCAGGTAAGGATCGAGTTTCTCAAAGGAATACAACCGAGTAGTTGTCACTGAAAAAGATATATAACAAACAGAGAGAATTCAGGATTCTAACAAAATGTCTTTCAGGATTCGAAAATTCTTGAGAGACATACAAATACATTCTCGCTAAAAGCATTTATTTTGAATTATTTTGGAAACAATTAATCTGGATATTTCTCAAGTAGAAGTTTTGACGAGTGATACTCAAATTACATGAAACAAAATTGGTAGATATCGATTTCGATTAAGATTCATAAATACCTTGATTATTAATTCCGATTTTAGGTATCGCGTGGAAGCTGGCAGCGGTGAACGGGTTCGTCTGACGCTGCATAATGTCAGTCTGGGTGAATCCACCATGTGTATGAGCGATTCGGATCCCCATACCGGCAGACCGCGCTGCGTTCAGGAAGTCGGGTCCAGAGAGGCACGTCTGGTCCTCTATGAGGCACCGTGGCGGGACGTGAAGGTACCTCGGGCGTGTCTATGCGACAATACATCACACTTGCCACTCACGTACATCTCCTCCGGCCGGGCGATAGAGATTACTTTCCTAGTGGATCAGCAGGCGCCTCACGAAGACTTTGACACGCTCTTCTTTTACGCCAGCTTCGAGCTAATTCGCGTGCCGGAATGTCCGCGCAAGCAGAGAATCCGCGGCGAGGGTGGCGAACTGAGATTTATCATGCCTCCACTGTCGAGACCAGACATCTATTGCGAAGGCCTCCCTTGGCTCGTAGAGGCGCGCGAGAATCGATCGCTCTTCGTTCTGACCTGGGGTTGGTTCTTACCGTTGGAGCCGCCGACCGTCAGTCCCGAGTCACCTAGTGGCACCGGGATCGGCGAGCAAAAATGTCCGACTACCAATCGCATTCTCCTCTATTCCGGCTGGCCGCAAAAACTGCTGAAGGTGGTGTGCCCGGCGGAACCGGGCGCCCGCGAATTTACCGTACACGTGTTCTCGGAGGAATGGTTGGGCGCGACGGAGGAGGGTAAATGGCCAGGTCCACCCAGACCACCGGCGCTGCTGCTGGACTTTGTGGCGCGGGAATCCGGACAGGCGGCCGCGTCCTGGTTGGAGATCTCCAAGAGCCGGGCGGCGCTGCGCCGACAGCTACGTCTTCCGGAGAGAGGCGTAATAACGGAGAACGAGACGAACGGCATGCCGTCCCACATCGGCGACTGCCCGCACAAGTGTCCCGAGCTGGGCGCTTGCATTGCCGCTAGTCTCTGGTGCGACGGATACGAACACTGCCCGTCCGGTCACGACGAGGCCAACTGCGGCAACGGTGCCCGACTGCTCGGCCTGTTGCCCTCCACTGTGTGGCTCGTCATGGCTGGCGTCGCTGGAATTGTCACTGCCTTTGCGTGCCTATTTACTATTCTTATTAGCAGGTATATATTATAGGCTCGAACATTCTGAAAAATTGAAAAAAAGAAACAATTATGTCACAGCATTATTTTTTTTATTTGCTTATCACTACAAAAATTACCATTATTAATTAATATAATAAATTTTATATACAATTTTATAAGATCAATAATATATAAATGAATATAAATAAATGTATATATAAATATATAAATATATTAATAATATTTATATATTTAAATATTTATAAATAATATATATATTTACATATTATTAATTTTGTATATATAAAATACTACAATAATTAATACTAGGAATAGTGTTTTTATATTAAATTTAGAAAAGAAAAATTATATTAGGAAAATTTTATCGAAGGAAAATTTTTTTAAATATATTTTGTAAAAATTGCAATTTTAAATTAGCATAGTTATAACTTTGAGAAAAACATAAAATATTTGCTAAATGCAATTTGTACTTTCTAGATCCAAAGCTCGCACAAAGAGACTTCACTACAAGGGGACAAAGAAGAGCAAGAAGCCGCGACGGGCACCAACGGAGGAGACGCTCCTTGGGGCGGCGTCCTGACAGCAGCCGCCCGGTTTCGTGGAGTACATTCACGTGGACCGGGAAACGACTGTCTAGCGACGCTAAATTCTGTGTGCTTCACCGTCCAACCGATTAACTCTACTCGATAAACAAGAAGAAGAAAAACGATAAGAAGAAAATGAAAAAAAAAAGAAAGAAAGATCTCTCCCGTGGTGCCATATACATATATGTATATATACACGTATGATCGCGTAGCGGTGAGGAATTCTCGAAATTCCGCCATGTGGAATTCTCTTCCTTCATCATTTGTTCAACAAAACCTCGCTCGATTTCGCGTTCATTCTCGCATCGATTCGAAAGAAATGTCGAAACGGGATCTTACCACTCACCACTCACCACCGAATGTCTTCTGTTGGCGAGATATTAGTGACGTATTTGTGATAGTTCCCTATATATGTATCTAATTACATTAAGTACTACACATACCAAACACACACATACACACACATATACATAGAAATTCTCGACTTAGATATATAGCTTTAAGCACGTCTTACCAGGACGGAAAGTAAATCCCGGAATTGTCTAGCGGGATTCACGTATGAAGAGTACGAAGTCTACCTTTTAAAAAAATGCTATTATTACCTGAAGATTCTCGCTAACGCGCGCGTTCACATATAGCGATAGTTATTTTAGAGATTAGAAGAGAGAGGGGAAACGACTTCTGATGATCTCTTGCGAATTATTCTAACAAATAAAAAAGATAAATATATATATATAAATATAAATATAAACTATACAAATATATATAAAAGAATAGAGATTAGAGAGCCGGAAACAAAAGTGCGTTTTACGAATAAGAACATATATTTCAGAATTATACGAATAACGAGATTAATTGAACGACGTTAAAATGTAAAGTGTGTAGTGTTAAATAAAAGACGAAGATATAAAACAGGTCAGGGTTCGTAGGATATAGTATATGTATAGGAAAGATACGTGAAAGAAAAGATACTTGGTCGCATGAGAATCCATGGTCTCGCGCGGCGGAATTTAACAAATACTGCCTTTTTCGCACGTGAAAATATATTCTAATGTCTTCTACATAATGACAATTACGTTTATATTCGCCACGCGCGATAAGAATTCCACATCTTTCAATTTGAACTCTAGATTATCTCGTATATATAAGTTTATTTATACATCTTCCAAAAAATATATTTATATATTATTTTCATATATTTTTTTATACACGGTGTCAGGGCAATCTCTTCCCAAAAAAAGCTCTTGTAGCCTCGAGAGCTTTTCAAAATACTATAATAAAGTATTTTTTCATCGAGTACTTTTCGAGTTGTAGTTTATGAGACTTGAAATAATCCCTTAATTTTACATAAACCATAAAATATCTAGTGAAATATTTGTTTTTCGATTATCTTACCTTAATACTTTTATATACAAAATAATGAGAGGAATCAATTGATGTAAAGAAAACACATAATTGTTTCGAAGAAAAAACATGTAATTTACAATTAACAATTACATTATTTTTTTCGAAACAATTATGTATTTTCTTTACACCAATTAATTCCTCTCATTTTGTACATAAAAGTATTAAGGTAGGATAAATGTAAAATGAATATTTTATTAGATATTTTATGGTTTATGTAAAAATTAAGAAATTATAGAAAAAATACTTTATCATAGTATTTTTAAAAAGCTCTCGAAGTAAACTACAAGAGCTTTTTTTGGGAAGAGATTGCCCTGACATTCTGTGTATTAAGATGTATTATTTTTTTACATATGTTATTATAAAATATATTAATTTACACACACCGTGATGTTTATGTTAGCGGTTTCGTTGCGTTTACCTTGTCTAAATGAATACACAAAATAGATTTATTAAGAGATACTTGTAAGAGATATTTGTATAATATATTAGACTGTAAGAGAAAGAGAGCACAGAGAGTCAAGAGAGAAAAGTAAATCGCAATCGTGGAAGCAAGATATTCTAAAATGATGAGAGAGAAGAAATTTCGCTCTATCGAGCTCAATATCTTTTTCACTCTTGTTTTAAGCTCTGTGTCATTTCTTCTTGGAATAACAAACGGAGACAGAGATTGCGATACAGGTACTATTATCGATATCGAGTGAACGAAAGAGACACATCGATCATTCCATCGCTCCGACTCTTCTTTCAAAGTTTCAAACACCTTGTACATACACATATATCTGTAATCATTCGCGCGCGCTCTATGCGATATATAGGGTGTCTCACACATACATACACATACATGTACATCACACAAAAAGCGCGTGAAACTTTATTGACAAACTTCCAAAACAGAACTTTTCGTCGGAGACGAGAATCTTTTTCCGCGTTTATTATCGGACTTTTCAGACGCGTCTAAAGTTGCGAATCTTTTTCAACACTCTGACGTTGTTTGGAGGTTTGCCAAAGGATTCTCAATATCTTCCCCATATATGTTAATTTTATACTATTAAAAAAAATTATATATATATGATAAAATATAATATATGCTACGTATGCGTATACACGAAGTGTCCCAACGTTGTTTATTTATTTTATTTATTATTAAATTAAAATTTATTATTAGATTAAAATGATAGATAGAGAATGGTAAAATATAGCGATAATTCGGGACCTTTTGTGTATATACATATGCAAGTGTATACATATACATATAACATTAAGGTAGACATAATACATATAGAAAGAAAGAGAGTTATATGCACCGGACCAGTAGAGATGACTATTAGAGAAAACATTCGCGAAGCGCGTTAAAGGCTCAAACTCGCCCGTTAATTCGAACCGCAGTGTGTACGGGATATTACAACAAAAAAAAAAGAAATTACGTGAAAAAAGCACTGTGCCACTCGTGTATACACACCAATTTCAATAAAAGCGACAGCTCTTGTAGGAAACATTGGAAGTAGCGTATCAATTGCGTGCAATATTGCATTCTTTTCTTTCATTTTTGCTTTATTATTCGTTTTCCAAATTCAAATCCCTCAGGCCTTCAATGTTATCTTTTTTCGCCTCCTCTTCTTCCATCATAGATCATTCCGAGTCCTACACACATGCATGATATTCGATTAGAGAGCTTTTCAGCAAGAGACACAAATAAGCTCGTCACATGATTGGCTGTTAAATAGAAAAAATTTCGAAATTTTAAAAATTCTTTACTCGATATAAATTTAACGTTAAATCTACCTGTACTTTTTTGAAAGCTGTTCCTTGGACATTGCATGTTGATTGAAATAAAATTGAATTCTGATAACACAAATAGTGATTTTACCAACATTAAAAATTGATGAGAAACTTTTCCTTCCAAAGATAGATGGCGATACTAGACTTTGAAGTGTCGGTCAAACAGTGAATTACTTTACCAAAACGGAACCAATCAAATTGAAGAAAAAGGAAGAAACATAACCTTTCTTGTTTGTCAAAAATGGACGCGTTGTTCGAAAAAAAATTGAGAGAAGAGTGATATTGTATAGTGCATCTTAACGAGGATAAATATTCATAAAATAGTGAAAAAATGATGAACGAAAAAATGATGGATGCGCGAAGACGCGAGAGAGAGTTGATAGGATTGCGAGGAGTTCCTGAGGCTTGGAGCAAATCTCCTATTCAAATCGAACAGTATGTACTTCGTTAGACCTGTATTTGACTGTCAATTTAAATAATACTATACAAAGAATTAATGTCATGAAGCCTTATATTATAATTTGTAACTCATAAAATTAGAATTTTAATGCTGGACAAATTTATAAATTTGTAAGTTTAAAAAAGTGACATAAATGCACAATTTTGTTACAGGACATATGATCATAGTGACTCATATTTATATAGTTAAAGATATATATGTATCACCACAATTTTGGATTATCTTTTTATTTGCAGTAGTTCAGACGAAGAGACAGAAGATTTGATCAAACAAAAGGATAACATTTTACCAAAAGATCGCAAGAGGAAAAGACACGATACTAAAAAGAAGGTATTTAGATTAATTCAATCAGCATTGAGTATCAAATACTTATAATAACATTAGTGAACATATTTACACTTTGTAGAAGAGTAAAAAATTAAAAAAGGAAAAGAAGGCGAAAAAGGAAAGAAGGAGAGAGAAAAAAGCAAAGAAGGAGGCAAAGAGGGAAAAGAAGAAGAGAAAGAAAGCAAAGAAAGACACAGACAGTAGTAGTTCTGATGATAGCAGCAGCAGTGACGAAGAGGTTTGGGTAGAAAAGACTGCAGTTACGGATAAACCGAGACTTAGGAAAGGTTCGAGTTCAGATGACAGCGGAGATGATGGTACAGTAGGACCCGCTCCGAAACCGCATGTGACTCTCTCGGCTAAAGACTTCGGCAAGGCTCTACTACCAGGCGAGGGTGCAGCGATGGCAGCTTATGTCGCCGAAGGGAAACGTATACCCAGGAGAGGTGAAATCGGCCTCACTTCCGAGGAGATTGCCTCATACGAATCCGTTGGTTATGTAATGAGCGGCAGCAGGTAATGTTTATATAGAATACATTTAAAGATTTGTACAACAATCTATTTTGATTCTTCATTTAAAAAACATATATAATATGTAGAATTTGATTTTCTAAAATATAATAATGCAAATACATAATGCAAATATTATTAGTTTAAAATTAAATTAACAAACATATTGATAAAATATAAAGAATATTTTTATTTATGTGCTTGCTAAAGATATATGCATTTTAAATGTTCTATCTCTCTCTAAAGGCACCGTCGTATGGAAGCCGTTCGTATACGTAAGGAGAACCAAATCTATTCCGCCGATGAAAAGCGTGCCTTGGCAATGTTCAGTAAAGAGGAACGACAAAAGAGAGAAAATCTTATATTAGGACAATTTAGAGAGATGATTAATCAGAAGAAATTGGCGCAGGAGAAGAATTAGATAAACTTTCTGTATATAGAATACAAATTCTCTTGTATACATTTTTGCATAATGTTAAGCCTTTGTATATTAAGTAAATACAATATATAGAAAATAATGTACCGACACATGTGCACTAAATACTATTAATAACATTCAGTTTATTTGAATCAGAGTGCAACAGTTTTAATAAGGTATAATATGCTCAATTGGATTAATAATATTTATCTTTTATTTGTAAAAGTAGAATATATTCTAGAATCATTGCAATGTGATTTAAAAATAACAGTGAATGAATTCAAGATACATTTTTAATGCTAAATATTTCTGTTTTTAGTTTTTTTTTTGCTTGTCTTCCCAATCCAGCCAACCTCCAGTGTAATTATATGCCCTGTAGAATAGGTAAACGGATGTTTTGGTACAAATCATTGCTTATACGATTCTATACAGTAAGTTCAATTGAAATATAGACTAAGATAGTTCCATAAAAGTCTTAGTCTAAATTTCAATAAATAAAAAATATTGTCAGCATACTTTGTATATCCTAATTTTTGCACTGTTTCTTGCACTATCCCGCTTCTTCTACCAGATCGACAGCTAAATATAATTTTTGTATCTTTATCGGGTTTATGTTTGCCATAGCGTTCCTCAAATTCCTCCTTTGAAAGATTTAGGAATACATTTTTGACATCATCCACTGTATAAGTACATTAATATTATATATATTACTTCTGTGATTGAGGTACAATAACTATTATATCATTATGTTATATTGTTTAAGAAACATGTAACGAGAAGCATGAACTTTCCAAAGAATTTGTAGATATGAGAGAAGGATCCTACTTGGTATATTAATGCTTCCGGGTAATTTTCCGGTTTCGTTTATTTCCGCATGTTCGCGAACATCGACGATGAGAATATTTTCGTCCTTTTGCGCCTCCAAAAGCTGCTTGTAATCGACGTTAAGTGCCATTCTGTTTTCACAGTGAATCTCAGTGTCCACTTCTCGATAAGGCGAACTCGACGAGTATAAACTTCGTATCACTTATAAAGTTATATCGAAAAGTTATATATCTTATCAATAGAACGATCGTTAGATAAAATAGTCTATTTCATAATAGTAACAATATTCTATAGATTTCTATAGATATTCTATATGTTCTATTCTAACAATAATCTATCAATGATCTTTGAAGAGGCTATAAATGAAGAAACAAAACAACGCTAAGCGAAAAACAAACAAAATGCATTTAACGATCTGAATCTCGATAGACTTTTAATCAATGTTTTTTTTTAGATTTTCTATAGTCAATAAGAAAAGTGATACGCACGGTTGCCTGTTGGACAATCAGATATGACTCTTATAAATCGCTGATAATAACACAGATCTATCGATGGGTTTTTGCGCAAAAAATCCGCTGACATGAATATTTGATAAAGTCGACGGGAGAATCTTGTATACATGGCGAGCGTCAATTTTTCAATGAACAGCTGATCGAGGATTGACTGTCACTCTACGGTGTTTCGTTTCGTTTGACAGGTATCGCGCGTTTCGTCAAAATCATAGAGATAATAATAGTCGATTAGCAAATATTATAATATTACAATATTCCAAATATACAATTGTACATCTCAAATATGAAAAAAAAAATGCATTTTATTCGAACAACTCCAGTTAAGGGTGTATTTGCGGCATGCGTAGAAAATAAAATTAAGAGAAGACTAAAGTAAGACTAAAGTAGCAATAATATTAGGAAAATACGTGGGAAAACGAGATAATTAATGAGGGAAAATAGAAAGAAAAATAAATGAAAAGAAAAATAATTTTTTTTTTTATTTGACAGGTTTTCGGTTTCCAATCGGCCAAAGTCGCGCGTTGAGAGGCCTGCCTAAATTCGCCGGGAGCGCCGCCTGGCGAGGAATGTGGCAAGCGGTTCTTTTTATTTCTCGCGTACGGACACAAGTGGAGAGTGTACTAATTTATCGGAGATAATCACGGAGAGATACTGGGCTTTGGTGTTATCGCAGTTTCGAAACGAGTGAGTAAAATCGCGCGGGGACCGGAGGCCTCGAATCGAGGCTCGGTGTCGTTTGTCACTTTGTCTCACGAGCCCCGCGCGCTCGCTGGTTGGCAGATACACCCCGATGACGATAGTACGACGACGAGACGATGCGCTCTATTGTTTATTTATACGACTCTCCGGGAGATCCGTCGGAGGGTCTACCTGAGTTTAGAGTCCGAGTTCGCAACACGAGGTCCGCGGATATCTCAATCCGATTATACTTTTTTTTTTCCTTCCTTTCTTTCTCCTCGCACCTCTTTCTGCAGGGCAGCCCGTTTCTTTTTTTCTTCTTAATTGTGTGTGTTTTTAGACGGGCGCACGGAATAATCTACGTCAAATGAGCCGAACTTTGCGAAAATGAGCTCGCTACAGCCAGGAAACAGATTCCTCCCATTCCCGACTAACAATCTGCAAAGGAAACAACTGTCCATGCAAGGTGTGTCTTGATAAATCATCGTTTTCGTAAAGGTGGCAGTGACGATAAGATGACTACAAGATTTACGATATATATATGGATAACTATTCTCAGAAAGATGATAAATAAGGTGCGTCTCTCCTCTGCAGGTGGTCTTCCTCAAAGCTTGAGCGGTAGCGAGACAGATGTTTCCACATCCAATGAGAATCTAAGCAATGAAGAGAGATACGTCATCAGGCACATGGCGCGACAAGAGCCGCAGGGTCAGGAGAATCAGCAGCAGAGTCCCTCTAGGTCTTCCAGTCACAAGGAAAATATACCAAATATTCAGGTACATTTAAAATATAATAATAAAGGAAAATAATTGTAAAAGAATTGTAATTAATAGAATGTAAACAATAGAATACAAATAAAACTTTATGATTCAGCATCATTTTGTAAGACTAAGATAATTTGTCATGCTACAGGGCAATCTGCATAACAGGAACAGTTTGAAAGACAGCTTAAATGGATCAAATAGAAACAGCCTAAAGGAAAGTTTAAATGGCTCGAATCGGAACAGCCTGAAGGACAGCATCAATGGCTCAAATCGAAACAGTTTAAAGGACAATTTGAGCAATCGTAGCGTAGGTTCGAATAGAAGCAGTTTGGATGTATCAACGAGTTCTTACAACACATTGATCATACATAACGCCAATGACGATAACTCATGGATACCGTCCGGAAGGTAAACATTTTTTAATTACTTTAAAATCTACTAATCTTTTGTGTGTGTGTGTATGTGTGTGTGTGTGTGTATGTGTGTGTGTGTGTATATGTGTGTCTACATATTTGTGATCTGATTCATTTGGGTGGGTAGATTATCGGGCGTGGTGAGAGAACACGCAGACGTGGGCTATTTGTATTGCGATGGCAATGGCAAGGGCCACACCAACAGTCCTACGATGCAATCTCTGTCCAACTTATCG
Organism: Camponotus floridanus; assembly: GCF_003227725.1. Taxonomy (NCBI): domain Eukaryota; kingdom Metazoa; phylum Arthropoda; class Insecta; order Hymenoptera; family Formicidae; genus Camponotus; species Camponotus floridanus. Next base: position 177,782 of record NW_020229242.1, read on the forward strand.
CACGAGGATTACGTTAACGAACAATCTGGTGGCAGTAGTTGTCAGGAAATTACAGATATCCCGGATGATTATCTCAGTCAATCTCAGGTGTGACAGATTTTTAATATAATAATCAATTAATAAAATAAATAATAGCAAACTTGTTTCAAAAGAAACATAAATAATAATTTGAATACGTTGTAGGTTTTGAAACACCTCGCGAAAGAGGTAAAGGTGCCGCCATACACCAATAGTGGAGGCAGCTTAGAAATGAGATTGGGAGAGATGAGAATAAGAGATGGCGACGGGGGAAAGCAGAGCGATAATGAATACGAAAACAGGCTGCCGTGCTATATATCTACCCTGATACCGTTCAACAAGCAAAAATTTCTCGGGCCGACGGAGAAGTTGACTATATCGCGATCGCAGCCCGATCTGTCCAAAGTTCTCAGGGAGGAATTGTATCTCACTCGAATGAGATCACCCCGGTAATTCTATTTTTCACGCGCTAACGTCCAAACATGTACCGAGGTATTTTTTTGACTCGATTAAATCTTTACAGACCACAGACAAAGGGACGGGAAGAAGTAGAAAGGGAGACGACCGAGATATGGCCACCATCGGAAATGGTTCAGATAATAATTCAGGAGAATAGCGCGTTGAAGCTAGAATTGGAGCGCTGCTACAATAAAGTTTCCAAGTCGCAAAAGTTGGAGCAAGAGATAGCCAAGGTTCATCGCGCTCATGAAGAACTGGCAGCTTCGTGCGAGCGACGGGAGAAGCTGGAACGCGCCGCCCGACTGAGATTGCAGAACGATTGTCGTCGATTGACCGAGCTGAATCGCGCCTTGAGAGACCAACTCGACTTGCTGTCCGCGCGTACAGACAGTCCACCGATCGTCGAAACTATGCGAAAAGAGCTAACGCAACGCGAATTACTCATTGGGCAGCTCATCACTCAAAGTACGATTAGAGTTTCAATTCGATTGAGAATTTAAGTGTTAATCTGAACCTTCTCGTAATTGTACTCTTGTTCTGTTTTTAGACAAAGAATTAACCGCTGCGAAGGAAAGACAAGAGATCGAACTGGCCGCTCAGCGAGCTACTTTGCAAGAGCAACGTACGCACATTGACATTCTGGACACCGCCTTGACTAATGCACAAGGCAATGTCGTACGGCTCGAGGAAGAAGTAAATTGATTTAATTAATTTAACTGATAAAGTATTATATTAAATATCCTAGTTATAGCAGATATCCTTCATCAATAGATTCATTTCAATTTCATTAATATAATAACGTTTAAACTTTTGAAGATAGAGTCTAAAATTTTTCGTCTCATATATATTAAAAAAAGGGTTTTTTTTTCATTTATACAGTGTCGTAAGAAGCAAATGTACGTGGAGAGAGTCGGTCAGCTTCAACGAGCTTTGTCTTCGCTTCAAGCGTCTAGCGATAGACGAGAAGAGACAGAAAGACAATTGAGAGGTCAGCTGGAGAGAGAGTTGCGCGAGGGAAGCGGAGGTGGTGGTGGAGGTAATGGCAACGAGCAGACGTCGAATGGCGAGACCATCGCGGATCTGAAACGACGGTTGCGCGAGCGGGACGAGAAGATCATGTCTCTCGAAGGAGACGTGGCCAAATGGGAACAACGTTATTTGGAGGAAAGCGCGCTGAGGCAAGCGGCCATCGACGCAGCTAGTTTACCAAAGTGAGTACAGTTCTCGAGCTTTACATATTGTGTTATTTTTTCTTTTCGTTACGCTCATACTTTTATTCAGAGACGCAAAGATCGCCGCACTGGAAAAGACCAGTCAAGACGCGGAGAAATTAATAGCCGAGGCACGCTCTGAGAAGATGAGACATATGGACGAGGTGCATGCTGCGCAAAAGAAATTGGCTGATCTTGAATCCAGGTAAGATGAATCTATTTGTACGTCATCTAACGACTAAACAGATCTTTCGTCAATCAATCGATTCGTTTCTTATCCGATAGAATGAAAGATTTGGAATCGAAACTGGCCGAAAGGGACGCCATGATCAGAGTGTTGCAAAAACACACGTACGATAAAGCGGACAGCAGTAGTAGTAGCGGTGTAGGCAGTTATCCTGCCGCACACTCGTCGCACTCGAGTACGTCGGCGGATCATCACACCGCGCTGACAAGCACGCCAGAACTCGGTAAAAAAATTGCACTTCGAAAACACATTTGATTTCAACAATTTGAAATCCCCCTGCGATGCTTTTTCACAATGTACGATATTTATATGGTAATTTCCTTCGCTCTCCTTTTCTCGAAAAGTGAGCAGCGTACTCGGTGGGGGTAGTGGTTACGGCAGCACCGGCTCCTACGGTGTCACAGACAGTTACAAATATAGAAAACAGGGCAGCTTTGAACAGACCAATAAAAGCCTCGACGATCAACTGAAAGAGTTAGACTCTCAATTGCTTAGCAAGGTATGATAATTTAAGCGTGTCCATCTGTGATCGTTTTCTATCAGATATCTAGGTGATGATCGAGAATTTTGTATAAATCGCATCACTATGTTTCATTGAATTTTATTTTTGTTTCATATCCGTTATTTTTTAGACACACACATGCGCTTCGATTTACATTAATATTTATATTTCATTTACGCATTAATATATTTATCTTTTTTTTTTTTAATCAATAGAGATACTTTAATTTTTGGATCATACTTTGAGTTCTTTAGCAACATTTTAATAATCACCGCTGATCGTGAAAATATTACAGGTCAAACATGCGAAGGTATTCTTGTGTTTGTGTTGCTGTAGAAGTATATTTTATATTTTTTTTTAATCAAAAGCGTGTCTTGAATTGGTCAATAGTTGGTATATACGTTTGAAGAAGATACTGAAAAGATCTCGAGATTAAAGTTTTAATCATTTATAGAATGAGAAACGTTACATACTGACTATTTTCTGATTGAAGTTATTTAATCGATTAATCGCAAATTAACATTGTGTGATTTAATAACACAATAATCTCAATCTATTTTTTTTCTTTTCTTTTGTATTTATCGATAATCGTGTAATACTTTTAATAACACTTAAATAACTCGTGTTATTATTACCCAAATGTATGTAAGTTCCTCTTTTAATTAATCTAGCATTTTTTTAGTATCGAAATTGTGTTGAACTAAATAGATCTTACATTTCACAAATTAATTCTTTTTATGTGTTTTTTTTTCTTTTTCTTTTTTTTCGAATTGCTCCACTAATCCCTTCTGAGCCCATTAACTTCCCTCTTACCCGTTCCGAGATATCCTCGAATGTGCATGTGCGAGCGTTTTATACAGCGAGCACTAACCCTTTTCCAGGTCCCGGCCTCCTATCTGCAACCCGTGCGTTCTTTGTTTCTTGTTTCAGCGGGCACTTTGCTGTTTTCCAGGATTCTCTAATCCGGGCACTGCATCGCGAAAAGGAAAAATACCCAAGCCACTACTGGCGGGTGTAGATAGCACAGGTACCTCGAGCACCGCCTCGAGCAAGAGCCGGCTGCTGGATGATTCGTCCGGTAGTGGCGACGTGGTATCGCCGAGTATAATCGAATTCGCGAACGCGGCGGCCAGATTGAAGGGCACTATCTCGCGGCTATCGGACGGCGGTGGCAAACCAACCGAAGACATGATGCTGCTCGAGAAGCAGGGCAGGAGCTCGCAACGACAGCGAATGACATCGGAGGCCGGCGGTGAGCCGCGCCGCGCCGGGAGTCTACCACCCAGCTCGCTACCGCGACCGCCGAGGACGCTTAAAACGACCAGCAATTCCCGCTATTGTCGACTGAGCGACACGGAGACGCGCAAAAAGTCCGATCCCGGACCAGGAATGCTGGACGCGACGAACGGAACCGGCGCGAAGAGCGGCGTAAAGACGCGCGATTCTTCCGGAAACTGCAGCAGCATCGAGTACGGTAGATTCGACACCGCTGCGAAGGTAGCGCGCAGCAAGAAGAAGAGCCCCGTGGAGAGCTTTATGGTCAACAATACGCTGAAGAAATCAGCCGGCACGACAAGCAGCAGTGGTCACGAATACGAGAGGTTGCAGGCGGACACGGGTGGCGGTCGCAAGAAATCCTCGGCTGCCGGCAGTAATAACTGCGTGTCGGATTTCGCAGTGAAACCCAGGGAGATTCAGAGCCGCTCCTTCATACCGCCTCCGCCCCCGTCGTCATCTCGTCCTCGTATCGGCGAATACGGTCGACTGAGTGACGGCGAGTCCTGCTCGGTAACTGCTCTCAAGGCAGGCGGCAACACTTTGAGGAAACAGACGGGAGCCTCTTCTCGCGGCCAGAGCACCGGCAGCATCGTGAGCAGCAAGAGCGGCGGCCGCGATTCCGGCGGAACCGCCAGCAGCGAGGCGTCGACGGCCTCCCTGCCGCCGACCAAGGCGAGGTCGATACCGCGTCCCAACTATCGTATTCAATTCTGAGCCCGCATTTACGCGCCGTACGTTTTTTAGTCCGAGACATCAGTCTTGAGATAGATAAGATAGGATCTTGAGAAGTCGAGATGATAATACTTGTGTTTCAACCGGCGATTTAACACGATTTCATTGCTGGATCCTCGGTGGCAATCGACATAGCATCCATCACGTGAGATTCCAATCTCGCTCTGAAGTCGCATATCTGTGTTATATGAATAGCGGCATCAGATGTGAGGTCTGGATAGCTCAGTGATTTAGAACAGTTGCCTGGAAAGGCTCGATTCCCGATCCAATCACTTGCACCTCACATATTTTTTTAGTATACGAATATTGTTTTCTAACAATTATTCGTTGGGCTGAAAAGTGTGAGAATGCTCTCTTCACAGGATATGCGATATCGTTGCCACGGATGGATTCTGACGCTCGTTAATTAAATAAGCATATAGACACGCCCAATCTTTTCCCTCACACCATCCCTATTTTTATGTTCAACGATTGATTTAATCGGATCAGAATTTTTATATAAAAAAACTAGTCGCTCTCTTACATGCATGAGTCTTGAATTCTTCTTCTCTCTTCTTCACATACGATTTTTGACTGAAGATTTAAAGATAAGGAAAATTTTAACGTAACGAGCGTAAATACGGGCTCGAGAATCGATTCGATATCGAGCAAGTCTAAGTTTTCGCGAAGCGAGTTTCGATCGACAATCTCCAGTTTTCGTTAACTTTATAACGTAATCTGTGCAAGTTACATAAGCCAAATTAAGCAACCGAGTACGTCATACGAATCGTCAAATGAATATCAATGAATGAGCGTCGAAAGAGCATCATTATTAATTATTTTAACTTTCTTTTTATATCTAAAATTTGTATAAACTACTTTGTTATAATTATTTAAAAAAATTCTAACTTATAATTAATATATAATTTGATATATTGTTTTTACATTATTTATTAAATAACACTACTTCATTGATATTCGTTCATATAATGCTCGTTTGATTGATTTGTCGCTTGTAAACGTAAGATTGTATTGTACGCGATGCGAGAAATCGGCCATAACGAAAAGAAAGTGCCTAGAGTTGCGTCGCGCCATTACGATTACTATTCATTGTTTAGTAAGCCAATATCGTGCAAGCCATAAGACGGATACGAACGACACACGAGTTATAATTAACGATGTAGCGATGTAGTGTATGACCTAGTCATTACCAAAGTAACTCTCGGTAGAATAGGAAAGAAGAATTGTTTTCCTTAGTCGCATCTCGCGATCCGATCACAGCGGCCTTATTAACACAGGATGGGAGGAAAGATATGTCAAAAGTGCCTTTTCTCGCGGATCTCCATGAAACATTTTTGTTTAAACAGAGTAAAAGTTTCCGGTTTTTCTTTCTTGAAAAGAAGAGAAAGGGATCCGTGGATAGTTTAATTTGATCACAAACTATCCAAGCTAGAAACACAACTCCCAAGCTCCTGAATTGATCTAGACTCCTCGACAAAGGAGGGGAGACTGAATCGCGAACTTTCCTTTGCAATCCTCGCAATACGCGTATTCGCGTATTTCTTCCTTCTTTTTTTATCATCGTAGAGACGATACTTCTTTTCGCATAGCTTTACCATAATGTAATAATCTTCCCTCGAAATCCGCGCGTAGATTATATGTAGATCCGTAATATATCTCTTTTTACAATAATTGGTAACGAGATCGAGATAGTCTTTTCATGCGTAAGAAAAAGAAAAAAAACGAAGCGATAAACGTAAAACGCCAAAGTATAAAATTATTATGTGTGACTATATATATAATTTTTTTTTAAATTATAATTTACATGTAAAGATATATCACTTTACACTCTCGAATTTTATTCATTTTTTATCACACACACACATATATAGCGTATTATATTATATCTCTTAATATAATTTACCGTATTTATTTGTGTGTTATGTGTAGTCGTCTAATATGTATGCGTGCGCGCTTATATAATCCATAGTCCGATTGTTTTTCTCCCTTGATATGTAACGCGTAACACGGCGCAGCTAAACTGAACTTTCTTTCGAAAATCTTGTAATATACAGATATAGGTGGATATTGTGATTAGCGAAGCTATAGAATAAGGCTCTCTAAGAATAAGCGTGCGAGATGGGGTAACGTTTCCCGCGAAAGAGTACAAGGTTCGAAATTCGCCGAAAGAGATTCTTGATAAAAGCGGCGAAATTAACGTTATCAGACGTTAATACGAGACAGAATTCCGCTGTTGAATGATGGTAATAATGATGACCGTTGTATTCCAATCTTCTGATTCAGGGAGGTGAACTGCTTCTCGACTTCGTTTCCAATGTGTTTCCTACTTCCTGTCTCTCCCACGCGAGGAGAAACGGGCAAAGCGATATCGCGAGGTAGACGGAATGCATTAATGTACTTTCCATATGCAAAAGAATACCAAATGCGACATCACCAAAGAAAAGGCATCCTACTACGGGCTGCGTAGCTATATTATCTACGTGTCCACGTGTAAAAGCGAAATGTGAATCGTTCCTATAATAATTTCACATGTGAGGTGAAGCGAGATTTTCGACTCGGACTTTTGTGAGAAACGATACTCCTCCTCGAATCTACGGCGATGTTCGAACAGTATCTCGCCGCTGGATCCCCTCTTCTTTGCTCTCTATTTTTGATACGGCCGTTTGCTCCGCGACAAGCCGTGCTATTTCTTTTCATCGTGAAATTATGGGAGACTTCGCGCCTTATTTAACGAACGAAGTCTATGGTTTCGATAGCTTTACTTATTACTGCGCTGGTATCAGTAGAATCCGTAGAATTTCCCGTGGCCTTATCGATTCCGTCGTTCAGAGATTTGCGAGAAAGAAAGCACATCCGTCGATCGATATCTCTGCGGATATCGTGCTTTCGAATATTTTGTACTCGAAAGAACGCTGACAATTTTGGTGTAAAAAAAAAGGTTTGAATTACAGATCCTCTAAAATTATTTCATTATTCACTTTGATGATGCGACAGAAAAGATTTATACCTAAATTCAAATATCTATGCATTTCGGATAATAAAATCTATCAATGTGCCTTTATATGTTTGTGTAAAAATCGCGTTTGTAGTCATAGAGATAATTTAATTCGCAAGAAACATCTTTTCTATAAATGAATCGTTACAAAAAAGATGTAAATTACAAATATTCATTTTATCAAAAAATGATGTTTTGTCTTTATTAAATTCTTCCTTGATTAAATTAAAATTATCTTCATAATGTTTTCACGTTATTCACAATAATGATATATATATATTTTAGGAATATTAAGTTCTTGAATTTTCTTCAACATCATCAACATCATCTCGTTTTTTCCTTCACCGTTTTTTTTTATACTTGTGCGATTTATACCTAGTATCATCTTCTTCATTCCTTTTTCTCTCGCTATCACGATGTCGACGTTCTCTATCGCTATACTCGTCCCTCTTACTCCTTCGTTCCAATCTCTCTTCGCTGTGATCTCTTCTCCAGTCGTTGTTCTCATCCCTCCTATTTCTCCTTTCTGATCTGTCTTCGCTGTAGTCTCTTCTCTGATCCTCCTTATCTCTATCCCGTCGTTCCTCTTTCTTCCTTCTATCCCTTCGTTCATTCTCGTATCTATCGTAAGATCTGTCTTCCTTTCTCTTATCTTTATCTTCTTTCCTGCGCTCATACTTTCTATGATCCTTGCGCGAGCTCTCCTTTCTCTTTCCGTCTTCTCTATCTTTACCGTTGTCATTGTTCCTTTCGCGTGATGTCTCAGGTTTTTTCAAAAAGGAATAGTTATCGCGTTTCTTATCATCTTCGTCAAAGTATCGGATACCTTTACCCTTGCCTCGCCAACGCATTTTGGCAACAGACTGCGAGAAATCCACGTGTATCCTTCGATCGTCGATCAGGACATTATCCATTTTGAAATACGCGTCTTCGCAACTTTTACGATCGGCAAACTCGATGAATGCGTACTGCAAGGAGTCTCCCGTTTGGTGGTCTCTTATAACTTCGCAACTATACGTGAAAGAGTCAACAAATTATAATAATTAATTCACAACATGAAAAAGGATACAACGATTTGTAACCAACATTTTTTTTATGAAAATGAGAGTCATACCCAATAATCTTGCCAAAACGGCTGAAGATAATTTCGAGATCATCATCGGTCGTGACTGGATTTAATTTACATACAAACAAGACATTCTCGGGAGGGGCAATATCCGCGTCTGGTATATCGCCAACGATCTCTAATATCGTGGCCCTTGCTTTTGCTTCCTTGGCCTTCTGATTTTCCGTCAGTTCTTCTATTGTCATACCACCCATATCGTCGATTGCCTCATCCGCTCCAATTCTGTCGCTCTATAAATATATACAAGATACATAAAAATTAATAACTAGAAATGACAAAAACTTTTTTTAAAAAAATAAAAATGTCAAAACTTATTCAAAATAAATAAAATTATATATAAATTAGAGAAGATTATCTATAAGAATCAGTAATTAATCGGGCTTGAGGAGCGAAAAATTATCTATAAATTTAATTATGTAAAACAAATGTAAAAATATATAAAGTACAAATTGATAAGAATAGAATTGACAAGAATGCGATAAAAACTTATAATTTCTGAGATGTAATATACCATTAAAGCTTCTTTTGTCGGCTCCGGGCTTCTGTCGGGAATCACGAGTCCCACAGGATCGTCGAACGGATCCTCCAAGATGACAGTGTGAGATATTCTTATGTCTTGATAAGGTCTTTGATCGCCATCGCAGATAGCCTCGTTAAACTTGAGAATAATCTCCAATCCCTCTGTGATCTCTCCAAACACGCAATGCTCATTGTCCAAAGACTGGAGTTCCGGTCCTAGCGTGATAAAAAATTGGGAACCCAGCATATTGTTGCCACAATTCACCATAGATAACAGACCTATCCTGTTATGTTTAATCTTTGGCATATGCTCGGCTTCATAATAACGAGCTTTTTCGCCCAATACGATTCCGTACACACTTTCTCCACCTTTCCCAGTACCAGTAGGATCTCCGGTTTGTGCAATGAAATTAGTATGCACCGAATGAAAAAGATTCCAATTATAGTACTTGATCTTGCACAACTTTAAAAAGTTCCGCGTAGCTGTAAAAAACAAGATATAGTTATGTAATATATATATTTGTATTTTTTCTAATTATATACACATATATAAGTTTATGTTCATGTGTATATTTTTATATTTATATTTAATGTTAAAAACATTTATTTAATGTAGTTTTTATTATATTTAATGTAAAAATAATACAGTGTTTAATTATATTTAATGTAAAAAAATTGTCCAATTTGTAAATTAATAACAAATATATGAAAAAAAATTTTCTCTATCACAAGAGAGAAAACATTAAATATATTTACTTTGAGGACGTTCATCGATATAGAGATCTACTGTAAAATCTCCTATAGTGGTTTCTATCACTACTGCCATGTTCTTTATCAAATTTCTTTCCGTCAATAATATTTTATATAAATATTTTATTACAAAAAAGTATTCGTTATACACTTTAACGCGTTACCGAATTATTGCGAAACAATGTCGGATAGGTTATGTATTTATGTCTGATTAGGTTAAGTTAAATATGTATAGAGGTCGCTAGAATAAACCATGAACTAAAGTCACTAGATTAACAAAGTACCGCAATTTTGATCTCAATAAGATGGAACAAAAATGGCGTCCGATAGTGCAGATCTCTCTGGTCATATCTGTCAACAGCGTGGAGGTGATGCGATGCGCATGCGCTCAACGCTGATTGGAGCTGACCGAAGACGACCGAGCGTGCACAGAGAGACTGAGAGATGTCGTGGCTCGCTTTATCCCTGGAAGTGATACTCCCTCTATGAACATTAACAACAAAATATGAACTACAAAACAAATGTCCACGAAGGTTCTCAGAGGATAACATATATGTCCCTCTGATAATATAAATAATATAAATAAAAATATAAATAATTTAATTAATAATAATTTATTATATAAAAATATTAATATGTTCTCTCTTTACCTTGCTATTATTTATATTATATATTTATATTATATATTTATATTATATGTATAAATATTACATTTAAGTGTGAGTCCAAGAAGCAAATTTCGGATATTCACTGTAAGTCAGCCGCTCTTCAAGCGATCGGGACGAGATTTAAACGGTAGTGCCGCGAAATGGTGTAGAATTTTATGCAAAAAGAACGAAATCGCGTCTGGAAGTCGAGATATAAATCCGCTGTTTTTCGTCTGCGCGCGGACGGTCGAAATCGTGCACGACGCCGCGCATGTTGCCTGCCTATCTCGCACGATATTCACTGTAACGCGGCGAGTAAAATGGCAAGCCGAATGTAATCGTTCGATTAATTGATTAAATACTTATATATACCGAACGAAAAGATGAATCGGAATGTAATCGTTCGATTAATTAATTAAATATAGATACTACGATCGCGGCGAAGCGATGGGCGGGTCGCTCTCCGAAACATGATGGTGGTTTGCGATATATCGCGATTGTTCCGTGATACATCAATCGTTCATAATTAATTAATTTAAAATAAAATATACTTCTATAACTTAAACTGTCGCGTGTATATATAGTACGCAAAATATTTCGGCAGAGAATTATCAATTAATATGTATGTTTAGCCTTGACGACGTATAGCAAGCGGCTATACATGTCATAGCTTTGCCTTCATTCACACGGTGACACTCGAATATAGAAAAATATTTAACAACATGATAATTAAGTAAAGAGCATTAAGAGCCCACAAACCAATTCGTTTCTTATAATTTATATTATCAGGAGAATATATTTTGCGAGGAGGTCGATGATGCGTTGATGACCTCTTTACAAATCATGTTCTCCTAATAACGCAAACGTGAAAATTTTCGAAAATTCGTTTCTTATAATTTATATTATCAGGAGAATATATTTTGCGAGGAGGTCGATGATGCGTTGATGACCTCTTTACAAATCATGTTCTCCTAATAATGCAAGCGTGAAAATATTCGAAAATTCGTTTCTTATTATTTTATATTATCAGGAGAATATATTTTGCGAGGAGGTCGATGATGCGTTGATGACCTCTTTACAAATCATGTTCTCCTAATAACGCAAGCGTGAAAATTTTCGAAAATTCGTTTCTTATAATTTAAATTATCAGGAGAATATATTGTGCGAGGAGGTCGATGATGCGTTGATGATCTCTTTACAAATCATATTCTCCTAATAACGCAAACGTGAAAATTTGCGAAAATTCGTTTCTTATAATTTATATTATCAGGAGAATATATTTTGCGAGGAGGTCGATGATGCGTTGATGACCTCTTTACAAATCATGTTCTCCTAATAACGCAAGCGCGAAAATTTTCGAAAATTCGTTTCTTATAATTTATATTATCAGGAGAATATATTTTGCAAGGAGGTCGACGATGCGTTGATGAGCTCTTTACAAATCATGTTCTCCTAATAACGCAAGCATGAAAATTTTCAAAAATTCGTTTCTTATTATTTTATATTATCAGGAGAATATATTTTGCGAGGAGGTCGATAATGCGTTGATGACCTCTTTACAAATCATGTTCTCCTAATAACGCAAGCGCGAAAATTTTCGAAAATTCGTTTCTTATAATTTAAATTATCAGGAGAATATATTGTGCAAGGAGGTCGATGATGCGTTGATGATCTCTTTACAAATCATATTCTCCTAATAACGCAAACGTGAAAATTTGAGAAAATTCGTTTCTTATCATTTATATGATCAGGAGAATATATTGTGCGAAGAGGTCGATGATGCGTTGATGACCTCTTTACAAATCATGTTCTCCTAATAACGCAAACGTGAAAATTTTCGAAAATTCGTTTCTTATAATTTATATTATCAGGAGAATATATTTTGCGAGGAGGTCGATGATGCGTTGATGACCTCTTTACAAATCATGTTCTCCTAATAATGCAAGCGTGAAAATATTCGAAAATTCGTTTCTTATTATTTTATATTATCAGGAGAATATATTTTGCGAGGAGGTCGATGATGCGTTGATGACCTCTTTACAAATCATGTTCTCCTAATAACGCAAGCGCGAAAATTTTCGAAAATTCGTTTCTTATAATTTATATTATCAGGAGAATATATTTTGCAAGGAGGTCGACGATGCGTTGATGAGCTCTTTACAAATCATGTTCTCCTAATAACGCAAGCATGAAAATTTTCAAAAATTCGTTTCTTATTATTTTATATTATCAGGAGAATATATTTTGCGAGGAGGTCGATAATGCGTTGATGACCTCTTTACAAATCATGTTCTCCTAATAACGCAAGCGCGAAAATTTTCGAAAATTCGTTTCTTATAATTTAAATTATCAGGAGAATATATTGTGCAAGGAGGTCGATGATGCGTTGATGATCTCTTTACAAATCATATTCTCCTAATAACGCAAACGTGAAAATTTGAGAAAATTCGTTTCTTATCATTTATATGATCAGGAGAATATATTGTGCGAAGAGGTCGATGATGCGTTGATGACCTCATTACAAATCATGTTCTCCTAATAACGCAAACGTGAAAATTATCGAAAATTCGTTTCTTATAATTTATATTATCAGGAGAATATATTTTGCGAGGAGGTCGATGATGCGTTGATGATCTCTTTACAAATCATGTTCTCCTAATAACGCAAGCGTGAAAATTTTCGAAAATTCGTTTCCTATTATTTTATATTATCAGGAGAATATATTTTGCGAGGAGGTCGATGATGCGTTGATGACCTCTTTACAAATCATGTTTTCCTAATAACGCAAGCGTGAAAATTTTCGAAAATTCGTTTCTTATTATTTTATATTATCAGGAGAATATATTTTGCGAGGAGGTCGAAGATGCGTTGATGACCTCTTTACAAATCATGTTCTCCTAATAACGCAAGCGTAAAAATTTTCGAAAATTTGTTTCTTATTATTTTATATTATCAGGAGAATATATTTTGCGAGGAGGTCGAAGATGCGTTGATGATCTCTTTACAAATCATGTTCTCCTTTTTTTTTTTTTTTTTTTTTTTTTTTTTTGATAACGGTGGAGAAATCCTTTATGGATACCCGAACACCCCGGGGCGGGAGGGCGGGTTATGTGGGATTCCTGGTCTGAAGGACCAGTATACCCACTAAAACTCCACCGGATGCCTACTCGGGTGTTTGGGAGGAGGACCGGGTGCGCCGTAGCGATGTCAACCGGACGTCCTCCCCCCACCCACACGACCTAACCTCGTGGGCGAACCCCCCCGAGGGGGGGGGGGCCGCCCACTCCGCCTGTATGGCGGCTTCTGCTCTAGTTGTGGCGCAGAGGGGCATCACCTCCACGCCACGCCCTCATCGGTGTTTTCCGGGGGGCGGGGCCGGGGCTCGAGCGGGAGACTCGAGCCCCGGTCCCCCGAGCCCCAGGGTGGGCCACCCTCCTTTCCCCAAGAGGGGTTGAGATTCGGGCAGCACCCCAGGGCTCTTTCTTGGTATGTCCCACCGGGGAAATCATGTTCTCCTAATAACGCAAGCGCGAAAATTTTCGAAAATTCGTATCTTATAATTTATATTATCAGGAGAATATATTTTGCGAGGAGGTCGATGATGCGTTGATGACCTCTTTACAAATCATGTTCTCCTAATAACGCAAACGTGAAAATTTTTGAAAATTCGTTTGTTATTATTTTATATTATCAGTAGAATATATTTTGCGAGGAGCTCGATGATGCGTTGATGACGTCTTTACAAATCATGTTCTCCTAATAACGCAAACGTGAAAATTTTCGAAAATTCGTTTCTTATAATTTATATTATCAGAAGAATATATTTTGCGAGGAGGTCGAACATGCGTTGATGACCTCTTTACAAATCATGTTCTCCTAATAACGCAAACGTGAAAATTTTCGAAAATTCGTTTCTTATAATTTATATTATCAGGAGAATATATTGTGCGAGGAGGTCAATGATGCGTTGATGACCTCTTTGCAAATCATGTTCTCCTAATAACGCAAACGTGAAAATTTTCGAAAATTCGTTTCTTATAATTTATATGATCAGGAGAATATATTGTGCGAAGAGGTCGACGATGCGTTGATGACCTCTTCACAAATCATGTTCTCCTAATAACGCAAGCGTGAAAATTTTCGAAAATTCGTTTCTTATTATTTTATATTATCAGGAGAATATATTTTGCGAGGAGGTCGATCATGCGTTGATGACCTCTTTACAAATCATGTTCTCCTAATAACGCAAGCGCGAAAATTTTCGAAAATTCGTTTCTCATAATTTATATTATTAGGAGAATATATTGTGCGAGGAGGTCAATGATGCGTTGATGACCTCTTTGCAAATCATGTTCTCCTAATAACGCAAACGTGAAAATTTTCGAAAATTCGTTTCTTATAATTTATATGATCAGGAGAATATATTGTGCGAAGAGGTCGACGATGCGTTGATGACCTCTTCACAAATCATGTTCTCCTAATAACGCAAGCGCGAAAATTTTCGAAAATTCGCTTCTTATTATTTTATATTATCAGGAGAATATATTTTGCGAGGAGGTCGATCATGCGTTGATGACCTCTTTACAAATCATGTTCTCCTAATAACGCAAACGTGAAAATTTTCGAAAATTCGTTTCTTATAATTTATATGATCAGGAGAATATATTGTGCGAAGAGGTCGACGATGCGTTGATGACCTCTTCACAAATCATGTTCTCCTAATAACGCAAACGTGAAAATTTTCGAAAATTCGTTTCTTATAATTTATATTATCAGGAGAATATATTTTGCGAGGAGGTCGATTATACCGAGGAGGGCGTGGCGTGGAGGTGATGCCCCTCTGCGCCACAACTAGAGCAGAAGCCGCCATACAGGCGGAGTGGGTGGCCCCGCCCCCTCGGGGGGGTTCGCCCACGAGGTTAGGTCGTGTGGGTGGGGGGAGGACGTCCGGTTGACATCGCTACGGCGCACCCGGTCCTCCCCCCAAACACCCGAGTAGGCATCCGGTGGAGTTTTAGTGGGTATACTGGTCCTTCAGACCAGGAATCCCACATAACCCGTCCTCCCGCCCCGGGGTGTGCGGGTATCCATAAAGGATTTCTCCACCGTTATCAAAAAAAAAAAAAAAAAAAAAAAGGAGGTCGATGATGCCTTGATGACTTCTTTACAAATCATGTTCTCCTAATAATGCAAACGTGAAATTTTTCGAAAATTCGTTTCTTATAATTTTTATTATCAGGAGAATATATTTTGCGAGGAAGTCGATGATGCGTTGATGACCTCTTTACAAATCATGTTCTCCTAATAACGCAAGCGTGAAAACTTTCGAAAATTCGTTTCTTATTATTTTATATTATCAGGAGAATATATTTTGCGAGGAGGTCGGTGATGCGTTGATGACCTCTTTACAAATCATGTTCTCCTAATAACGCAAGCGTGAAAATTTTCGAAAATTCGTTTCTTATTATTTTATATTATCAGGAGAATATATTTTGCGAGGAGGTCGATGATGCGTTGATGACCTCTTTGCAAATCATGTTCTCCTAATAACGCAAGCGCGAAAATTTTCGAAAATTCGTTTCTTATAGTTTATATTATCAGGAGAATATATTGTGCGAGGAGGTCGATGATGCGTTGATGACCTCTTTACAAATCATGTTCTCCTAATAACGCAAGCGTGAAAATTTTCGAAAATTCGTTTCTTATTATTTTATATTATCAGGAGAATATATTTCGCGAGGAGGTCGATGATGCGTTGATGACCTCTTTACAAATCATGTTCTCCTAATAACGCAAGCGTGAAAATTTTCGAAAATTCGTTTCTTATTACTTTATATTATCAGGAGAATATATTTTGCGAGGAGGTTGATAATGCGTTGATGACCTCTTTACAAATCATGTTCTCCTAATAACGCAAGCGTGAAAATTTTCGAAAATTCGTTTCTTATTATTTTATATTATCAGGAGAATATATTTTGCGAGGAGGTCGATGATGCGTTGATAACCCCTTTACAAATTATGTTCTCCTAATAACGCAAGCGTGAAAATTTTCCAAAATTCGTTTCTTATTATTTTATATTATCAGGAGAATATATTTTGCGAGGAGGTCGAAGATGCGTTGATGATCTCTTTACAAATCATGTTCTTCTAATAACGCAAGCGTGAAAGTTTTCGAAAATTCGTTTCTTATTATTTTATATTATCAGGAGAATATATTTTGCGAGGAGGTCGAAGATGCGTTGATGACCTCTTTACAAATCATGTTCTCCTAATAACGCAAGCGTGAAAATTTTCGAAAATTTGTTTCTTATTATTTTATATTATCAGGAGAATATATTTTGCGCGGAGGTCGATGATGCGTTGATGACCTCTTTACAAATCATGTTCTCCTAATAACGCAAGCGTGAAAATTTTCGAAAATTCGATTCTTATTATTTTATATTATCAGGAGAATATATTTTGCGAGGAGGTCGATCATGCGTTGATGACCTCTTTACAAATCATGTTCTCCTAATAACGCAAGCGCGAAAATTTTCGAAAATTCGTTTCTTATTATTTTATATTATCAGGAGAATATATTTTGCGAGGAGGTCGATAATGCGTTGATGACCTCTTTACAAATCATGTTCTCCTAATAACGCATTTAAAAAAAAAAAAAAAAATTTCGCGAACAATTAATGTTCGAAATAATTTACGCATTGCCATCCGCGCTTTGTGGGCTCTTAATGCTCTTTACTTAATTATCATGTTGATAAATACATAGAGCCGTATTATTTACCAATTTATTTTGAAAAATGTTTATTTCATCTTTGAATATTACAGTATCTGTCGCGATTGAATAATTTATTTATTATCAATTTACACACATAAGTATTTAATTGTTATATAGCACTGGTGCTACCGGCATTTCGTGCACATAGCACGGAAAACCAGAAATTGTGCAATTATATATTACCCTCTGAGATCATTCATGGACTTTGACTTTGTAGTTCATGTCCATGTTTTGAATGTCCATAGAGGGAGTATCACTTTTGGGGTCACCTAAAAGCAAGCCGTGACATCTCTCAGTCTTCTCTCTGGACCGCATGAGAAAACTCCTTCTGTTGCTCAGAAAAAGAAGAAAATATCAAAAATGCCAGGTTGTTGCGTGGAGAAATGCAACAATCGCAGCCTATATCTATACTATCGGACGCCATTTTTGCTCCAGCTCATCTTATTGAGATCAAAATTGCGGTACTTTGTTAATCTAGTGACTTTACCATGAACAAATAAAATACATAGATGGAGGATTGGTTGTTCGCATTTCCTCGGTTTGTTCTTTTCAGCTGAACTGTTTGCACTTTTCGTTTTTTTTCTCTTTCTTTCACAAATTTCTGAATATATGTGTCTCATTTCATTTCGTTGCACGTAGATTAACTGAAAAGAACAAATCTGTCGATTGATTTTGGGAGAACCATTTATATCTTTTCGAAAACACGCGCCTATCAATCTTCATTGTTTATTTCGCGATCCAAGCTATATTTTTTTATCTCTCCACGGAAATCAAAAGCTTCTCTCAAAAGCAAAAAGAGATCGAGGAATTCTTAAGAAACAAGGTTAGTCGTTGAAATTCTCTTTTTTATATTAATATTGCAAAAATCCGGATTTACATTCCCTTTTACGCAAACCCTTATTTAAATCTCGTAATCACAATTTTGCATTTTAAATCTGTTTCGTAGTGCAAAAAATTACAATTATGATTATTGTGCATTATATCATTTGCATTGTATTGTATTATATAACAATTATAATATGTATATAATATTACAATATTACATAATTACAATATAATTACATTACATTGTATTATACATATATATTTTCTAATATGACATAACTATAATATTACAAGTTTATATAAATATAACTATAATTATACAAGTTTGTATAAATTGGCGCGCGCATGCGCGCAGCGCAGCCGAGTAAAATTGTCAAACAATACTGTCGTCAATCGTCATTGGAGGTTCTTCGATCGCGTGAAAACGCGCGAGTGCAATTATTTATGAAATTCATTATTTTTCTAAATTTCACAAATTTTTCAATCGTCGAGGATGACAATTAATTGACACCAGATGTGTGTTGATGCAGGATGCGCATGCATCGGAAAGTTTTTTATCTTTATACGCAAATATATTGACTAAATAATCGCGTTATCGCTCTTATCAATTTGATATAAGTACGTCGCATTTTACGCAATAGAATATCTTTTTTATAAATCTTTTTCTCCTTCTAACGTTTTACGTGCGTTTTTGGAATAAAAATGTTGCCGGTGATAAAGTCCGAGATAGATATGCGTAAAATAAAAGCTCCGAAGAGCATCATCGTGGATTGCGACGCCGGTTTAGACGACGCTTTAGCTCTGATTATTCTCTTAGCTGGTCACGCCGCTCGTGAAATCGAAATTAAAGCCGTAACATGCGTTAATGGTAACACTAACGTAGACAACGT
Source organism: Camponotus floridanus (assembly GCF_003227725.1). Taxonomy (NCBI): domain Eukaryota; kingdom Metazoa; phylum Arthropoda; class Insecta; order Hymenoptera; family Formicidae; genus Camponotus; species Camponotus floridanus. Next base: position 196,753 of record NW_020229242.1, read on the forward strand.
GGTGAAAAATGTGTTCAGAACGCTGGACGTTTGTGGCTGCCAAGAGGTAAGTTTAAAAACAAATTATCTAACATAGTCAATATGGGACGGGAGTAATGAATTATTGTAATGCTTGATTTATCGATGGAAATATCATATATTTTAATCTTTTTTTGCTGTATGTTTTAACCATTTCTAATTTTAAATCGATTAATCAAGAGTAAATATATGAAATTTCTATAAAAGTCTATAAAAAAATATTTTAAATATATTCAATATATTTAATGTTAGACATATCAATTGTGCAAAGCTTTATTAAACATTAAAAATGTTATATTTAACATTATTTTTATAGATACCAGTTTATCGAGGTGCATACTCATCTTTATTGAATACTCCAAATGCTAAGGAGACAGCTTCCGAGGAATATCATGGATCTGATGGATTTGGAGATGTTTATAATGATCAACCAGATATAAGTAGATTGCAAAAGGAACATGCCGTATGTGCTCTGCATAGAATTACATCAGAGGATCCCGGTAATATATCTTACAATCATATTCACAGAATATCGCAAACTGGATGCATTTTATTTATCAAATCCATCTTTCAATCAAGGTAATGTCTCTCTGATTTGCTTGGGTCCTTTGACGAATATAGCAATGGCTATAAAAATGTATCCAGAATTTATGAGTAATGCAAAGGAGTTTTTTGTGATGGGTGGAAATTCAACTGGTAACTTTAATAATTTTATTTGTTTTATTAAGTATAATGGAATAATATTCTTGCAAGTCATGTTTGAAACATGTTCCAAGGGCAGGGTAACATAACTTCGCAAGCAGAATTTAATTTCTACGCAGATCCGGAGAGCGCACACATTGTACTCAACAATAATACCAAGCCACTATGGTTGTTACCATGGGAAACCTGTTTAAAGTCCCAAGTCACACATGTACGTACAATTTTATTTATAATTACTGTCAGTTATCAAAGAATTGACTATATTATCGACAATTATTACATATTATTGTTATCATATTATTAATAATAATAAAACAGAATTATAACAATATTGTAATATTAATTATACCTAGTCATGATTATTTGTTCAGATTGTATCAATGCAGAACAATAGTACTGGAAATAATCTTTCAGGACTGGCGAAAGGATGTATTGGGCAAGATATCTGTACCTTGTGTGCTTATGTTGAACAAAATCGAAGATGGTAGACGCGCTCGAGTGAAGAAGCATTTCGTTCGTTACATAGTATGCGATGCTTTCTTAGCTGGAATCGTTAGACTACCTAATATGGCCAAGGGAGTCGTTTCATGGCACGCGGATGTCGAGTTAAGCGGTCACAAAACTCGAGGCCAAGTCGTCCTTGATCATTTGCTATCAAATAAACCAAATGTAAATCTAATAAACGATTTTGACTCAGAGATGTTTAAGGAGGTGTTGGTGAACGCGGTGTATTCAATAAAGGGTGATTATTATTTCTTGCGTTCAAAAATGTCGATATTAGCAACTATATGTATAAGACAGACTATATACATATATAAGAATAAGAAGAAATAAGAATATATAAGAAGGCAACTATATATATAAGAATAAATATTATAGTCTAATTTTTTAATTTAGAGTTATACAATTATATAGAAATAATTTTTCTATATAAAACTTTTAATATTTTCATATTTAAATATCTTTTTTATGAATTTACAGAAAATAGATGTGCTAAAGTGATAGAGTGATTATACTAATACATGGAACGAAAATCAACGAAGAAGAACATCTTATTGACAAGAGAGTAGAGAATTTATTTTTAAGATCATTATCGAAGAAATAATGGATTTAATGGCTTTTGTGCCTTATTCTATGACAGCACCAATTGTCCAGGTATGTAATTATCACTCAGGGCAAACTCAAAAGACAAAATTACTTTCTGTTTTTATACTTATTGACTTATTTAATTGTATGGACATATAATTTGGCAAACAATTTATTAAATATGAAAAAGTATCTGTATTTTTATTTTACAATATATATGTATCAAAATATTTTTTAAAATCATGTAAATGTATTTTTAAAACATGATTACACATTGTAATAAAATTTAAAAATCCATATAATAAAAATATAACAGTTACAAATACAATAGAATTGTTTACAATAGAATTGTTTATATTTTTACATGTGAAAAAAAAAAAAAAAAAAAAAAAAAAAAAAAAAAAAAAAAAAAAAAAAAAAAAAAAAAATATTATATTTACATTAGTAATTAGAATAATTATTAACTAATGTGGTAAATAGTTTAACAAAAAGTAATTTCTCTCAATATTGTAAAAATCGCAATTGTATAAAACAACGAATTTAAACAAAGATAGTAATATCTTTCAATAAGCTTTAAAGTTCTAAATTAAAGTACACCTATTATTTATTCCTACAATTAGTAGACTGCTTAGAATAATTATTAAAACGAGCGATAATAACTAGCCTGAGCCCTGCGTGGAACATGTTTGCGAGGTATCGCCGAAAGAAGATCCATTGATGAAAATGATACCCGGAAGCTCCGTTTGGTCCAGGATACGCCGTTGGTTGCTCGGAATGCGAATAATATCACGGCGGCATCCGTTCACACAATGGTGCCTGAAAAGTACTCGAGCGATTGATTACGAGATCAACCACCATCTCAAATCCCATCCCTATATGATCCATCCCTTCAGTTCCTTCAGGTCAGTCGCTAGCTTTTGTTTCCATACAAGAAATCGAAAACTCAATCAAGAAATTGAATTAAGAATTTTTTTTATCACAAAGTAAAATTCAACTAATATTGAATTCCTTACACTAGAATATTTTGGGAGTCTGCCATGACGCTATTTATCATAGCTGTTCTGCTGATCACACCGGTTTTTCTCACCTTCTATTTTGATGAACATGCGAAATGGTACATCTTCAATCATGCAATCGACGTCGTACTTATATGCGATATAATAATCTGGTTCTTCACCGGTCACTATGATTCTCGTACGCAAGTAGTGACTCTGGATCCGAGAGTTGTAGCGAGGTACGGTGAAAATGGCATACTCGACTAGTCTCTACGAAAAATTTACTTTTCTCAAATCGTGCCAAATAGTAAAAAACGATAAACATTATGCGTAACGAAATTTTTTTTTAATTTTAAAAAATCATACTTAAACATTTTTTTAATAAATAGTTTAAAGATGAGGGAATTTTTCGAAAATTTGTTACACGATTATGTAGACACTTAGAAAAAATATGAATTTAAAGATTTAATATATGATGTCATCGTAGCCATTATCTACGGGGCTTCTTCATCGTGAATGCGTTATCTGTACTACCATTGGAATTTGTCATCGTGCTGACCGACTCTATGTGGTACCTGGCCTCATTAAATTTGCTGAAAATACTGTGGATACGGACCATTATTATTTATTCACGCAAACTCTATCACGTCAGAATGATCTCTTTATCGCGATTTGGCGGAATCGATTTTATTCATATAGATAATTAAAAAAAATTCCAGGTTTACCGAATTAATTTTCATCTGTACAAAATAGCAGAGATAGGCATCGTTATCATTGTGGGCGTGCATTGGGCTGCCTGTATGGAGTATTATCTGCCGTTGGTAGTTGCCAAAATAGCTGGGCAGAACGATTTGTTGAGTAATCGATATAATTTCTCTATATCATATTTTTTAGACAAAAAATTTGAATTCACTAAATTTGAAATCACTCTTCTTTTTTTCTATCAATAAAAATACGGCACAATAAGGCACTGAAATTATAACTAGAAGGAGATAAATTGCAGATCATGGATCGAATCACCTTATATGGAGAAGAGAGAAACGAAATACAAGATCTACCTGACGTGCATTAATCGAGCTATCATCGCCTTAATTGGAGCTGCGCAATATTTAGACGTTAGCGCATCGGAAGACATCATATATAATTTAATTTTGTCTATCCTCGGGTTTATCGGATTTGTATATCTACTTGGTACGTTGTGATAATTTTTAATAAATTTTTAGTAAATTAGGTAAAATTACTTAATTTTATCAAAATCAATTTAATTCTGAATTGAATTAAAAATTTTACAATAGAAATTATTTTAATTTAAATTATTAAGAAAATAAAGACACGCACATACTAGAATGCATAAGCAGAGCTTATGTATTCATTTATTTTTCTGTCATTTACTTTTGATTAAATTTATTTAATCTATCAATTATGTTATCTTTTTGTGTAACATCCCTATTAAATTTCTTGAAATGATTTCTGTTTGAATGTTTCTTTGAATTATTCTCCCAAGAAATATATTATACGATATAACTTTTCTTTATTCAATCGTAGCGCGAATCTTGCAATTGATGACAACATTTCGTTCGACCACCAAGAGGCACTCGAAATTAATTCAGCAGCTGCAACAATACATGACGTATAAAGAATTACCGTATTCCCTGCAGCGACGATTGCTGAGCTATTATAATTATCGCAACAAAAAGGGATTCGAGAGAGATAAGATAATCATCAATCATGTGTCCCCTTATTTACGAGAGGTACAGCTTTGAAAAGAGAATCCTCGAAATTGTTTCATATTTCCTGAGAGACGCGAAATATTATAATCACATCCAAACTATATTCTTTTCAAAATAGTTTCATTGTGCGATCGCAAATCTCTCTAAAGCCACCCCATTGAAAGAAATGATTGCGAAGACCTTTTCGATTCCGCTGTTATGTCTCGAATAATGCAATAAAATAATGTTGCCAGTTAGAAATTTTCTATATCATGTAATAGCATAAGGACAATGTATTGTAAAAAAATTCGCAAAGGAAATGTATTTATTATATAAAATGAATTTCTCCTCGTTTTTTCAGAAACTTCTTCTGCACAACTATTCACGGTTGCTGAATAACGTGAGGTTGTTTGGGCATCTGCCGCAGCTAGTGGTAACGCAATTGATCGGTGTTGTGTGCTCCGAGATCTTCATGCCGAATGACGCATTGGTTAGAGCAGGAACTCGCGGCGACGCCTTGTACTTTATCGCTTCCGGCACCGTAGCTGTCTACAATAACATTGGGAAAGAGGTGAAAAAATGAAATGAGCATAAAAGTGAAACAGGTACTTATTTCTCGAATTATTCGAATTTCACGTATGCAGATCTACCACATGGAGGACGACGAATATTTTGGCGAGCTGGCCCTAGTGATGGAAGACGAGCACTGGATCGCCAGTGTCATCGCCGTCGAGAATTGCGAAGTCTATATCTTGTCGCGCGCCGATTTTCAATATACTGTGGCGGCTTATCCCGAACTTCTCGCCCATTTGCAGAACGTCGCTCTCGCACGACTGGAGCAGATGCCACTGCTGAAGAAGATCCAGGAGCCGGACGCATCGTCGATCGGAAACATCAATATTAGCAGCATAAAAGCTAAGAGGAGAGGCGATAGTGTGGTAAGACTCGACGCAAAATAGGTGTGCCGTTTATACTCGTCATACTTTTTGATTTCGAAATAGTTCTTACTATTTTATTCATTTCAGTTTTATTTTCCTCCATGTTAGTTATATTTTGTGTTTATAGTTTATTATTAATTATAATAGGACAACATTTTATTACGCCAGAAGATTTGGCCAATGGCAGTTAATTATTTGTTTAACGATATATCGAAACAATTCAACTTTTCATAATTATTATAACGAATCAACAATCAACAATAAACAAACTGATAAGCAACAGTTTCTTATAAGAATCGTTAAACTCTCATTGTTACTATAACGAATTAATAATCAATAATAAACAAATTGATAAGTAACAGTTTCTTATAAAAATTATAAGCTTGTTATTTTCAAGAAAGTGTTTAATTTCTTCTACTTCGATCAAAAACGGCGAATCCTTCGTTTCTGCGGATTTTTGTACGATTGCTGGTACACGGACATGAGACGCCAGTGCTCGGGGTAATCAGCGTCCCGACAGCCGCTCATTATGCTGAATGGCGGCGCGAGAGTATCGATGCAGAAGGCACGTCTAGCGAACGGAGTCCTCGGCCGCGGGACCGTCACCCTCGTCGGCGGTAATCCATTCCTACGCGCCCCATCGTCGCCCGTCGTCCGGCATCTTTGTTCGAGACCAAGCGCGACACCCACCGCGGATCTGATCAGTCTCGGATCCTCTCGGCTTCTCCTTCTTCGCTCGGGTTCCGCTTCCGGTTTGTCGCCCTGACACGCGGCGCACCTGCGTTCGGTGATGCGCGGCACGGAATTTGATCTCGTCGACTTGCCACTTCGAGGAAGCTTATCACGGGGACCTGCAATCAAATCTATTGTTGTAGCTACAGTTAGATAATATATGATAGAAAAAGACCAAAATACATAATTAATCCTTTAAAAATCAATGCTCGATCAATCAATCAATCACTGCTTACATCGTTTCGAATATACTGTGCCTCTAATTCCTTACCGTTGCAGGAGCAATCGCAGCAGTAACTTCTCGGATTCTTTTCCTGCGTTTCCTGCTGCCTCGCGCAATCGCAACGCTCATCCTTTTCTTTGTTGCGAACCAGGAGTTCGCGGTTCTTCGGTGCTGACGTGTGCTGAATCAAAGCGAAGATTGCTGGTGCCAAACCGCCCTCGGAGCCATCGATGTGCGTTGGTCTACGCGGCTCGTATACAGGGTCCATTGGCGTTTCCCAACAGATGGCCAAGTCCATCCGGGTCTTGGGCTTCTTGCAGCCGAGCGAGGGTCCGAACCGATGGCCCTCTGCCTCCAACGTCGTAGCAACAACGTCATCTTGATTTTGACACTCGGCATCTCGTTCGCAACCGGCTGAACAAGAGCGATATCTTTTTTCAAAGATGGAATCGTCCACCCGGTCCGGGAGTGGCTGATGCTGCAAGTTCTCCGCGTGCAATCTCTTCGCCAGAGCGAATTTGTCAGCGCAGGAGGCGATTTCTGAAATGAAAAAAAGGTTCTTTAATTTAATATTACTATTTTGAAAAAATTGCAAATTAATATATCTGATTATCATAATTTCGAATATCGTTAAAATATTTTTTAATGAAAAAGAAAATTATTTCAATCTCACCACGTTGTTTCTCTTCTTCAAAGAGTCTCCTAAGACATCCAGGAGCGTGTTTTTTCGGACTAGGTGTTTTCGACTTTTCCGAGATGCGATCGGATCGACAAGTTTTGAAAAGATCATCGTCGCTTCGCTGAACTATCGATTTACCGCGACAATGAAAGCAATGCTCGCGCGATTCCATACTCTAGTCGATCGATTCTTCTTTACCCAGGAATTGCATAACGAATGCGCGATTCAACATACAATCGACAGGGACGGAGGCGCGTTGTTTCCGAAGCACATTTTTCCAGAGCGGGAGAAACTCGATGGAAATCGTCGCTACTGTTCAGCCTCCATTTTTGGAAAATATCCGAGAACTATCATAGGAATTCCGAGAACCTCGCTCCCACTCTTGATACCTGTCTCCCTGGCGACATGATAATTCGATAACAAGCTGATTTACATTAATAAGATAAGAATCAACAAAATACTGTAAAATTCAAGATCAAGAATAAATATCGATCTGAATTTTCCTCTGTAAGATTAATATTTTCAAGTTCTCCAAATATTGTAATTTTAAATATTATAATTACAATGTTTTTCGTATTTTTCAGGAATAAAATAAATATGGAAACTTTTTAAAGAAGCGTGGGAAACTATCGCATTCGACTGTCTATACACATTAGCCTATTATTATCTTTTAATCAAGATTCATGGACGAATCCCGGCGTTCTCTGAAGCGGAACAATTCCGGATTGCACTAGCGGAAAATCGCACGATAAATTTGAGGGATTTTGCAACGGATCTTTTTTTCTCAGTAACGTTCTGGGTCACGCGCGAATTCGCATGTGTCACGTAAGCACAACGCAAGCGGGAAAACACGCGTCTCCTCAACATGTCTCGAAATTACATATTTCCAGATTGGAAGAGGAGATGTGATGCAGTAACAATGTAAATGCAAAATACCTTCATGAATATAATAAATATTACATTATTACGCTACGTGTCAGTTTGCAAAACAAGAGAGAAACTAGAATATTCTTAATGCAATGATTAAAATCAGAAAGCGGGAAAAAGATCGGCGTCAAGCCAACGCATCTATTTAATTATAGCGAATTCGCTCTTTCCTGGATCATTGCCATTCTCCCTCCAGTTTTGCTGAAAGACCTTGATGCGCGGACAGTCTGCTGTTAGACTTCGATTGAATTATATAGCTAGAATACGCGACAGTCGTAAAGCCATACTTGTTCGATTCCACTCCTTTTCTGGTTTCTCTCAACTGTTGCTAATAAAATATTTGCAAAATAATAGCGGCAATTAGAATAAGCGGTGAGTCGGTGCAATGATCGAACGAGAAATGTATGTGTCTGTTTCATTCAAGATTCATTCCGAGTCATTTAAGATGATCAATTCTCGTACATAATAAATATTAAATACAAGACTGTCCCAGACTAATATCAAAGTTTTTGTGCAAGAAACTAGCAAAGATTTTAAGGTGGAATATGAGAAGAAATTTTTATTGTGCATCATAGAAAATTTTAAAAATCATAAATAGAGGTAACAATGAAAGCGTAGCTATATTTAGCTATATTAGATTCTTCTTAATGATTCAAAAATTCTCTAATAAAAATAAAAATAAAAAAAATTAAAAGTTTTGCTTTTTTAATTTAATTAATAATATGTACATGTATGAGTGATTTTAGAAACACTCACTTTTAAAATTTACAGGAATCAGTCTGTATTCGGGTATTGAATCATTTTGAAAAAAATATAAATTCTATTGAATTCATATTTGTATTTATATTTCATAAATTTCTTACTAGTCATATCCAATGCTTGACATTATCTCATGTGTATTAAATCTTTATCTATAAAAGCAATTTGTAAAAAATAAATTATAAATAAATACTTTCACATAATTTAATAAATTGATACATCTTTTACGATAAATTAATAATCTAATTTAATAAATTAATACATCTAATTTTGACATTATACATATTATATAAAGAATTGTCTGCTTGTTTTATCAATTAGTCAATACAGCAAATTGTCACGAAAGATCTTGAAATCAGATACATACCACGGAGGAGAATCGCCTAACGAGTTAATAGTATCATCGAGCTGAGCATAATTTTAATTGCGTTAACGATCACATGTATTATTCGCAGCAATCCAGGGAAAATACGCGGCCATGATATGTTCCCGGTATGATGCCGTAGTGGCCGATCGTGACGTGAGGATGAATGAATCAGTTGTGTCGCATGGTGGCAAGATCAGTAGACCAGAGTACGTCACGCGTGCCGGACAGTCCGTATCGTGAATCGTTCCGCGGAGGACAGAGAGGAGTACTTTGAAAAACCTGGTGATCTAATTTACGGTGAGCGAATGAGTGAATAAAGAAAGAGTAGATAAAATAAAATATAAAGTTAAAATTTAAATATTTAAAATGTTGATAATGTAAAAAAACGAACGATATTTTATTGTGTTCTTTAAGAGGAAAAGTGCAAGCGCGAAATAGCTACGCAAAGAGATTTTATGAATAAATAAATTAAAAGAAATAAGATATAAAAATAAAGCGATGTAATATATGAAGATTAAGTAATTTTGACGCAAAATATTTTTCATATAAATATTTTCACATTTTACATTATATTTTTATATACATATAAAATATATATTTATATATTTTAATTATTTATATATTTTAAATATTTATATATTATATATTATTATCGTATATATTTTTCGTATAAAAGATCCAAACAAAACTGTTTTGTACTGCAACAAATATTAACAATAGCAACTCTCAGAAACAAATATAATAATAGTGCGATAAAATGTTATGAAACGTTTTAATCACATATCTTGAGGTGTAATTTTTGTATCGTGGTTTTCCGGTCACGATAACGAAAAAGTATGTTCTCGAATATATTAGAATAATTCTTTCATACGAAGTAGCGTGAGTGAAACGTGAAGGAAATTATTTATTTTTCCACAGATAATATTCTTCGACTAGCGTTTGATTCAGTTTCCCGGCGAGATGGACAACAAGGTGAAGACTGGCAATGATCAGATAATACATTTGGACGAAATCCACGACGAGGCGGTAAGGCCGCTGACTGCATACGGCAATACGGATGCAATTCCGTCCGTGTTTTCGCGCGCCGGTTTGACCACCGAGACTGATGATCTCGCGAACAACCCGGGAAATACAGCACGGAGGCCTTCGATCCCCAGAATCGAGATCGATCCTGACGGAAACGACAAGCCGGTGGTTGATTTTGACAGAAACGGACCGGATTTCTCACCTGGCTGGACCATCCCACCGTCCGTACAGCTCTCCACTCCCGATGTAAACGTTTATCAGCACAAAAAGACTCTCGCCCAAGGTATGATGGACTTGGCGTTGCTGTCCGCCAACGCGAATCAGATGCGCTACGTTCTGCAGACGGATGGTCGACATCCCTACTTTTATCCGTCGCTCACCATGATCATCATGAGCCTGTTGCTGCAGATCGCAGTGGGTATCGGCCTCATCTGGAACAGCGTCTACAATGTCAAGGAACACGAGCAAATGTGCAAGGCTAATAAAGCCAACAACTGGACGGTCATCGGTATTTTCCTCGTCACAATACTCAACGTTTTTATTTCATCGTTTGGCGTTGTTGATCAGATATCCGTCGCATAGCCAGTCTTTCCTTCTCTTTCTATCTTTTTCTTTTACTGCTCTCTTTATCGACGATACGCAATCGCCATACATAAAACGCAACACATAAAATGCATGCGTTTTACATTTAATGTTGGATAACATATTTCCGTTGTTTTTCATGCGATATTAAGGAGACAAAAGCTTGATTTAAAACAAATTGTTATAGAAAATTTCATTTTTTATATATTATTTATGCATTATCTGGTATAATTTAAAATTAAGATTTTTTTAATTGCTACAATATTGAATTACGATGAAAGATGAAAAGTCAGAATCTTTTTTCTTTTTTAAACATTTTTTTATGTCGTCAAAGACAGATATTTTAGCGTGTGGCATTGGATCATTCTGTACACATTCGTTGTTTGCATTCTCATTATAAATTGTATTCATTTTCATCCATATAACTGAATATGTAAACGATTTATTCGCGTGGATAATTTAAGAAAACACTTTTTTTAATTTCAATGTGATAATAATTTATAAAATTTTTATATAAAATAAATCTTTTAAATGTATAAGCGTACGTTTAATACGAGAGGAAAATAATAATACGTCGATTATACGCGAATAGTGGATGGTATCAGCTTTAGCATTCTTTCCAACTCGTCGGCCAGTTGCTTCCTGTTCCGTTGGAGATATGCCTCCTCGCGCTTCTGGTGTTCATTCAAATCGTCTAACCAGTTTTGTGCCTCGCTATTATTACACTGACTACTTCTGTGCGTGCGAGACGGACAATCTAAGGCCGTGTTTCGAAACTCGTTGCCCACCGTCTTCATGGATGTAAGATTTCGGAGCTTCTTCCTAATCAATTGACGCAACAACGAGTTGAAGGCGCCGAGTTCCTGCGAATCGATCTCTCTCGGATTCGTCTCCGTGGATTTTCTGTGCTCCTGAATCACCGTAACCTGCAATACACGTTATCATTCTATTGTAAAAAAATTTTCCGTTAATACTCAGGTAGCAAAATGACGTCTCCAGGCGTCTTAATGACGTACAATGACGTCATTAAAACGTTATTAAGATGTCAAGTGACGTCACTCTGCACTAGGGTATTATTCGATACTCGAGTTAATTATGCGATTTTTCTTTCTTTCTTTTTTTTCATTGTAAAAAATGATTTCATGTAAAATTTTCTATTGTTAAATTCCAACAAATACTGATCTTTAATTTGTACAAAGAATATAAATTGAGTGTAAATTCTGTGAGCACGAAACCAAAGTAAATAACGCGATGTTTTTTCTCTTTCTTCATTTATTGATTAATTTAGTCGTTAATTTATCTGCTAAATGGTAACGTAATCTTTTCTCATTTTAATTAGTAAAATAAAGAAGAAATTAATATAAATATGCATTGCAAAATCGAAAGAAATTATTATAAGTATGCATTGCAAAATCAAATTTCTCCATTGTAATACTATCAGTAACTCTTTATGAATATTTCTTCAATAATACCCGAAATCCAAGATTATTCAAAACAAGCTGAACAATTCCTGATAACGTTATCAATTAAAATTATCGTCACGCAATAAAAAGGTCATTAATTATATTGTATTAATTTTCTGCATTATAATTCTATCAGAAATTCTTTATAAATACTTTTTAAATGATACCGGGGGATTATCCAAAATAAGTTGAAGAACCTCTCTCTGATAACGTTATCAATTAGAATTATTGTTACACAAAGAAATTCGATTCAAAGATTCAAATTAACAGAAAACAAGTGCTTTACTATTGCAATGTAAATTTAATTTCCCAGCTTTTCTTCGCATCACAGTGAGAACAGTTTTTCTATTCGCAGATTGAGGAAGAGATCGAGAGAATCCAACGCGAGCAGTTTGAGACTCACCATCCAGTCGAAGAACGCGTGTCGCCTTCGCAGCCACTTGGCACGCGTGTCCAGCAAAATCCCGGCGTCGCGGAATTCTCGCCGTCGTTCCTCGTCACCGGAACTCTCGTCAACGTTCATCATTGCCAGGCGTTTCGTCAACGCCGATTCGGACACGTTCAGATGCGGCAGACCGCTTACATTGATACTCGCTGCGTGTACCTTGGACACCAAGCTCCCTCGTTCGCGCGTCAATTCGTCGATCTCCCGTAGATTCAAATTCACCTTGGCGTTGAGGTATAAGATACTGGCAAGTTGAGTGTTCGTCAGTTGATCGTCCAGTCGTACGACTGATGTTGCGGATTGGATAGAGGACTTCTGGATCAAAATAGAAACGTAAAGATGATATATTGACAAATAGATCATGTACGAGAAATATTCTTCTCTACGAACTTTTGGCGGATCCACGCGTGAACATTCGGCGCCCAAGACGCCACCGGCCAGCTTCGTTCGGAGGACGACAGTCAGGACGTTTTGCGTTTCCAGCAGCCAAGCTAAAGCTACCAATGAGTCTCTGTTGCGATCGTTTCTGCTTCTCGACAGACTGTAAAATTCTATCGCTGGATACTGCAGAAACGCGAGATGCAGCTTCATCGCCGTCAGCGTATCTAGAAATAGGAACACGCGAGATAATTGAATAAGATGTAAAATCGTTTCCGTAAGACGATTAAATTGAATCTGGAATGATTTGCTACATTTCACACGCTTTGCTAATATCATATTTATCTATATTTGTCCTTGTTCTCGTATATTTCTACGTTTCTTACTTTATGCATATTCTTTTTCACTTTTTTTATATTCTCATTATGTAAGCTTAATTTGGTTTTTGTTTTTTATTTTATGGCATCATTTTATGTAAATTCCTTCTCATACCTATATTTTTATACTATAAGAATCTAGCGAAAAAATAGGATAATTATCAACATCGCGTGAAATTTTTATTTAAATAAATATAAAGTTGTTTATAATGTTATTTTTATACACTTGCATAAAGACAAGAAAATTTTCTACTTTTTTTTTATTTTTAAGCACATGATTATAACGTTATTTTTTTCAATTTCATATATATCTTTGCAATTTTTCTTAACTTTATCATTAAAAACATGTATGTTTTTATCTAAAAAACATATTGTTTAATAAAAAATTACTTATTTGTTGAAATAGAAATTTTACACGACGTTGAAATAAAGAATATTTTATTTTTTGGTTCCCTTAACAAGTACTTTTTTCCCAAAATAAATTATTACATAATTAACTACAAAAAATTTCAAATAAAAGCAAACTAATTGCTAATCGTGAGATTCTATAATTACGTGTATCAATAATCATAATATAAATATAAACTATGAAATCGAGAATTACAAAAAAGTGCAATTTTCATAATCACTGCCAGATTAAAGTGTAAATCAATCGAAACGAACCGTAATCTCGAAAATCTATATCCCCTCGCTTTTCTCTCGCTGCATGATAGCTCAGAACGTGCAGCGTGTTCCGTAGCGTCTCGGACTGTCAAACAAAAACACATGTCGCGTGACACATTTGTCAAATAGGTTAGGTTAGATAGATTAAGTGTAGGCTAAATTAAACATTAAGTAACTCGAATTTAATCTATACACTTACAACATCCTCGTCCGCAGCATCGTATTTGGATAATCTCAGATGCTCGGGTGTCAATCCTACGTTTATTAACGAATTGATATACCTGCACAACGCCGATAACGCGCCTCTTATTTCACACATGTTGTTTACAAATACAAGTAACGCGAGTGTGAGTCTCGATCCCGCTATCCGACCCGGATACCGCTTCCAGGCGCGCTCGTTTCAACTCTGCATTCCCTCTAACGTGCACCTAAAATAAGAAAAATCATCGAGTATGAAGCTCTTTCGTGAGAAAAGGATGATAAATATAAAAAAAATTAAGTCTCATACCGGCTTTTAGCACATGTTTTCCTTCCCACGCGCGCAGGGGACCCCCCTACGCTATTAAACAAGAGAGAGGGAACGGAAGGTTCATGCCGCATGAAGAGAATGGAATATTCAGGCCCATATACGCTTGCATCAGTCACGGTCAACGGATCCCCTCCTCACCCTTACCCCGTGCCACGCCGGAAATAAATTCTCTCTATTTCTCTCTCTCTCTTTCTCTCTCTCTCTCTCTCTCTCTCTCTCTCTCTCTTTCTCTGTCCGTGGCGAAGGCGTACTTCAAATTATCGGAATCGCGTGGACAGATCCAGTGGAACGCGAACGTTCGCGCGCGTCGATCGTCTCGTTGATTGGATTGTGTGATTCGTGGAATATACCATCTGTCTGTTGCAGGAGGCCGCGCTGAAATGACACCGAGTGTTCTTTGGACGAGATGGAGAATGTACCTGATGCTCGTCCTGGTGAGAATTCGTTCCAATTTCTTCCGGGTTTCTTTCTCTCTTGGAACGTCTTCCAACTGGCGATCGATCTTTTAGCAAAAGTTCATCTATATCGCTGGAACAAACGCATATGTGTTACGTTTCATGATTTTTTTATAACTCAGATATTATTAGATACCTCGAGGCAGTTTATACACGCGCGTAGATTCTATATCGGTTGAAAAATGCATAAACACGTCCCTGACAAATCGCCGAGAAGAAGTGTATACACGATAGCATCGCATTACCTCGATAATATTTCACAATCATACTTCCATATATTATTTGTGTCTTAATTAATGTCTTCGTAGAACAGATACCTGAGACTTTTCTTTGAGAATCAGAAAACACGATAGATACTTTAGGTAACGGATGTGTGTTTACCAAAGATAATTCCAATGAAAAAGTCCACGTATAATCAAACATAAACATGCATAAGATATATTTATATATGTTTTCCTTCACTTGTAATCTCTATTCATTATGTAGAAAAAAATTATAAAAAGAATAATTGAAAAAATATTCTTTTAATTATTTTTCAAATATTTCATTTTTCTGTATCTATGAATAGACATTATATAAGAGAAACAAAGTATATGTGGACATGTAATTATGTATATTTACATTTGATTATACATGGATTTTTTTTTCAGAGAGGATGCTGGAAGCGTATGTTTCAAAATAACATGGTCGTTTATATCTTAAAAATTCTTCTGTTTGTTTTCATTTACAGATTCTTTTTTTTCTCTCTCGTTTCGCACTTTTATATTATATTTTCCTGTATAGCTTTCTTTTTTTTAATTATTTTTAATTATTTTTTTCTTGTGCCTATTGCGATGTAAAAGTCTCATGTGACGCAGATTCAAACATTACGCACGGAAGTTGCCAAACGCGCGGTAACGTAAGCGTCAGGTGGAAAACAAAGAGGAAAGGAACGACTAATAAAACGATGACAGGCAAGGATACCTGGAAATCGCGACGGATGCGTAATTTCGCGATTCGCCTCGCTGGCGAATCTAAATTCAACTGTGAGAGGCGGGATATCTGACCCACACACGTACATCGCAAAATATTGCGCGCTCCTTTTACCAATGAGTTTCCCAGTATATATATATATATATATATATATATATATATATATATATATATATATATACAAAGATTGAGACAATTAAAGTTATATATAAGTACTCGGATTATTTAAAGAAGGTGAAAGGTTTTAAAATTCTATTATTTAAAGTTCTCTAAATTCGTTTCACCATATAAACGTGATTGTGAGATTCACGGTAAAAGTTGTCATTTTAAAGTTCATTCGGAAAAAATTATATATATATATATATATATATATATATATATATATATAATTGGTGAAACGAATTTAGAGAATTTTAAATAATAGAATTTTAAAACCTTTCACCTTCTTGAAATAATCCGAGTACTTATATATAACTTTAATTGTCTCAATCTTTGTAGCCGTCCTACGAGCATTTAAAAAAAAATCTCTATACAGACATATCTCTATACTCTATTATATCTATCTCTCTATATGATCATTCGTCGTAGGAATCAGTCGCGTTATATAATTACATTTGCTTGTAGCAGGATCTCGACCGCCTCGGTGTGTATAAATATAAAATGATTTATCTCCCTCTCTTATCATTTTTCCATTCTCTTGCGCGAACGCGACCGATTCTCTTATCTGCATCGCCAGTTTCTCGGAAAATGACTTTTTAAAGAAGGAAAATGGCGCGAGAATAAATCTAATTAACTTGGTTCCCGACAGTTTCTGCATTTTTCTTTTTTCGTTCAGATGTGTCAGACGGCGCAACGAGTCCAAAGTCATCCTCACGCTTCCACGAAAGCATCGCAGGACATCAAGAGTTCCTCGACGCAGGATGTATCGATCTCAAAGATAATCGAGACGGCGTACAATAGAAAGGAATTATTGCGAAGGGAAGAATGGTTGCGGCGAACTGACGATCGCCTGGTGACCAGATCATTGGACTCGGATATCTCGAATGAATCGGAGTATCTGAATGATGGAATCGCTTCGCTTGGCGAGAGGAAATTGTTGGAAGGTACTTTACGTGCATAATCGACGTCCAAATGATCGAGACATCCTTTTTCCGATGATTCTCGTCCAAGAGTGAATCTGAAGAGAGTAAAAATCTTTTATCGCCGACATTTTTTAAACCTTATTTTTCCTTCTACGAAGACCAACATACGTGAAGTAAAAATTTGCTTACTTTTGTATCGATAATCGTTAAAATGTATTATTCTTTTGCAGCGACGAGTACGGATGTGTCGACGACGCGAACGGACGCAGATGAGAAGATCGTTTTCCCAGACGGCTCAAACAGAGTCTCGTCGATACCGTCGACATCGACGACAGCGCCAGCCTGCTACAAGGATGCATTCTGCGAGAACGTCGCCGATTATCCCAGGCAACTAGTGAGCGCGGCGATAGCGCGGAATGTCAGTCTCAGGTTCCTGGAAAGCATCGATCCGGTTAATAATTTAATTAAATCTTTCATATTTGAGACATGCGAAAAATAAAATCTAAGAAATAAATCCTCCGATACAAGCTTGACGAATCTGTATCAAAGACAATCTACTATATGTGTTTTGATTACAGATAACGATTATTTTCACGTGTCTCCAACATCGAAATTCGAACGCGAATTATATCAGTTTTAATCTTTCAGATGCTCGTCGAACAAAGAATAGATGTATCAGAAGTACCTCTTTGCCAATATACCGTAAGTAACAATGCTTTCATCTATCATTTTCATTAAAAAAAGATCAAAGAATTTAAGAACATGTGATATTTAGAAAAAAAATTAAAAATGTTCGCCATTAAATTATATTCCCAAATTAAGAGATTTCAATAAAATAAATCGAGTGTTCATTTCAAGTCACTTTTATATTTCAAAGATGTATATAAAGAGATAGATATATAAAAATATATAAAAAGATGTAAACAAACAGAATTATTGTTTTCCATAAAAATTTCAAAAATACAATGTATAAATATATTTATACATGAAGCATTGCGTTCAATTTCCGTTTTATTTCCGATCAAAGTGGATTTTATATGTAATTGAATTTTGCATGTAATTTTTCCGTTCATTTGTATGCGCTTAAATTCCTCCGATTTTTCTTTAAGTCACACATATTGTAATATAATAATTATTCATTATTAGATATTTGAATAACATTTAATCGCAAAATCTTTCGCTCGACTCACAGGACCAAGTGGTGTATCCACAGTCCGCGCAAAACAAGGAGAAACAGTGGCTGTTCATCGTAAATCAGGAGGATTTGAAGCAGGGAATACGCATCGAGGTTTGCTTGTAGGCGTTGCGATTCCATTCGAAAAGAGATTAAAATAGAACAGCACGGATTATCCGGCGTATCCGTAACGAATCTTCAATTTCGTAGGAACGAGGGCCAGGAGTGCAATATGATTCAGGGATTCGCTGAAGGTTACAAGACGAGCTGTAAGCAGAAGTATATCTATCGAGAATTGGCGGCAGTGGGCAACAACGGTAACATCATCAAGGACCAATTCCGCTTCCCGTCGAGCTGTTGCTGTCACGTCAAGTTCGTCGGTGATCCCTCCGTCAGGCTGGGAGCAGATGTACGCTCCTTCCATCGAAACACCACGGTCGCATCGAAAGCACAATGGAGGCCGTAAAGAAAATAATCGCAGAAAAAAAATCGTAACGTGATACTCGTTAAAGCGTATTTTACACGATGTTTCTTTTTTTTCTTATCAATAAAAAATCACGTTAAAATATTGTCATAAAATAAAATAAGTCATTTAAATGAGTCATTTTTAGATATGTATTGTAATATCATTCTCTAGCGCGCTTCTCACGCTTATTTAAAAGAAACATCGGTATATTGTACGCTTTAAATATAGCGTTCCATATAGCATCCTATGTTCAAAAAAAACCATTAACCGGACATCTTGAAGATGTCTAATTGCCCAAAGATATCTTCTAGATACCTTTTGAACATTTTTTGGATATGCATGCTATGTGGGATATTCTCTTCTGACGATACGTCGAGAGAATTCGTTATATACGCCTATCTGGACTTTTACCAGCTTCCAAGAGTTTAACGATGATACTAATAGAGGTGTCTCTATTCTACAAGAGATGCAGTTTTTATATAAATATCGCAAATGCTCTTCTATATTTTTAAATACAAACATTATTCGATAAGATAAAAAACAGAAATACAGAATTACATATTATTCATATGTGTGATATTATGTGTGATACGATTACTTATGTTAGTTACATATTAATGTCGTATTTTATAAATCTTACGAGTAATCTTAAAAATAAAAACGAGCTATTTAATCTTGTAATAACATATTTTCTCCACATTGTACGTCAGATTGCTGACAAAGGCACCATTTATAAAGTATTCAAAGCTTTTAAATATATTCTAGTCTAGAGATGTAAAGATGTATAAAATAATTATTTGTAGTGCAAATAATTTTTTCTGGCAGTTGTATATTCGAAATGTGGAAGTCAAAGATTTGCCTGGATATAATTTTTCTTAATTCCCTAAACGAGTTACGATACAAATGCAATTTTGCGCGTACGAAAGAAGTACACTCGCTATCTATTTGACGAGTAAGGAACATGGATATTAAAAAATCAGTCGCTGTTTCGCCATGTCAAAAATGTCTCTCACACTCTGTCGTATTAAACATTCTCCGCTGCATCTGTCACATTAGGCAGTAACGCCACTCTCAGCAGGTCTGCAACAGAAAGAACAAGCGATTCATATCCAGCGAAGCCTTTGTGACAGAACGATCCAACGACGTAGAGGAGACATTATCTCCTATGGCAGGAAAAAACAGAATTCACAGGAACGTGGCTTCAGAGAGGGACTCGAGGAGGCTGGAAAGAAATTAAAGAGGATGATTCTCGACGGGGAGGAGCAGAAACTTACCTTGGCGCCAAAGTCACCGTTGTAACTGCCCTTCCTCTGCATTTGCGCCTGAAGATCGGCCAGCTGGGCGATCGACATGTCGATGTCGCCGCTGCTGATGTGCGCCGTGTGCCGGAAATTTGTGGGCACGCCGATCATGCTCCGGTCTATCCTGAGCCTCTGATGCGGCCTGCTGTTGTTCCGTCTACCGGTGTTCCTCGTCGCTCGTGGCGTCAGGCAGCACGTGAAGCATTGCACCCAGAGCTCGCTGTCCCCGGCCATCGTCGATATCCTTGTGAACGTAGTTTGTAGTCCTCGGAATGAATTTGCAGAAGGAGGAACCTCAAGTTGATCCTTAAGTCGAATGAATAAAAAATGAGCTGATTAAGATGATTACTTGATATTCTCGATATCCTTCTTCTTCTCCGCCAAAGGAACGGATGGGCCTTGCTCCGGAGTCAAGGCTCGGGATGCGATCAGCAACGTGCAAGGTTAAGTCCGCGACGCGAAGATTTAACGATCCTATTAAGGATCTCGCGACCTTTCGGCGTCCCGATCTCAACGACTGACGAGTCGAGCAAAATAAACATTTCCGTGAAACGCGCGGCTTGCGGCTACGAAGGACATCGTCCCCTGCGAGCGTAAACACGATGACAGGCAGGATGAGATACGTGTATTCGGCCGAAACAAAGGCAAGTCTCCCGCGATGTGTTGACTGTTGACGCGGCGCTCTCTGTTAGCGTTTAAACTTGTACAGTTCCTGCAGAAAGTGATTGAATGAAAAATATTCTTACTCTACGGATAAAAGTCCACAATTTCTATAAAAACTGAACAGATGAATAACAATATATTTTTAATTTAATGATAAATTTAATGATATATTTTTATTAACTATGTGCTGTCATTTTCGATTTTTAATATCTCTCAATGAAGAGTTAAATTTGAAAGTTTTTAATTTTTTTAAATGTTGGACATGGAAAATGTCCTAAAAAAATATATCGTTATTTTAACAGCAAGGATGCGACTGATCCTAAATTTCAGTAAACTTTAATTATTTATAAAAAGAAATAAAATCTATGAATTATGATATACTTTGCATACATCATCTGAAATATATAATATTAAAATATCTGAAATATATAATATTAAAATATTTTTGCAAAAAAATTGATTTTTGTCATTTTATTTTGCTTATAAAAACGTTGTTTTCTGTAAAAGTAATTCTATATTTTCTATAATTGTGGAATTTTTAAAATTCTTTAATAATAAAAGAATTTTTGGATTTTTGAATAATATTCTCAAAGAATAATTTTTTGTTTTAGAAGTTAATTCGATCTTAAATAACATCGATTTCAGAAAATTGAATCTTTTGATAAAAAAAGTTATTAAATATAACAAATCTAATAACTTTTTTTTTCCTTTCAAAAATTCAAAAATTCAATTAAATTTACATTAAGCAGAGTTTAATTTTTAAAAGTTCCTTCTTTTCTATCATAACTCGAAATTTACAAATGACTGGACATTTCTATGAAAATCAAATCGACTTAATTATGATCACAAAGTTCGCATTACATTGTTTTAATAAGAATAATTATCATTTTCGATTTTAAATTAATCGCTCCAATCAGCCAAAAAATTGCTTCCATTAGTGCTCCCATAGTTTAAGTATAAAACAATCTAAAAAAATCATCTACTACAATAAAGAATAATGAAAGGAAGGTGAGAGATATATAAAATGCCAGCTAATACACTTTATTTAAATAAATTATATACAGTACGCTTCGAGCCAGATGGAGCGGTTCGAAATTTACGTTTTTTATCGTTTAAAATTCGATAAATTAAATTTTTTTACGACAAATTGACTGCAAAGGCCTTCATATTCTCTTAATATTCTTTTATTCAACCTTCATAGACCCCTGTGGTCTTTCCTTTCCGGAGGATAAATTTTCCCAAACGACTTCTTTCTCTTCTCGTAGCTCTTCGTTCACGGGAGACATTTGCGCAACATTGTTAGAATTATCACAGTCTGTCTATTTACAGCGTTAAATGTTAAAGTGATGATCTCTTAATCTAGAGAATTAATATCTTTCACCTTCTCTCCGAATACTTCGTCTCGCATTTTATCAACTAACAAAACTCTCTACGCCATTTAATTCATGGAATTTGCAAAAATGGGCTTTTATAATACTTCAACTACACGTGTGTATGAATTTTCTTCAAAGGAGACACTTCTTGTGAGTGCGAGCGTTATATTATATTAGATAAGTAAACTTAGATATTAATCGTACATATATCAAATAATCGAATAATCTAATGGCGAATATGTAGATTCGCTTAGTATAATGTGTATGTGCGTATATATGTACATATAAACGTACTCACATATATAAAATATCATATTAGTAAAAATTTTCAGTGTTACGCTGGATGATATATACAGACATTTAGGGAATACAGTTGCATTCTCAAAATTTTTTCCCGACATTCAAGTCTAATACGGTGTTTTTCCTCACAGTCAGAGGCATATATACTGTTCGATCGTGGCTTAAATCGTATTTAAGATTGGTTGCGAAAATGCCACGTAAAATCTTCAAGATAAATAAAATACAAAATTCTAAAATTTAATCATCTAATTCAAGATCTTTCTTTCTTTCTATCTATGAAGATAGTAAAGTTAAATAATATATCATCATTTCAATGCGCTTTCATAATTATATACGTTGTAAATTTTCAGAAGCATAATTATAAGCCGCAATCAGGCGACTGCAATTTTTATAAACATGTTTCAAGAAAATAAAATTCCAATAAATTAAAATCATTTTTAATCAAGTATAAATCGATTTCTATCAAGCAGATTTTTAACAATTTTTCTGCATACGTTAAAGTTTTTTATTCCAATTTTCTCTCTCTATCATATAAAAGGAATAAAAAGAAGGGTTTTGCTCATTTTGCTTGAGAACTGAAAATTTATAAAGACGAGATATGATTTTAATAAGAAAAATATAAATCAAACAAAAATATCGAAAACATAATAAAAGCCAGAAAACAGAGCCTAAAAAATTGTATCTGAAAACATTTAACTATACAAATAGAATTTCACTCTCCAATCGATCTGTTTGACAATTCTACTTCTTATTTTTTTAGCTCTCCGTCTTTTGTAATTTCTAGTGGTTCTATGTATAAAGATCTTTTCGCAATATTTGTCTATTAAAATGAATTCATTGATGAATCACATTTTCTAAATATGCTAAAATCGATGAGAGACTTGAAGATTGCAATTTTTTATTTGTTCGAAATGGAACCAGAGTTCAAATTTTATTTATCTAATATAATTAAACAATTTAAAAAAATTTTTGCACTTAATTCTCATTAACCTGATATCGCACTTGACGAAAATTTTATATAATGACACGTCACAGTCTTTCGATATTTTGGCGAGTTCCTTTTCGAATAGGCTATAAGATCATTAAACGAGTACTCAATGTCACTCATGTTTTATAGTAAGACACTTCCGGGTCAAACATCATCTTTGCAGATACTCAATGTTAATAAAAAAAAATTCAAAAGTATCTTTGTCGATTTAATATTGCGTAAACTCATTAGTAATCTTTTGTATGGATATTAAATATTTAGCTGTGTATTATATTAGGCAAGTATCTACTTCCGTGTTGCAGACATTTACATTTGATTCGCAGAAATGCCTAATTTAATACGCAAAGATGATTTAATTGAATCGTACATGTTTCTAAATAGGATGCGAAAGTTTGTTTTTCATGGTCAATCTTCTCAGCTGAATGATCCGAGATTTATGGACGAACATTCGCGCGGTCTGATGACACGAACAAGGGGATATTATATATATATATATATATATATATATATATATATATATATATACATACACGTATTCGTACGATGTTATTCATGTACGGTATTCTAAAGCTACAGATCTATAATCCACTTTTGATAAAAGAAATAAAACATTTATTTTCCATAGAAGAGTGCATTGATAATGAGTGTATTGAGGAAAGAAATAATTAAAATTAAATAACAGAATGCCTCGATAAAGAATTGATGTTTTCAAATAATCTTAATTAGATGCCTCGACAAAAAAAATTATTTTTTTACACTCACATATTTGAAAAAAATCACTTTAAAATAGATATATATATATATAAGGCGTTATACAACTTTCAAAATTGATTGGAAATAGATAATATTTATAAGTTGTGATATTTATTTTATTTTATTAACTAAAAGTATATTTATAAGTTTTAGTTTCAAAGGTACATAATGATAAAAATTGAAAAGATGATATATTGTAAATAAATGACACATCATTATTTTCACAAAAGGAAAATGAAAATGAAATGATTTTATTTCATAAAAAGAAAATTAAAAAAATGTAAATTAACTAAAAAACTGACTGGAAGAGTCGAGTGATTCGCTGACAACCTACGCATACCTATGCACGAAAACTATTTGCACGTGCGATGCTAAACAGACAATCCATCTCTTTAGTATCTTCCTCGCGTGTGTATATGTGTGAATTCTCATAAACTTTCGCATCTCATTTATCGAATGATAAATCATGGTACAGTCACGTAATCAGTCAATATAGTTGACGTTTCCTATTCATAGACAAGTCCTACAGATATATTTTGACATTAAAATTATGAATAATAATGGCTGTTAAAATTCTCTGTTAAATTAAAGTTTCAAATAGTGCAGTTTCAAACAGATACAGATTTGAGACAATATAAAATTAATGTTAAATGATAACAACTGAAATAAGAATTAAACGAAATTGAGAAATTGCTATACACGCTATTATACAACTTTTGTCTTCAGAAAAAAATAAATTTATTTATTTTAATTTTGTATGCCTTGAAAAATGTTAAACTTTTATAATTTAACTTAAAAAAGAAGACAACAATTTATAATAAAACACTCCCGTTTCTATGAAACGCAACAAGAATGCACTTTACGTTTTATCGATCAACAATTTATTTATATCTTGAATTTAGAAAAGGAGAAGAAAATAAACCTGTAGAAATTGTCTATCGAATAAAGACTCTTAACCATTCTGACACTTGACATACAAGCTATACGGGACCTTGCAGATAGGGCAACTTTATCGAGCGAAGCCGAGGAAATCGGTGAGTCGATCGTTCCAATCGTGGAGCCAATGAGTGGGCCCGTGACTCGGCTGCCGTTGCTTGCAGTGGTTGATCTCCTTCTCCGGTGGCATGTACTCCTCGCTGCGTATGCAGAAGTAGCTCTTGATCGGGCTGCGACACATCGGACATCGGTCGAGCTTGCCGAAGCACGAGGCGCAGATGCAAGTGTGCCGGCAAGGTAGCAGGGCACGCGACAGCGGGAAGTATTGGCAGACGACGCACAACTGCTCGCCCGCGGTATTCCAGAGGGAACCGTTCTCTTGATCGCCACCCTGGCCGGACGATACTAGGGCGCCGCGGCCATTGGCAGCGGTGCCGTTGTTGTTGTTGTTGCAGGGCTCGGCGAGCGCGAGTGCTGGCGAGCCCAGGCCTGAAGACATCGCGTCGCTCTCATCGTAGTTGCTCGAGTTACCCGTGGCTAGGTAGAGTTGCTGCGGAAAAGCACCAATTGGACGACATCGCGTATCAATGACCAGAGGAGGTTCTTCCTCCAGGCTACGTTTTTATCTTTTATTTATCGCACAAAACATTAGAAATTTTAGGCGACTTAATATACTTAATATACTCTGATTTGACATTTATAACAGTCGATAGCTGGATTTGTATGACCTTTAAAGTTGAAACAGGTTGTACATGGAAGTCTCAACTCACCTTTAAGCAAGATAGCTGACCGTTCGCCTGCTTCAAGTACTGCGCTAAAATCGAAGTCGGTAGCGTGCAAACGCTGTCCTTGATATGAACGACATTCACTAGTGCCACCTTAAACCAGAAGGGGAGATAACGTAATCAAGGCTTTTGCCTCCTGTTTGTAAGAAATCAATCGAGTTCAATCATGACGACGGTAATAAAATTGCTCACGGTTTCGTCGGGATGAGGATCCCGATTGTCTCTTCGGGTGAGAAAGATCACCAGGGGATAACAGAGTCGTGGCGGAGTGCCAAGTTCCAGTTCCGGCGCCGGAAGCGACAATCTCAGCGTTTCCTCTCCATGCGGCTGTCTACTACAGTCTCGGTCAAGGAAACGGCGTAATTATATACACAAAGGAGAAAGACATAAACGATAAGCGAATCCATTCTCGGAGAAGGGTCGAGCAAAATTATTAGGTTCGCGGTCGGTCGATTCGCTTGAGATTTCCTCACTGCAGCCAGTATTTCACCACGACTTCGCAGAAGCGGAAAGTGAATAGTGCGAGTGTTTTTTCCCTCTCAATTTTTACATGCCGAAATAAATTGGTTTCCACGTACGCAATTAGAGGCCGGAAATTCTTCTTTTTTATAGTCTCGCGTTAGCGAAATACAGCTGCAATTCAGCCTGGCCTACATTCTCAGCGAAGATAGATCTCTCGCAATAGGTCGAGAGATTGGAATTTATGGTTGCGAGTCGAAAACAAGTCTTCGATCTGCGAGAAAAAAAATTAATTTATTTGACGAAACGAAAGGAAAAAAATCGTACAACTTTTCTCTCGCGTCTGACGTCATGCGTTGAGAGGAAGGACAAGATATCTTTTCGCGTGTGTATTCGATTCTTTCGAAACTATTTTTCGGCCATACTTCTGCACGAAACGTTCGATGAAAAGCGAGGCAGAAAGGGATTTACGTTAATTAAAAATGACAAGGATACGTTTGCGGCGTCGTAAGGTGTTGCGCGTGGCCTTGTAAAAGGGTTCCGTTCAGGGATGCGTCCCGCAAGGTGTTCCACGGCTTCCAGAGTGCCAGATGCAGCTCCCGGATGCTAACGCCCCAGATCGCCTGCAGCGAGTATTCCACTTGACTCGACACCTCGCACTCCACCTCTGGAACAGACAGATTTGCTCTCTTCAAGATATGATACAGCAGCGGAAGTTGTTATCGTGTATTTTTTAAAAATACACGATAACAACTAGCGATAAGAGTGCAAAGTTTCAATATAAATTCAATATAAATATAAATATAAATATAAAATATAAATTCAATATAAATTCAATATAAATTTCATTATAAATTAAGATTGAACAGTTAAATGAAAAGAGTATGAAAATTTTAAACTATAAAAAACCCTGGATTTAAATATGAAACTCAAACTAGATTGAATGGAAATAAAAGACTATTTATATTTATTTATTTTGAGAGATATTTAGAATCGACTTTGCTGCAACATCTTTTTACCGCGTTTCAAATTATTCCGAATAAAATAGCGCGCACTTCTTTTTCCTACTCGATACATAATATTATCATAATAATATTTTTCTTTCCGTAACGTCGCTCTTTCTTTGAGCAACAACTCGTAAATGAAAACAAATTGCGAATAATTTTGAATATCTTATTTCTACTTTTTGTTCCTTTTGAATCAGACAATATTTAAAATACAAAAAAAATTATCGTGTCACAGTGTAAACACTCGTATTAGCAAACAGCTGAAAAAAAATAAAAAGAGGATTATTTTTCTAATGTACAAGATTTTTTCAACAGATTTCGCAATTATACATGTAGACATAAAAATGAGGCTCGATTAAAAATTTGCACATTAAATTTATAAACATTTAAATGTGTCGAAATGATATAATGTGTGATATTTCAAAATTATTTCGATAAATATAATTATTATATCTTGAAAAAGTTAAACACGTGTTTCCCATTTTTTATATCTTTATACTAATAATATTTTACACACACACACACACACACACACGCAAAACAGCTAAAAAATAGAGGATCAGATAACAATATACGAAACGACCTTCCTTTACATTTTTTTCAACAAATTCTACAATCGCGATTATACATGTATATAAAAATGAGACCTGATTAAAAATCTGCAAATTAATTTTAAACATTTAAATGTCAAGATTTTGACGTTATGACATCATATGTGAATTTTAAAATTATCGCGATAAATATGATTATTATATCTCGAAAAACAAGTCAAATACGTGTTTCTCATTTCTTAATTAAATTGTTTATACTAATAATATGTCAATTGGAGTGCGTAATTTATATAAGCGGATAAAATTAATTCGATCATTCGGTTTCCCAGCAATTACGCTCGCGGTAACACAATTCGATCTGGCTATGACGGCATGTAACATGGCGCAATATTGCGCGATATACAGGAGGCATGTGTAGCGCGCGTGTGCGCGGGACCGGTATTACTATCGAGACTACGAATTTTTGTTATGGTGTCTCTCTCTTTCTCGGCGGACTTGCCTTCCAGGAGAGTGAGAGAGAGAGAAAGAGAGAAAAAGAAGAAGAAGAAGAAGAAGAAGAAGAAGAAGACGAAGAAGAAGAAGAATGAGAGAGAAAGAGTCGAGAGACGCTACGAGACGCGCGTTCGCCGCTTAATTGCGCAAACGCCTCGTGTTTTGCAACGCTCCGTATAATTCAACCATCCACCTGCACGACGCCGATGCTCCTCCTTTCCGTTCGCCGGAGAACGCATCGTCGAATCGATCGCATACGAGGATGATCCCTGGACAATCCTGGACGATCGCTTAATTGCTATTAATTTTTTTAACCCGCGAGCCTCGTCACACTCGGTTGCGACAAGAGGAATAATACCTTATTAACACTAATAAACTTTAATAGAGTTCCGCAGATGCCGTTAAAATATGCGACCGATTGAAAAAATCATTGATGTTTCTCTGCAAATATCTCTTTAAATGATTTTAAATATTTTAAAAATCAAGTTTTTCTGAATAAATATAAAATGTGTTTTAATTTCTTAGAGAGAATTTATATATTTTTGAATATTTTTAGGAAATTAATATTTAATATTTAATATTTTTTTAGGAAAACTATTTGTTGAGGTTTTGTTTTAAAAAAAAATGATTCTGTGAGGGAACATTATTGTAAATTATTTTTAAGGACTTTTTTCATTAAACATTTTGTTGCATACAGATAAAATATTTTTTTATGTACTTATATATTTTTTCTATCTTTGTAAGATATTTTTAGAGAAATATCACATCTTTTTATAAAATTTTATATCTTTTCTACAAATTAATTTTTGGGGGAAATTTATAAATTAATAAATTTATAAATTTATAAATTAATAAATTTATAAATTATTTTTAGGGATATTTTTTTATTAAACATTAAATTGTCGCCAACATCATCATTTTCTCGCAGAGGAAAAGACGAAGAATGAATTTGACAAAAGGAAAAAATTCTTCGGATGCATCGCGCGGTTGGCATAGTCGAAGCGGCTGGCCTTTAATGATGGACGGACCTACGTAAGTCGCAAACATCTTTCACATCTTTTACGACGCCGGGAATCTCGTCCTTTTTGCTCGGACATCCTCGAGAGAGCGACAACGTTACGCGGCTGTTATTTCACGGCTGGTTACTAAAAATTATTGCGTAAAAGACACGCTTTCAACTTTTTTTTTCTTCCTCTCGCGCTCCTCTCCTCTCCGTCGTCGTCACGGTCTCGTTCCGGGAGATGGGTCCCAAAAGGACCAAGTTTCTAGATGTGACACTTGGCTTCCGCCGCGCTTTTCTTCTCCAATTTCTATGAAAAAGAAAGAGATAGAGAGAGACTAATGATGACAATAACACCGGAAACAATCATATCGTTGGCCTCGAACGAGAGGAATCGAAGCCCCTTCTAGCACGAGGACTTTGGCAGCCAAGACGAATCGGAGTCTAGGTTGCGAGTCGAATCGAGCTCGACTTGACTCGCAACGAGCCGATCGTCGTCGGTAGCTTTCACTTTCGTTGGCCTCTCGAGAGAATTCTCTCGAGATCTCGACCGCGCCGGATTTTCGACCCCGGCTTCCCCGAGAGGATCCTATCTGCTTCGACTCGTCTCGTCCTTAGATCGAGAAGAATCGTTCTCGATTTGCGAAACTGGCCGGCAAACCGCGTCTCGCCTTCGTTTGATTTTTTTCACTCGTTCACCCTCCTCTTTTCCGATAATATTTGCGTTCCCCAAGGATACTCGAACAGATCTCTCGAAGCAGACGCGTTCAAAGCACACTCGTACGGTATAGATTCAACACAATTTCTAGTTTCGCAAGAAGAGCTTATGGAAATTGACACTTGTAGAGATGTCGAAAGATGTACAAAAAGTATTTCGTTACTTGTCTCCCTTTCTCTGTCATTTATCCTCGACAGTTGTTGACAAACGCTAATCGACAATCTGCATTCCTTAACATTTTTATATTACATTTTGCAATTATAGACAAATATAATACGAAAATGTTAAAGAATGCGAAAAAAAGGAAGCAGATTTTTGGCAATAATTTAATTCAACCATCAAAAGATCAATCCAGTTCATTAACAAGTATTTTTTCGTCACGAAATACTGGATTGATCTTTACTTGTCTCCCTTTCTCTGTTATTTATCCTTGATAGTTGTTGGAAAACGTTAATCGACAATCTGCATTCCTTAACATTTTTATATTACATTTTGCAATTGTAGACAAATATAATACGAAAATGTTAAAGAATGCGAAAAAAGGAAGCAGATTCTTTGCAATAATTTAATCCAACTATGAAAAGATCAATCCAGTTCATTAACAACAGCACACAGAAAAAAATAAGTGTCAAATCAAGACTTATATATACTTAAACTAACGCGTTCATTGTTTCGTATATACACAACAATTTATAATGTTTTTAGAAAAATCTCTTCTTGGAATAATTTTAAATTTCAACAATGTTATAGTCTTACTTAAATATTGTAATCGTCACCTCAAGAATATATAATTATTTAATTGTACTTTAAGAAAATTATAATCTTTGATTTAAAAATGTTATTTTCTATCCAACATTGTTTCTCTTCCATTCGAGAAAATTAAATCTTAAATCATAAGAATATTTTTCTTGATTGAACTACATCAAATGACTTCATTCAAGTAAACAGTTATTCGAACGATTATATTTTTCTTTAATTAATGCAATATAATATCATTTCAAGATTTCCATGTTAAAATTAAATATATTTTCAAAACAAAAATGTCCTTTTTTTCTGTGTACTTTTCGAGAATGAAATGGAAGAATCAATAATAATAAGAAAGGCTTATTTAAGATCAGGAAAATCGCAGGTGATATTGCGTGATATATAAATCTATAATTTAAAAAAAAAAACAAGCTTTTCCTTAAATAAGTCTTCCTTATTATTATTATTGATTATTTATCATTTGGACCATTTACGTATAGTGTCAATTTAATTAAAATATCTTTTTGGTCCTTTGTGAAATGGAAGAAAGGCAAAGAAAGGAATTCTACATACGGCCAAGCCCAGGGTCGTCGGCAGATCAAGGTTAACGCGATGATCGGCTGATCGAGATTGATCGCCTATATCGATCTCTTTATTCCTTGCGAGATGCGTACGTGCAAATTCGCACGTTTCCCTCGCGATCAAACGCTCATAAAATTGTTGTTTACGACCTGGAATTATTTTTCGAGCTAGAAAATTCTTAAAGAATTCCTCGATTATACCAGTCGTTCGATTTAGCGTTCGAATATTCGAATGTGACAAAAACTATGTGCTTTTATAGCGGTTACATCTCCTTTTAGGATGAAGAGTCGATATTAATTCTCGAAAAAATTGATAGAAATTGCAAAAAAGATAAGGAACGAGATTGAATTGCAAATAAAGGTCAAAGTAGTTGACTATTCAGAAATAATATAAAGAATACAATAAAAAAATATTACACAAATAAATTTGTACTAGGTCCAAAAAAATATTACAAAAAAATATTCAACGACGTGATAATGATAATAAATTGCTACTTTTATAATAAAGTTTATATCAATTTTCCTTAAAAAAAAAGTAATGCAGTATATATTTCTGTCAATTAAGATTATTTCTTCCATTAGAGAAAAAAAATATAATGTAAATATTTTGCGATTCAAGATGTCGTAGCAGTCATTAGTTCCCGAGAGAGAAAAAGATGTGAAAAACGAGAGAAGAATATTTATTCAGCTGATTAGTCTTCTTTCCACGGATTTTCCCGAGCGTTACCTGCATTTTCACTACTCGTTCGTAAAATAAAAGCGGAGATAATCGCGATCCGACCTGACCCGACGACGACGACGACGGTCGACTAAACGCGGAGGACTCGGTTCGCGGATTCTAACCGATCGAGACAAGAGCCGGTTGCTGGCCGTTGATGCAATCGCCCGCGATTACGTAATGGGGTTCGATAATCGAGCTGACCTATGCCTATAACGTTAAGTCTTCCGAGGCGGTGCGATCTCTTGGCGACGACGCGGCCGCAGCCTCTCAAGAATACCGCCTCCCAGGGAATTGCAAAACCCGAATTCTCGCCTACCGGCGATCCTCGGGGTTCGCGATCCGAGGAAAAGGGTCGAGCTAGATACGATCCGAGTGAGCGACTCAACGTTTTGAAATTAGCCTTTCACCGACAACAGCCTATCGCGACTAGGTAGGAGGTAGGTAATAACGCACCGAAATTTTCCTATGTTATTTGCGAAACTGGGTTAGAAGCGATTTTCGCCATCACGTATCTCTTTGCGACCCAATTTTTTTTAATTCAAATTAAATTCCACTCGAGAATGAAATTAGCTTTGGCTCGTCATTAAAGAAGAATGCACACGAGAAAGATCGAATGATACAATTAAAATATTAATATCGACGAAGGCGATATTAATATCTTAAATCTCGAATATATCTCGCGAGAGAGAAATAGAAGATTTGACTTTATTTGTAAATAAATAATTTTCTAATAATTATTTATAAATAAAGTCGAAATGAAATTTATCTATTTATAAATACTTTAGATATATATAAAGACTTTTCATTTATAAATAATTATTATAAAATTATTTATTTATCAAATGTTATTCACTTTATTGATTTGTAAAATCGAGGGGAGAATCGCTGAGGAAAAAGAGAAAAAGCTTGCAGGAAAAAATCAGAAAACAAGTGTACTAAACAATTTCGTAATCGACTGTAAAAGCCGCTCTCTCGTTATCACTGTAGTATACTCTCATTATCACTCTTTCTCTCTCTCTTTCTCTCTCTCTCTCTCTCGCTTTGATTTTCTTACGGACGAGACGCGCCCGTTCCCGACAATGTATCATCGTACGTGGCATTATTACGTATATACCGGGTGGGCGCGGGCGTCACGACCGAACCAAAGAAAGAGAAAAGAAAGAGGGAGAGAAAAGGATACGAGCGCGGGAGCGGGAACTCGACGACCATGGAACATGAAAGTGCGTCCCACATTCGTCGTAATCCGCGATCTGATCTTTCGGGCATGCGACTTTTTTCGAACCCGTTTTTACTAACGTTATTACATATCGCAACTTCCCTCTCCTTTTTTTCTTCCCCTCCTCCCCTCGCGAGAAACGCGCACACTTGAAGGACAAAAACATCGTTTAGATTAAAGCACGTGAGAATTTTTTTTCGCTCGTCGATTAGATCACATAAATAAAAATGAGTGTCGTTTTATGATCAAACCGGATACGAGGAACTGCACAAGAATCACATTTTTTTTACAAATTAGCCGCGGTGAAATAATTATATGCTATTTTAGATCCAATATGAAGCGAATAAATATTGCGTGCGTTCTTTTTTCTGGTATCTTTTTTATAGATTAGGAGATCTATCTTATTAATATGTATTTGCATAATCTTTGCACAATTTAATCTACTTGACTTAATCTGCAGGCATAAAATTGAAATGTTATGCTCCGTTTTGTCCGCTAGCTATCCTTTTTTTATATACAATGCACCGAGAGACTCTTACATCAGATCTGGCGACGTCACCTTCAAAATGACAGAACAATTCAACGTAATAATTTTTTCACGTTTCTCAGAAACCGGAGATTTGGAAGAATGGAAGAGATTAACAATGTCTCGGACACATTTCGCTTGGATTAAATTCCTACGCATTAATATTACCCATTGTTTTCGTGCTACATCTCCCTGAAAATGCGAATATTACCGCGCATTGTCCTTTTTTTCCTTATCCACTTTCAAGAAACAATCTTACACGAATCTTCCATTATTTTCAACACGAAAGATCGCAGGCACAGTTTCGCAAAAAATGATTGCGCCAAATAATTATGTAATATACTCGATTAGCCGAAAACTCGGTTCATTTTTTTTTAAGGTTCGAGATTCTCTCGGAATTTCGTGTGTAACGAACCGATAGGTAAACGCAGAAAAAATTGCGCGATTCGCGCACTTTTCTTATCCTATCTCGATCCAATTACGACACGTAATGAGTAATAACGAGAGCTTGCCTGCACAGAAAAAAAATTAAGTATCAAATCAAGACTTAAACTAATGCGTTATTGTTTCGTACATACGTAACAATTTATAATCTTAGAAGAATTTAATAATTAAAAATTTCAACAATATTATAGTCCTACTTTAATATTGTAATATTGTCACCTCAAGAATATATAATTATTTAATTGTACTTTAAGAAAATTATAATCTTTGATTTAAAAACGTTATTTTCTATCTAACATTGTTTCTCTTCCATTCGAGAAAATTAAATCTTAAATCATAAGAATATATTTTTCTCGATTGAACCATATAAAATGGCCTCATTCAAGTAAGCAATTATTCGAGCAATTATATCTTTCTTTAATTAACGCAATATAATCTCATGTCAAGATTTCCATGTTAAAACTAAATAGATTTTCAAAACAAGAGTGTCCTTTTTTCTGTCTTGTCGCGCAACCTAAAACACATGTGTGTCTCTCTTTCCTATTGTTACGCGAAGCCTCCTTCGTGCGGGAAGAGAGATATTATGGTCACGTGAATTTCAATGCCGCATTAATTTCATTTTGCGTGACTCACAGCTTGCCAAAATCGGCCGCAAAACGACGACGGGATTCAAAGTATAATAGAGACATCCATATTCGCTATCCTTATCGAGCCAATAATCTAATATAATAATAATAATATCGTCATATGTTATGTAATATAATGATATGAAAAATATACGCTTGCCTTGACACAAGATTATGAAATTGACGAAGAAAAAAGGCACATCTGATACGCTCTTTTATAAAAACAGCTGGTAGCATTTTCAAGCAAAAAAAATAAAGAGATATGAGAAATGGGAAAAATATATTTTATATATTTTTCATTTTATTTCAATTTTTTCTTCATTCATTTTTTTATTATTTTTATTATTATTATATTGTTATTATTATTTTTATTATTTTCTTATTATATTTTCTTATTATTTTTTAAAATTATTTGTCAATTAAAAAAAAAGGAATAAAAAACTAAATATTCAATAAAAGTATATTAATTTTAATTTTGCAAATTATTTAAATTTGAATATAAAGTATATAAATCGAATCTTATTTTAATTTATTATTATTCAGAATAACGGTAAGGCAATTTATTACATAATAGACGTTATAACATAATTTCTTTATCGCTCGCATCATTCTAAAATAATGTTGCCGTGAAGAGAAAAAAAATGAGAAATTAGGCATCTCATCGAGATTCACCTTCGCGAGTTCCGTTAATGACCATAATGGTTTATGAAAAGAGCGAGCCTTCTCTCAACAAATAAATCATCTCGCGCGAATAAATCATCTCGCGCGACGAGATGTGCAGCTTCCTCGAGAACGCGCGATAATTAATTCGCGCCTATATATAAATCGAATGCGCAATCGAAAAAAAAAGGCGAGAAAAATCCACTCGGAGTCGATTCCCGCCAGCGTATCCAATGTTCTCGCGCTTTAGCAAGAGCGAGCTTTAATGTCAAGTTTAAGCCGACTGCGCGTTTCGCCGGTTTCGCAAACTGACGTTTCGCGACGACTCCACCTCGACGAGATGCCTAATTTCGTGTTTGACTATCTCCCGTGTGTTTCAATCGATCATTCCTTCTCTCTTTGGACACGGTATCGCGAAATCGTACGAATTGCGAAAGGTAATAGCGGCGATCGAGAGAATCGTGAGAGAGAGAAGATCTCGAGGAACCTGCAATTGCGACACACGCACGCAATTACGCAACCTGCATATAACTCGCGTCGGATTATGCGCCAGAGTTACGTTGGACAGACGTACACACGCATATACGTACACGTACCCGCGCGCGCGCGCATATATTTACCATACCAGAGATAACCGGCGATACGTCAAAGTTAGTTCACGGTGTGCCGAGTCGTCTAGAAAGTAACATCGAATTTTTTCAAAAGACGAAAGATATATTTGAAGAGTTGCTGAGGAACGAAAAAGAATTTTTATCGCTTTAAATATTTTCTTATTCAATTAAATTAATTCTAAAATTGTTTAATTATTAATAATAATTTTTAAATTATTAAATTATTTAT
This sequence comes from Camponotus floridanus, assembly GCF_003227725.1. Classification (NCBI taxonomy): domain Eukaryota; kingdom Metazoa; phylum Arthropoda; class Insecta; order Hymenoptera; family Formicidae; genus Camponotus; species Camponotus floridanus. The sequence continues at coordinate 233,184 of NW_020229242.1, forward strand.
AAACAATTCAAATTTTAAGAGTATTTTAATTCAAAATTTATAGTTTATCCCATAAATTTTTAATATATCTCAATATTATTATTTTTCTCCTAATATTTTTTTAAAGTCGAATTAAGCGATCCAGTTTGTTCTAGCAATTTGAAAAATTGATGCTTTTTTTAGGCATTCTTTTTTAATATTAAAAATTTATTTTTTTGGTGTTTTATATATATTGATGTTTATATAAGTAGTACGTCTCATTAAATTTTGGACATTTAACTTTTTTATCGTGTTAAAAAATGAAGCGTAATTATCTGAAATGAAAAAACTTCAATTTTATTACGAAGGATATTTTTGGAATATTGAACTTAAAATTTTAAAAATTAATATTTAATATTTATCTGATCTTTTCAAAAAATGAAAAGATTCAATATTTAATTTTAAAACAACACTACTTCGTTATTTCTCAATTTTTTCTAATGAAATTCAGTATCCAGAAAATATCCCTGTTCTTTTATTTCAAACAATTATATGAGAAGCATCGAAAACATTTTTCAACACGCTTATACATGGCTTGTATTGAATCAAACAAGCTAGATACCCAAGATACTAATTTTTTTTAAATTTCAAAAAAAATTCATTTCTAATATTCTTTCCAAAAATCATCAAATTTTTCGTGCCAAATAGTCCTCAAATTGAATTACGGAATAAGATTATAAGAAGGATTTCGCTTTGAGGAGGGACAATATTGACTTTGAAAGACGAGTAGTGCTCGACGAGAGATTTTATTTCTTTTCACGTTGACGTCGTAAACACTGTGTTCGCTTCGCAACGGAATAAATTTGTCTCATCCGACCGCGGAGGATTTTTCCTCGACACCCGCGCGCTGTCCTTTACAGTATCGAGCATCGCGCCTCGGAATCAAGGGCGATCGATGTTTTCGAATTCCGTTCTCGTGGGCGACCGTGTTAAGACCCTGAGGGTTACGCGATAAGATTCAGTGAAGTCTCCATTTTTTCTTTTTTCTTTCTGAGGACGCCGCGCGATCCGATTCGGTTTCGGATTCAAGTTTCGATCATTTTTCGATGACACAATCTGCAAATCGACTAATCATTTTATAAATCTTTCCCACCAAGAAAAACAAAAAAAGTGTATATAAAAAAATTGAATGGAATAACAAATCATGTTTAATTCCTTTTGCGTAGGACCGATCCTTAATAATTTTCTGCTCCGAAAAGTCGACTGCATGTGATTAATGGCTGATAACATATATTTCATAAAATTTTTATAAGATTGCAAAAATTTTATAAAAAATGCCTCATAAATTAAAATTAAAATTAAAAATTAATCAAATGACAAATGTACAAATCTGTACGTTATTCCCAGAAAAAGAAAAGGAATTATATCCAATCAATCATGGTAAACACTTGATAATTTTTTTTTATTAACTATTCTCTTATTTTCTGAAAGTTAGTAAAAAATTGCATTATGTAATATATATTACCATACGAGCGTAATCGAATATTTATTAGCTTGATGCGATAGTAAACTAAGAGTCTCGATATCTCGCACGCTTTAGCGAAGAAAGAGAGGAGAGGAAAAAGATGGCCAGTCTGAGGAGACTCTCGTCAGAAGCGATCAATGGTTGATAAAAGTCAAGCGACTCACGCTCTGTGACCCAACGATACGAACGGCACACGCGGTCAAGGTGGCGTTTCGTAATTCAAGCTGTGAACCTCCGTCGTTGCTGGCACCTGGCATGCCAATTACACGCGACGCTCTCGTCTTTTTCTTGTTACGCACGGCCTATCGAGATAACCCACTTTCCGCCGAGCTTGGCCGATCGACACACGCGAGGACCGGTCTCTTTCTTTCTCTTTCTCTCTCTCTCTCTCTCTCTCTCTTTGGCCAATTAACCCTTCATCCATCAGACCTGCCCAAGTTGATCTTCGTCAATTTTCTTCTTTTATACAAACTAATATTTTCTAGAAACTTTATTACCTAATTATGAATGCGATATATTATATGCTCGAATGACGAAACTGGGAGAGTCATCGTAGCGACGTTAACTTTTTTAACGTGTTCAATCAAGAAAAATATATTCTATGATTTTAAGATTTAATTTTCTCGAATGGAAAAGAAACAATGTTAGATAGAAAATAACGTTTTTAAATCAAAGATTATAATTTTCTTAAAGTACAATTAAATAATTATATATTCTTGAGATGACAATTACAATATTAAAATAAGACTATAATATTGTTGAAATTTGAAAGTATGAAATTCTTCGACGAAGATTATAAGTTGTTGCGTATATACAATAAACAATAAACGCGTTAGTTAAGTATAAGTAAGTTTTGATATGAGATTTATTTTTTTCTGTGTTTAAATATTTAAAGAATTTTTGCTTTAAATAATTACTTTATAAAATCAGGCTGTCTACAAATTTTGTGAGATAATTCCCTAGTCTTCCAGATATTTTTGATCAAAATTCCATGTAAAGTTGAAGAATTTTTATAGATTTATTTTTCAAATTTATTTTTTTAAATTAAACATTTTACATCGTATACTTCTTATAAAAGAAACGATAAGAGCCATAAATTCCAAACAATTGCCATTTGCATAATATTTTCTACTGCTATCATTGAAAATTACAATACTGCGTACTGTATACTCTTTTGTTTAGCTGTTAAAAAACAGGCAGACATGTATTCGATATATTCTTTAAATTAAAAAAAAAATTCTACGAGGATTCTCCAATTATCAAAGAAAAATTCAAATTTTTTTAGGTGAAAACACTCCTGTGAATTTCAGTTTTTTTTCCAGAAAGTATACACTTTGCAAAATATTATGAAATGACGATTTTCTCAATGCAGTTTCACTGAACGTGACTCTCGTAACGCGTTTAATTGTAAGACTTGTTTATGCGCTGAAAAAAAGAGTTAGCTATAACTGTAAAGTAAAAAAAATTATAGTTGAAATCAATTTTCATAATTATCATTATCACAATGTTGGTAATAACCTTGTATTAGTAATATAACATATACATATTAATAACAATTTAAAAAAATAATTGCCGTTAAATAGCTACATTTATGACAACAATTTTTTTTTATCAGTACGTAAATTGCTATTTGCAAAACGCAGTTTGCAGGAGTAGAAAAACATGGACGATGCATTTATAAATTACAAATTGCGTCGCAAAGTCTACTTTTAACTAGAAAATGATAAAAAGATATCAGAGCTTTGATACAGGTATTCGCTGTAAATTAAATAATAAATCGTGGCCTATATATTTATATTAAAAGACATGTAAAAAAACTTGTATATTACGTGGCATGATGAGTCATCGAAAAATTCTTCGAAAATGATTTTACTTATGACGCTTATAAAACTATCATATCCATCATTTAACCATATAACCATCATTTGCATATTACTATTTGATGAATCAACGCAGAGAGAAAAAGTCGGATTAATTAATTCATCTTGTCGCGTGGCTCGCGATGACATTTCGTTCCGCGAACTGCGTCTCACAACACTTATCGTACACAGAAAAAAGGACATTTTCGTTTTGAAAATATATTTACTTTTAACATGGAAATCTTGAAATGATATTATATTGCATTAATTTATGGAAAATATAATTGCTTGTTGAATGAAGCCATTATATAGTTCAATAAAAAAAATATCTTATGATTTAAGATTTAATTTTCTCGAATGGAAAAGAAACAATGTTAGATAGAAAATAACGTTTTTAAATCAAAGATTATAATTTTCTTAAAGTACAGTTAAATAATTATATATTCTTGAGGTGACGATTACATTATTAAAGTAAGATTATAACATTGTTGAAATTTAAAATTATTAAATTCTTCTAAGAAAATTATAAATTGTTGCGTACATACGAAACAATTAATGCGTTAGTTTAAGTATATAAGTGTTGATTTGACACTTTAATTTTTTCCTGTGTAGTCTCTAGAGCCCGATAAAGACGATAAAATCTGCCGCAACGGGATGTCTTGCGACACGTCGCATGCCAGGAGCATATTGTTTCTTTTCCATTCGAGAAAATTAAATGTTAAAATTATAGAATATATTTTTCTTGATTGAACTGTATAAAATGGCTTCATTCAAGGAAGCAATTATTCAATCAATTGTATTTTTCTTTAATTAACGCAATATCTCATTTCAAGATTTCCATGTTAAAACTAAATATATTTTCAAAACAAGAGTATCCTTTCTGTGTACGTTTGTAAATCAGCCAGGGGTTGACCCAGTCGAGGCTCAAGCTCGACGACGAGGAGGAGGCGCGAGACGGGCAGAACTTACCGGCGTACGTGCTCTTGAAGCTCTCGTGAAGTTTGAAGGTGAAGGGGATGTGGACCTTCATCATCTCCATTTGCGGTATGCGCGGCGAATGCGTTATCACCCCGCCACCACCTCCACCGCCCCCGCCGAACATCAGGTCGTCGCCGTGGACGCGTAGCACCATCATGTTCCTGTGAACGAGACGAGAGACCCTCCTTTAGATCGGCTCTTTTATCGAGAAAGGTGTTTTGCTGTTTCATAGAACGGTAACCGTTCGACGTTAATCATCTTTTGCGCTCTTATAATTGTTAATTGCGTTATTAATGATTATCTAAAGCGTCGTGCACGCAACCTCGAGACCGAACGCGATAATTCTCGGGCTGCCAGACAAAGGATTGCGACAGAATTTTGCATAAAAACCGGGAAAGTTGTTCGCGCGCGTGGTTTTAGTTCAAGAATCATCAGCCTTGCATTGTTTTTAAGCGGTCGAAGCGGTTTCGAGATAAAAGACACTACCTAACGTCCTTCGAACGATTTTCGGCGGTGTTTATAATACAGGTTTTGAAACAACCGTGTGTGTCGTAAATGATGATTTCATAAGATTTATTTGTGAAATATTGTCAAATTTCCTTTCTGACATTTTATAAACCAATTAATAAATCGCCTTGAGATTTTTAAAATCATAAACTTGATAATACCTAACAAATAGTGTCTTTAAAATCACCACATTTTTTTCTATATCCTTCGTTATTGAGATATACAGGGTGTTTTTTAAGTGTAACAAATTTTAGGGGGGCTTCTCATGTAAACATATACTCTTACATCCCTTCCTGTTACACTTTTCCAAAAATAGGGGTGAAAATTAGGTTTCTATTTTTTCTCAAATTTGGAATATGTTAAAGAAATGAAATTAGGTGGATATTTTCTACTAGTAAAAAGGTTATTTATTAATATTTTCTTCAGCCTCTCGTATTGTTATAAGGGGCTGAAACTAGCAACCTCTATTCAATTTTTTATTACAACTTTTTAAAAATGCTTAAAAATTTCGACAAAAAATCATCCCCTAAAATTTTTCGCATTTATTAGGAAACACAATTATAAAGCAATAAAAGTAAAATTATTATTATATAAATTATTATTATAAATCTATTATTATTATTATTATTATTATTATTATTATTATTATTATTATTTATCACTCTTGATCGATCTTTACTCGATCGATCGCATCTTTGAACGATTTGATAGACATTTCCAAAATCGAAGAAGTAAGGAATAGTAAATAAAATCAATTCTTAAAAAAAATCCCGTTAACCGATGGAACGGAAAGTCAATTGATCAATTGGAAAAATTAGCATCGCGCGCGTGTCATTGAAAGTCAATCGCTAATTTTGGAGTTCCCGTCGATGATTAAATTTAGCAGTTAAGCAACGTAGACACAAAACCGAGCAACAAATATGTAGAAGCGATCGTTCGCAGTCAAAAATTCGAAGCTGCCAGTGACCTTGCGACCTTGAGACTCTAAAGAAATATACGTGCGCGATAAAATTACATCGCTGCGAAAGAGAGAGACCGACAAAAGAGGATCCTGATTCAGAGATGTTGATCGTCGAGGCGCCTTCTCATGTGACGAATTAATTGGCAAGGATAAATTTAAACCTTGAGATGTAAGGGATTAAAAATCAGAGAACAGGTTCTCTTTGTATCTTGAATGTTTCAAGCACGTACGCTTGTGTCCATCTCTCTCTTGCCTGCGTGTTTATTAGCGTGAAATTTTACAAATTGATGTTTCCATAACGTCGAAAATGTCATGCCATATCCCTCGAGATCGTAATCTTCTCGCTTGCTCGCCAACACTTCATCGAATTTTAAGCGTGTTACATGTGAAACGTGATATATCTATTATTATTATAAGTATACCTATTATTATAAATAAAATTTCAATACTCTGGTTAAAATCGGAAAAAATTTTCCTCGGTTAAAATTGGAAGAATGAATTTCTCTCTTTCAATTGCATCCCGAGAAGGCAATGGTTTTAATTAGCTTACAGGGCTTACACCCCGTATATTACTTTTTCGACATTTACGACTTGCGTCACAAACATCTATAAAGTTTCGTAATAAAATCTCTCGCAAGATATCGACATTAAAAGGGAAACTTTAGCATTCTATTTACTTGGTTGCCTGATGTCTATTATAAATTATATATATTATATAATACAGGATGTCAGAGGGCAATCTCTCGCCAAAAAAAGAAAGAAAGAATTAAGAAATTATTTCAAGCCTCATAATTCGATGAAAAAATACTTTATTATAGTGTTTTGAAAAGGGCTCTCGAGGTAAGCTACAAGAATGTTTTTTTTGCGAGAGATTGCTCTGACCTTGTATAATTAAATTGATTGATAAAAATTAATTGCGATCGAATCGCAATTGATCAAATAAAAAAAAGAACATTGCGTTTTTCGACAGAGAGATACGAATGTCAAACATTTCTCGACTGGAAAAGAGATGCTCGAACGGTTCGAAATGGGAACTTTACCCTGATTCAACATCTTTCAACACACATGTGTAAATCGCGAAAGCTAAAAGAAAAAGAGAGAGAGCGAGAGAGGAAGGAGAACGCGACGACGAGGAAAATTATTGCTCGCGATCGCGAAGAGTTTCACGATTTACAAATAGTGCGACTTGGCTTTCGAGACTTGGTGCCTACTTTCGAGACTCCCTCGAGCACAAAAGTGGCTGCGTCACTCGAGAAAATTAGAGACACTTGTCGTCGTTATCGTCATTCGTCATCGTCATCGTCATCGTCATTGTCATCGTCATCATCCCGAAGCCATCTCGATCAATTTGACTACACAGAGAAAAATATCATTCTAATCTATCAAGAAAAACGATTACTCAATTTATTTTTCTTTTTTTAAGTAATAGTTTTCTTCAATAAAGAATATATTCTTGATAATAGTCTTAAATTATACTCATCACAAGTGTTAGAAAATCTCATTATCATGTACTCAAAAGAAGAAATTATTTTCTCTTCAAGAATATTGTAAAGTTGTATCAAAGAAAAATCAAACTTACTTTACGCCAACTCTAATAAGCAAACCAAATTTTTGTTTCAATTTAATATTCTTGACTAAAATACTGCACTTACTAAAATTCAGAATATATTCAATTAAATTTAATGCTTGTGGTGAACTTATAAACTTATTTGCGGATATACAAATTTATGATATACTTAAAATAAATAATATTTACTTGAATACAGTATATATTTTTCTCTGTGTAGATTCTCGACTCTCAATCTCTCCTCCAGCTGTACGTCAAGCAAGATTATTGTCCGCGTGCTTTGACCTTTCTTCGAGTACAAAGAAACGCGAAATGAATGCAAAATCTCGCCTAGTTATCTGTTACTCTGGAGGCGTGTCGAAGGATTAAAATAAGAGAGAAAGAGAGACGTTGTGTCTCGAAATATCGTCTCGAGCGATCAGCTGATCAGACGATCGCTCATAAAACTTGACCCGAGACTCAAAAGCGATATTTTTAAAGTGTCTGAAAAGTAAAGAATAAAGAATATCCTATCACTTATGCATTCCTGCAATAAATCTATGCGTTTTTTTCCTTCTTTTTCTTTCATGCACAACTTTAAAACTTTGAGAGAGATTAATGGCACGATGACAATCCCGTCGTGAATTTTAATAAACTCATATCCATTTAATTGTCATATCGATCATCATTAATCTTATTAATCGAACCGATTTAAATCTATTATTCGAGAAAAAAAACATAAGTAGAAAGATATAAATCGCGCAATTATACTTGTCATTGTGTCTTGCGGTCTATTTTCTCCACCAAAGATATAAATAACTGATACAAAAATATTTAAAAAAAAACTTTTTTTATCAATTTTTACTAAGAATGATTTTATGAGATATTTAAAAGATATTTACAATATATTTAAAAGATATTTAAAAGATTATAAATCGCAATCTCTTCTCCAATTATTTTCGAATCGCATTCGATATTCGATTTTACCCCTCAAATTCAAAGTATACGATTAACATGCACTGTAACAAGGCGACTTCCTTTCTCGAGGAAACGACAATTATTCATTTAAAGGAAAGAGATAAGGCAGCGTCCGCGTCAGCAGACTCGCGATTAATTCGAAATTAATTAACGTCACGAATGCAGAATCGACTAAAGATGCACTCGCATCGCGAATAATATCACGTCTCGGGATATCGTGTCTTGGCTAAATTCCTCATTATGAGAAACACTGTAAGAAAATATTTACGGGCGTTAACCTCTCATCGCAGCGACGAGCCTTATCGCCAATTGATAAACGCTCGTCGTCTCGTGAAATTGTCGCGAAAACGTGTCTCAACGCGACTCATTAAACAACGCGATATCGCGACGTCACGAGAAAGACCGGGACGTCTCTGACGCATTAGCCTTCTTATCGAGAAAAGAATTACTCAAAGAGAGAGAGAGAGAGAGAAAGAGAGATAACATAAAGAAATGACATACATACCTCATGATAAAGAGAAAAACCCCGCAGAAGCATATGAGCACGGCGAGCACCGAGAAGATGTTGGACAGCTCCGCAACCGACACCAACATCGCCGTCATCGTCGCGTCGCGTCCGCCGCCGCGTCGTCCTCCTCAACACCGGGGTGGTCCGCGCCGCCCGCACACATGCACACACAACACGTACACGACGACACGAAGCCACACCACGAGTACCGTGTCCTCCTCCTCCTCCTCCTCCTCCTCCTCTTCCTCTTTTCCGCTCAGCTGTCAACTGTCAACTGTCAACCGGCTCGCGTTATCTCGTCGGCCCGCGTTATTCTCGGAGGCGCTTCGTGAGCGCGCCGTCGTCGACACCTCCGCATCGACCACGCGCGATGACGACGGCGACGACGACGATGATGATGGCAACGACGACACTTGCCTCAACTTATGCAATTGGCGCGGCAGACAGGTCGCTGCCGGCCGAGAGGCGACGCGTCACCTTCTCTGGCATAGTCGGCGAGATCGGAGCAAAGGGAGGGATGCGTAATAACCTGTACGCGAGCGGAACGAGAGACGGAAGAATCGACGGGTCGCGCGCCGCCCGGCGAATTAGACGAGACTGACTTCGCGCTGATGCGCTGCGCCCCACTTATGCGACCAATTTCGCGTCGGTCGTTAGCCGCGTCGCCGCGAGAGCGCGCTGGCGTCGCCGCGGTTACGAATCCAAGACAAATTTTATTACGATAAAAATATATATGATATATGATATAAATATATAATATATATGGTATATAAAAATATATATGATATATGATATAAATATATTATATATATAAATATATATGATACTCCAATCTCTTTGAAAAATAGTCTATTATTCAAATATATTAGTCTATCGATTATTAATATTTAATTAGTTTCCTTGTATTCTAATATTTGATTTTCGCGATAAATTATGTACAATGATTGATACATGTATAAACAACAATATTTCACAGTGTGGTAGGCATTTCTTAACCGTTTTGTTATTTAAAAACAGTGTTTTAATAAAATAATTCCCTCTTAAGAGAAACGATCGGACAAGTGATTTTATTTTTTTAATTATTTCATTCCTAATTTGTTCGATTCAAAGAAAAAAAAACAGATATTCGTAAAAGAAGGTGAGATAGTTAATTTTGGATGTCAAACAATGCCAATTATTTCTAAATATTGCGAACCAGCGACATCTGGATCGCGCAGAGTCGCTTCGGAAAAACGTTTGCACGTCGAATGATCGGATTCACCTTCCTCGTTTGCTCATTAATCTCGTCGTCGTATCTCGAGCAATCGTCGTCGTCGACGGGAAATCCGATAATGTCGAAGATAATCGCGGTAGATTTCGAGGTCTTCGGCATCGTGCAAGGTAAACAAAATGATGCGTCTCATCGGTACGCGTTCCCATTCTCTCACCTTTATTAACTCCATCAGTTTATAACATTGTGCTCTTTTTTAAGGTGTCTTCTTCAGGAAGGTGAGTAAACCGGCGTATATCAGAGGTTTTTGACGATTTAATCACGTCCGTCCGCGGTCCACGATAAGGAAATCTACGCCGGAAAGCAACTCTCCCTCGCGACATCTACCGAATGTCCGGCGCGTAATCGCGCATTGGTTACCTCATGTAGATATGGATCTTTTTTATCGATTTAATTATTCATGCCTTTGTCAACTATCGGTAACGATGAAATCTTGAAAAGTTTATTTAAATATATCTTGTTTTTACACGCACATATAGCAAAGCAAGAATTGACTTTGATTTTTTTTAATAATATATATTATAAAATTATATATATCAAGTATAAATTTGACAATCATGTAATAAAAATTAATTTTTTTAATTAATATGTATAAAAGATAGTCTAATAAATTAATAAAATACAAATAATATATTATATATATTATTTGTATTTTATTGTATTTTATTATATATATATATATATATATATATATATATATATATATATATAATTTGTATTACATATATTATCTATAAAAATTAATTTTTATTACATGTTTACACATATATTTTCACAGTAAAAAAATTCTCTGTTCGCTTTTTCTCTTTTAAAATACCTTCTTTATATCGCTGTATCTCTAGATACCTTATTTGTGTTTGCGACTATAGTATACCCAGAAACGTGGCAAGGAATTGGGTTTGAAAGGATGGTGTATGAACACTTCGGACGGTACTGTCGTCGGCCATTTAGAGGGGGAAAAGACTCAGGTCGAGGAGATGTAAGTTCTCGTTGAGCGACTGATAAGGTGCGATTTTCTCGTTCTCTCCTCTCAATCGCTCGCCTTTATCTTTTATTTCAGGAAACAATGGCTTCGTCGTACCGGTAGTCCTCAGTCGCGGATAGACAAGGCAGAATTTCGCAACGAGAAAGAAATCTCGCAGCCGTCGTTTTCGAATTTTGAAATTCGACATTGAATTAGAAGTAGCACCTGCAAGCAAGAGATATGTAAAAAAGATACAAATGCCTTCTATAGTTTGAACAATTCAAATCTTGCATAATGAAATCGCTATTTAAATAAATATAATGTGAAACATTAAAAAATAAAATTTTCATCCTCCAGTGACAGATATTGAAGATACTCAGGATCCAAATATCGTTTTCAAAAAGTAGCATTCTTTAGACTTTCAATATGCGAAACGATTCATCCAAGTAATTATTTCGTGCGAAAACCAAAAGAATTAATTTATTTCAGGAAAATTATTGCACGACGAACCAATTCCTCTTCATCGTTCAATCTTTTAAAGGTACGCATAAAGATCATTCTCGCTATTTTTGAAAAAAATGAAATGTCAATTCTTTTTTTTCGTTTAGGTCGATATTTCCATGCGATTCAATTCCTCTATTTTTAAAAACGGATCCAAGGTTTTCTTTTCAATTCGAAGCGATTCGCTTCCTAGTAGTCGTGTATATACACGGAGAGGTGCGGAGGAAGAATGCTGTCCCGCCAACATCTCGAGAGAGAGAGAGAGTTCCTCTCATTAGTCGACGAACGCGCGGCGAACGACACGGATCCACCAGTGAATGTCCTCTGCTCTTATCCATCTCCTTCGTATAACGTAATAATTTCTCTTCTCATCGAGAATGCGCCTCGCGTCATCGTAACTCAATTCCGATTCTGCAATCGATCTCGATCGGGTTACACGTGGGCAAGAAAACGATCGAATTCGCGGTGCGAATAGTCGACAGCGGAATGATGTTATGATCGATGCTGAGAGGAAGGTGAGCGAGCGGGAAACGAGGAGCAAGAGGAGCTGAATCAGCATGAGGTGTTTCGAAAGCTTCTTCAAGCGCACCTGGCGGCCACAGCAGGTGCATCAGGTGAGCAAAAAATAAACTTTCAATTGTCGTTGTTTCTTCTGTCTCTTTGACCTTATCATCATCGCAAAAGTGTAGCAATAATCAACACGATATATCTGTCGTTTATTTCGTTTATGATCGTTTCACCGAATGCCCGAAACACTTGTTAATATACGCCATCATTACACGCGCAATTACCTAACATTTTTTGTACAGCAAAATTTGACAAGTATTGTAGAAAGAGGCGCAATATACGAAATATTTGTTAATTTTGTCTTTCCTTATTATTTTGTTTTTCACTTTAACATTTTACAATTTATTTCTCCATCTGTTTCAGATTTCTTTTCAGTTGTTACTCTGTAGAGCGATAAGATAAATCGTTTTACTTTTGCACGGTAAAATTTGTTTCAGTTGTGACAAATCTTTATTTTTGTCTGAAAAAAGTGTTATGCAAAAAATGCTACGTTAAATATTTAACAGTGATAAGCGCGTTAAATAAGTGGCCGCCAAAGAATTAAGTATAATTTCTAAAATTTCAAACATAATGTAAAAAATTACTCGAAAAATTTATTCGATAAATTACACGGAAAGAATAGAATTATTTCGCCGCAGAGTTTTATCTCGACACTCGCGTCTTTGGTATGCACAAGTGCGTTCAAAAGTATTTTGTTTTGTTTTAATTTTTCTCTTTTTTTCCTTCATGCGACTCGCTTGAACGCGTCCGCATATTATCGCGCGATAAAAGTCGATAAAAAATTAGTCGAAGTGTCCGGATAATCCTAATCAGGCGACGATCATCATCAATCGACGATACATTCGTGATCGAATATCGAATACCGTTTTTTACAAGAGAGATTTCCTAGATCCTTCAGAGATTTCGACGCGACGATGTTCCTGCGAAAGCCACGCGATTCGCGCGATCGAGGTCGTGGCTGGTCTCGCAGAAAATAATGACAGAATTACGCAAGGTAGTCGCGATTATACATAAACATGAATACGGAATTCGCTCACACGATCATATTTCCTCGTGCGTAAAGATGCCTCTTTCCCCTCCTATCTTCCAACTTATCAAGCATTTACACATGACATATTTGCAGCGCAAACACGTTTTTTTTATTTTCTTAAACTGAATCAGCAAAACTGCCACTGCTCCTACCCAAACATTTATAAATCTTCCGGAAAACGTTTCTTATAATTTGTTCTTCTATCTTACATCTAGCTGACGAGTAAGATTTCACTGAAAAATCAGTCGTGATCGCACGCATTTGCATTTGCAAGATGTAGCTTCTAAAATTTATTTTAGATTACTATTTTTAGAAACTATATAATTAGTTTTTTTTATTATTCCAAATTTAAAACTATATGAACAGAATAATTTTAAAATTTTTTCAACAAATATGTGCTATAAATTAATTAGACGCATTTTAAAATCATATCATTGATTGAAACAGTCATTAACTAATTCATCAATTCTCATATGAATATTTCATTGATTTGCAATGCTATATTTATAACTGACTGAAATTACATTAATAACTATTCACTGCTTTTTTTTCATGACAATACACTGATTCCATCTAAGAGAACCATGTATTTAATAATGACATAATAACAATTATATAGCAATAATTAATAGTGAAAACTAATAATTAGTTAATGCTAATAATAATAACTAATTACTAATTAATGGATGATAATAACTTTGTTGCAATAGCAACGAAACTATTATAATAAAATGCAAAACAATAACGAAAACAAACTCGAGAGGAGGGGAGGAGTATTTAATTAGAGTCTTGTCTTTCATCAAGATTTTCGATGATGACTCCAAGAGGGGAGAAGCCGGTTTAGTAGCCGATTGGTCAGGGGTCGCGGTTGATAAGCGCTGATAATAGTTGTTGAACGGCCTACTAAACTGGTTAGTTCCTACGGTGATTTGCGTCGCGCGACACTGCGTTGCTCGTTCTCCAAAGTAAATCCTCCGTATTAATATTAGCGCGGAGATTGGCGCTGTCGAGAATCGCGCAGTTTTTCGAGGTTCATCCTCGCGATGCTATAGTATGATCGAGAACAATCGCACTATCGGAAAATATGGAAACATATTCGACGTGAGTATCGTCTGTGTGTCTACAGCTTGAGAAATATCTGCAAAATTAATATCAATGTAATTAATTGCGATATTAATACAGAATTAAATAAAATTAAAAACGCATACATAATATTATTTTTATTTTTTTTACTTTCCCAATTATCCAACTATTTTTTTCATACTAAACAATTTTTGTCAAACCAGCGAGAAAAAAAGGATATCCTCATTTTATTTAAATTACATTGTAATGCGCATTTAAATGTAAATGCAAATAAAATGAGGAAATTGTATATGTAATTTTATTTAAATCTACATTTGTGATGTAAACAGCTGATTCAATATATTAGTATTTTAAAATGCGTTCTTTTTATTTCCTACCACTAATTATTTATCCGTACTAATTGCATATCTTCACAATTGCTTATTGATGCGAATAATAGATAATTCAGTAAAAACCTAAAAAACGTTCTCGTATAATTTAATATATCGTTTATTTAATTTCTGTCTATTCTTATATGTAACAATGCCGGCACCGGTGATTACAGTATTAAAGTTAGCTGTGCACATTCGAGAAAGCAATTAAATCCGTCGCAAATGGGCGTTGTTAAAAATGACATGCTCGATCGCCTCTAATCAGGTCATTGACTGTTGTCAATCCTTCCGAACGGTGAAAGTCGTATGATTAACTAACGGAACCTCTCCCAAAAAAACAACGTTCATCAACTGAAATACAGAGCGAAAAGAAACTTTGACAATTTAATAAATACCATTCTATATTTTGTTAATTTTGAAACATCGAATTCATATTCAACAAACCCGAATTTGAAAGCTAATACTTGTTAAATAAATACTTGTTAAAGCTTTAAGATATAGTTTGTTTTTCCTAGATAATATTTAATCGTGCTTATGTTTTGTTAATCATAATCAATAAAATAAATAGCACTTTGAGACAAAAAAAATGTCCAATATACTTAATATCGATTGCAAAAAACGATTGCAATCGATATTAAGTATATTTATCACAACATGATGAAATAACATGGCAATAACTCGTTTTGCAACTTTAACCAAAAACTTCTCAAATTGTGACGTAATAAAATGATTTGAAGGTTGAAATCGTATTCGACATCAACAAATTTGCGGAAAATTATTCTTTCTGAGTATGTTTTGTTAAACTATATAATTAAAAAAATAATTGCACGAGGAAAAGATAAATTTCAGTAAAAAAAACACAATTTGTCGAGTAGTTATATAATTTTAGAAGTAAAATACTAACTTTTCATGAGGATATTATGGCTCTATTAGAATGTTACTTGTTCATGTTAGCCATCATTGACCAGTCACACATTGATCGTACATGACAGATGAAATCGATCGAAACGATACGAGATTATCTGGATCCCAGAATACGTTTCCTCTTATAAACTCGACGTACGGGACTGCGTCGCGTTCGCAAAATTTCCTCTTTCTCTTAAACAGCCGGATTCCTGAGGCACGCGTAATCACCGGCCGTTTTGTTCCTTTCACTCTTCAATCCTCACATCGCGTGTGTCGTTGAATTCACTTCGATTATCATTGCGATCGTGTTAAAAACAAATTAATTTATTAACTATGATAAAGGATACGAAATATAAAAAATATATAATAAATAATATATAATATTGTATAAGTTATATATGATAAAATGGAAAAAAGTATAGTTAAAGCCTAAATGCAGTTGTAAAAAAAATTATAAATAATAATTAAAAAGGAATTGACAAACACTTACAAGTAATTACATTTGGGCTTCAACTGAAATTGATTGGAGATTTAATTTTAAATAATGGAACGTAACTTTTTACCGCAATATTTTTCTGTGCTAATTCTCCAAAAGATAAATCCGAAACAGAAATCCTATCAGACTCCTCCCGGAAATTCAAAACCACAGGTAGATAGTCTTTATCCGGCAATAGACATCGGAAAGCCGCGTTTGTTGTTTCGCTTCCGTCATGTTTTTTCCTCTTTTTCCAACGATGTCATAAAAAATATCAGGTCATGAATATTATTCTCCTTGAACGTTATACGTGGAAGACTTCTCAATCGTTGAGATGATAGATAAGGAGTAGCCTATTCGCTTGCTTTTTCGATTCCATCTATAGATAAGTTGAATAAATATTTGGTAGTGTTCCGCAAGATAATTCTGGAACGCCTCGTACATATATCTGTAATAAAGAGATTATGATAAAAGGATTTTGAATAACAATATAGCGAGAAAAAAATATTGTTAAAAAGTTATAGTTTGATTTCATGAGTTTAAGCGATTTTCGAAAAGGAACAAAATTGTGCAATGACGATTGCTTATCTTCTTTTAGATGGATCCGGCATCGAGGTTCGAGCCGACGACGAAAAGGACGGCGGAAGTACATCACCATGCCACCGGTGAAGCGATGACGGAGCTGGGCGAGGTGAAGGTGGCCGCGTCGAGCAACATCGCGACGTCGATGCCACACACCAGCGGTGATCCGGCGCCCTGCAAGAACGGTTGCAAGATCTACAGGAGCAACCGCGACGGAGGTGGCGAGCCGCGCTCCGAGAGTCCTTGGCACTCGCTCAAAACAGTCTTCCTTGTCTCTGTGATCGTGGCGTTTCTCCTCTGGATCATAGTCTATACCCTGCTGGACCAGTACCGGATCCTGTGATCGCGACCATCCATTCTGTGATCTTGATGTATCTCTCGTGATTGCGATTTAATTGATGTCGCGCGAAATTAATTGGGCTACTCAATGACTGCAAAGTCCTGATTCATTGTGATTTTCTGTCAGACGATTTTGTATGCGCGATTAACGATTTGATGAATCGCACGATCTGTATGGCTTCTATAATTATTCTCTATAATTATGATAATTGTTGGATCTTGCGATGCGTAGAGGAAATTTTCTTGGCAGGAATGTGTGCTAATAATTCTTGATTTAATAACGGATCTTATAAGTTTATAAAATGGCTGTGCCGGATACTTGTTTCGACAGCGCGGTTTGCACTCGATGAAATCTGTAAACAGAGATTCAAAAACAACCGAAAGCTCAAGGATGGGGAAGAGAAAGGATCTCCGGCAGCCTTAAGCTTTCGTAATTAAGATTGTAATATTGTATATTTCGTACCGTTTTATAAACGCTTTGTATGTCTGTAAATATATTCGAATAAAATATGTTATATACGCAATGTATGCAAATTATTCGATCCTTTACATAGGTTTCGAGCGGATATCGCATGATAAATCGGTGTTCAAAAATTAAAAAATATGTACGGCAAACACATTGAGTTATAAATAATACTGAGAGAGATAGATAGATAGAGAGAGAGAGAAAGAGAAACGCGAATCTTGAGAAAATCTTCAAAAATTGCGCTGTATCTTAATAACTTTACAAATTAGTTAGAATTGATCGAAAAATTTCTTCGCTCTTTTTTCGTCACGCTAGTCGACGAACAAACTTTTCGGTCAAGATGATTTAACGATATTTTTGGCCGGGACTGCAATAGGCGAGACAACCGTAATGTAAGGGAGAGAGAGAGGTGGGATTCGAACAATTTAAATCTCGCATATTCCACGATATACATTTATACAGATTGGACTCTTCATGATTTCTCTTACATGTATCTTTTCCATCTGTCAAATCGAAACTACCAAGTCCCCTCTTGTCCCTTACAGTACCTGAAATTGTCGTTGGTACGAAAAATATGACTGCGCACGCGATCGAGCATGTATCTTGCGGGACAATCGCATGATAACGATCTTGGCGAATCCGCGGCAGGCGACGTTATCGTGATCGAAAACGAGGAACGGCCCAACGGATCAATCGGAAGCTGGCAGCCGTCAACAACGTCAGCGAGCACGCGAGATCGGGAGACGCACCCGATGCGACAACAGCATCCGAACGCGCAGATGCGATTGCGGAATGACGAGGTTGACGACGACGATAACGACGAGCAGGAGGAGGAGGAGCTGCCGGGCGACAATGTGACTTGTTCCCGTCCGTTTTGGTCTCTTCCTTTAATATACACGCGTATCTCTCTATCGAAAAAACTCATTTCAGTTTTCCGCGACGGAAAGACGCACGCAGCCAAGAATGATGCTGATCGGCTGGGACACTTTCCGTTCGAGGCTGATGCTGTTTCTGATCGCGTGCCTCCTCATCTGGGCCTGCATCTTCTTCCCTCTGTTCGCCACTTGAATCTCCCCCTCCTCGCGCTCTCGCGAGACATCGAGGCGATTCGATACGATATTCAACACGACCGCATACATACTTTCACGTTTACATTTATGTATATATATTACGTCCAATATATCATAAGAACTTTACATTTTTGGTATTAAATATTTACATGCCCTATTATTTAATCATAAATATATATTAATTTACGCTTAATGTGGCCTTCGCGAAGAGGAGATTATCCTCAAACGGCTTATCCCCAAACCATCTTCAATTCTTGTCTCTCGTAAAAATTAGCTTGTTGTAAAGTTTGGCTTCATAATGTTTATTCAATTGTTCTTAATTATTTATTATTGACGAATACGCATTCAAGATGGTTTGGAAGTAAGTTCTTTAGTAGCGAGAGAGATTTGGAAATGTGTATCTCTTTCTCGCGTTCGCATTCTCGCGACATGTTTTTTCGCAATATTATTCCGTGAATTGCCTATTCTTTTTTCTTAGGATCGGTCGCGATCGGTTTAACCAACCGCAACCTGGAAAACTCGTCACGAACTCCATCAATTACTACATGTACTTTTATTTATGGAACACTTTCGTTGTGTAGCATATCGTTATGTATGTACGTCGTTTTATCTTGCTTTTTTATCAAGAAAAATACTCTAGATAAGTATTTCTTGTTTCGCTCTAGATCAGAATAATATATCGAGTACTACTATCTTACGATAGCCTTTACGTATCTTTGGATAAATCGCCAGAAATAGACTCTTTAGTTATCTCTCTTGGATTCGAGAATCAGAAAAGAAATGTGAACAATACAATTTGTGCGACTCTAAAAGTTTTCAATATTCAATATATAAAATTATTCAATATATAAAAATCTGGTACAAAATAACAAGATTAAAATCTTCAAGATTTTCTAATTTTTCGTTATTTAAGGTCATTACGTTGAATCCCTCTTGATATGAGCTGTGATATACGTGTATAGCCTTTAATTAAAAGATATTATATATAATGACCTTTTTTTTCTTGAAAAAAACTTTAATTGTATTGCGCAAATTTTTCTGCATCGTCGAGTCTGAGAAAGATATTAGAAAGTATCTCGTTTCCATCGAATCGTCCTGTAGAGTCTTATCGTTAACAATTTTCCTAACATACACGCGACAGCACAATCATCCTTACAATCGACGGCTTATAAATACATCTGATAAATATTACTAATTTGGCATGTAACAAACGTGACGATGCATTTATATGCTAGCATTTGCAACCGGCACGTCGCGTCAAAGAAATTCTCGTAAATACTTATTACACGACCTATCGTATTCTATTTTCACAGAGTGTATTCCGCGAAATACCCGGCAAACTTTATCCCAAGAGTATTTTCAGAAAACTTTTATTGTGAAAGCCATCTCTTTTCTTTTTATTAAATTACGATTTTATAACTTGTTTATAATTTTGCAAAATTAGTGATGGCTAAAATCTTTCAAATGTTGCTCATAGGGCCATAGCATTGATTACATATACTTCAAGATTATTGAAATTTACGAGATCGTTTTTAATATTCAATTTTTTCACGATTTTTAACTAATTTAAATATTTATAAATATATAACGAATCTTAAATATAAATTTTATTAAAGATCTATATTTAAAATTATAAATAAATTGTAAAATCTTCTTATCTATAAGTTCGCGTTTTTACAGCTTAATTCGCAAATTGGTGGCTCGCGTTGTAGTGCAAAAGAATATTTCAGTGCTTTTATTAAGAGACACGCACGGATTGAAATGAAAAATTTATAAGATCAAAATTTGTCAGTCATTGTCAGTCGGATACTCCGCGGAGTACCCGGTAATTACGTTAGTCACACAACAGTGATCGATGGAAAAAGATTTCGAGTATCTAAATGTTCTAATATTAGCTTGGAATAAATACAAATGATGTGATATGATTTGTATAAAACGAGGGATGTTTCGATTAAATAAAATTATCGAGTATGTGCACAAGTATAAAAAAAAGATGAGTTAAAAGTATCGCGGGGCAAGAGTAAATGCATCTGGAATGCCACGATAGATAGTGTCTATTAGGGAGTAACCGAAATCATTTTACATTTACGACATAAAATCAAAATAAAACGAGATAATGTAATTTATCATCTTATGGGATATTGTTGTCGATATTAAGGATATTTCGAAACGATAAAATTTCACGAATAACTTCCAAAACGAACAAAACATTTTAACTACAGCAACAATAAATAAGATTTCCGTATAAATTAAAATTATTAATAATTTTACACGAGAAAAAGATAACATCCGAATTTATATTACTGAGCGTCGAGATTAAAAAAAAAAACAATTGTTTATATTCGTAGCCTTTGTATGTAAATAGAGTAACGCTTATATAAATCTGATACTTTTAAAATTATCGAGATTGCGAGATGAGAAGTCGTTCTGCATTCACGATTTAGCACATTTAGAGTTACACGCAACGTATTTTAAACGAAGAAATAATAAAAAATATTGTTCAAAGTTTCTAAATAGGGATTACAAAGAAAAGAAAAAAAAAAAAAAAAAAAAGAAAGAAAATCAGAAACAAGAAATCACTTATATTCGCGGCTTGTATGTCAGAGTAACGTGAAATGTTTTTACATCCATCTCGGTGCAATCCTGTGGTCCGATAATGCCATCACCGCCGGTGCGCGACGGCACGCGTGCCGTCTGCTCTTCGATGATCTCGTTGTAGCTATTGTCCAGCATCTTCTCGGCCGCCAGTTGCTGCTGCTGCTGTTGTTGTTGATCTACCGTCACTCGCACAATCTTTACGCTCTTGATCGCCTCCAGAGAACGCGATACATCTGCTGCCGCTGCCGCCGCCGAGCGAACACCTCCCTTCGCGCCGTTCTCCTTGTTGCGACGAGATGAACTGCGATGTAGACGCTGTTTCTCCCTAGACGAATTTCTTCGCAGACTTGGTCGCTTTACCGACTCCGCGCTGGCACTTAGGCCTGCAGCTGAATTCAATCGAGAAGTTTCAATTGACAAAGTTGAACAAACACTTGTAGATATGGAAGAAGGTTCGACTATTTATAAGAAATTTAAACTAAAAAATTGATTATATGCATCGATTATAGATGTGATTACGCGATAAATAAAGAAAAAAAAATAAAGAGATGCTTCCATTTTGCTTTTTTAATGTCCCTATTTATTAAAACTATAGACAAAATCTGAAAAATTGTAAAATAAAAGCGATTGAAAGGGAAATATTTGATCAGTATTAACCTTTTTCTTTTCAATTTGAAAAAAGAAAAAAAGAAAGAAAAAATTGTGGAAATTTACCAATGTTGCCAGAGGAAGACCGATTGGAACCACGTAAAACGTGTATCGCTGTGGGATCGCTATCCGTTCCCACCAGTCTTTCCCCCACAGGTGTGAGAAACCATTCGGATCTAGTTCGCATTCGCGCGGCTTGTCTCTCGTGAACCTGTCAATTAATACAGTTATAATCCAACTTTATTTGAAATTGTCACAAGTCTTACCTGTGGTAAGTAGCTGAGACTCTTGGTACTCTCGGCGTAGCGATTCACCGCGCGCAATTCGTCCAGGGTCATACCCGCCGCTGCGCGTCTAGAATGATGACTGCCGTTACTCGACGAACGACTGGGCGCCTGTAAAGTGTCAAATCTGCTATGCGTTTCGAATTCTTTTCGACGATTCATTGCGAGACCACTCTCGCTTTCTCTTATCGCGTAGAGAGTATAAATACCTGGAACAGACCGTTCTCTTCTAAACTAACCGAGAGTCGCGTGTAACTCTCGAGTAAGGTGTTTTCCGGTATCATGCCTAGCGACGACGCGAGATTCACCATCTCCGGCATGTGGATCAACGCCGGAGTTGATTGTGATTCCTCTTGGTGTGACATACCTATCGCATAAATTAGCAATTAGTAAGAAATTATTTTATAAAGTGATACTTAAAGTTACAGAACTATATCGAACCTCTTCTCAGCAAAAAATATGTAATCTCTTTTCTCGCATTATGTTGAAATTAATCAGTATCGTCTAAAAAAAAAAGAGAAGAGAAAAAGAAAATCCATCAAATACAAATTTGTGCAAAAAGAATTAAAATAGAAAAGAATGTAAAAAAATATAATTTTTTACGTTATAATTTGATATGACTGTAGTGAAGGACCGGAAGCTTTAATGTTTAATTTTAGATATATATATATACAGTAAGATATTATAAGATATTATAAGAGAGAGAGAGAGAGAATCTATTTACATTCTAAATTAAACCTTAGTCCCCATCTTTCACACTCGTGTTGCAACCACGTCTTTTCCGCTTCCAGTGACAATTGTCCTAAAATTTATCAAATTATATTTGAACTCGCACGGTTTAATTAAAAATGCGTCTTGCGCGTACAAAAACTTACTCGACACGAGAGTATCTGGCGGATATCTAAAACTGAAGATCCAGTCTTCCTCCACCTTCAATATTCGGCCGGTTATACGAGCGTAAAATTCATAATTATCCCTTCCGAACAGATTCGAAACGCCAAAATTGTCTATCATGAACTTGGTGACACGTGTGGCAATCTAAAAAATGAATTGATCGATTGATGGATGAAATCTTGACGACTTTTCTTAGAGAAAATAAATCTATGTGCAAAAATATTAGAAGAAAAAAAAAGGCAGAAGATATAAAATGAAATTGAAATAACATATCTCAATATAATATCGGTTCTCGATTAGAAATTATCTTAGAGTAAAATTAATTAATAAATTAAGAAGAAAAAAATTATTCAATTACGAGGATGACAGAGCAAAATAGAAATGTTGTTTACCTTAAACCTGAGAACATCCTCCATCTTAGCGGTCTTGCCGTCGCTGACGCAACTCTGAAAGAACGAGGGTGCCACGGATACTCCCAGGGCTTCGCTGGTCATCCCCGTGTGCGCCCGCTCGCTATTTACTGCTACTACCCTGAATGTTCCGAATAGTAACACCAGTAACCGTTGCGTATATATTGGCATGGAGGTAATTAATCTGCATGATAAAGTTTCTTCTCATTAAAGTCAGTTTGATAGAGATTGATGATTACTCAAAACCACAAGTATCAATCGCGAGAGTTCACCTGTGTATCTGGTCCCGTTGTTGTTCTATGCTATCTAGCTGAATTACGGTGAATAGCTGCTGTTCGCCTTCTTTCCCAAACACTCCGCCAGGTATCTTGCGTAAAAACTTCTTCAGAACACTAGCTATCGTGTAAACGCTAAAATTGTCCATATTGACAAGGTGTCCAGTTTGCAGAAAATGAATCAATTTCTTCATATTACCCTGGTGACCAGGCGCCCGAAAAACGTCTTTTCTGAGCGGAGCCTCCTTGTTTAATTTCAATATAAGGACCTGGAACAAAGAAACAGCATCATTATTGCTTGTAATTATAGAATGTACATGAATGTTTGATAATAATAAAACATTTGATTGTTGCTTACCAATAAGGGGCCAGGAATATCATTCTTACACACTTCATCCAAGGGTACTCCAAACTTGACTCTGTGGAAATAAGAAGTAGAATGTTAACTTTGAAGAAATGATAGCATGAAAAATATAACATCTGGAATATGACAAAATAAATCTCTCAATAATAAAACACAAGTAGAGTGCTTTTGGAGAGTACACATGTCAAATTAGAGGCTTTATGATGTATTAATTCAATGTTTGTTATACCAAATTGCGTTATCAAGTTATCTGCTCTAAATAGCTCCTCAACAGCTTCGTATAAAACAAGTTAATGCAAAGTTAAACAAGTTAAAGTGATAAATTCTGAGAATTACATCAGTATATTATAACAGCGATACACATAATCCTCTCAAATTCCAAGTTTACTTACAATTCTCATGCTCCTTTTCTCAGATCATCAAATATATGAAAATATCTGCCCGATACAATATTTGCTTTATATATCATTAAATATCAATTATTATGTCTGTGAAAAAATTTAAAATTCTTTTATAAAATATACTAATTTTGAGCAACAGAGAATATTATATCATATATTTAATCAAAAAGAAGTAATTTCTTCTAGTATATTTTTAACATATGCGTAAATTAAAAAAAACTGTCATTTTAATTAAAAAAAATATAAATATTAAAAATCAATTAAAATACAATAAAGGATGAAATATATTATTCTCAAGTGAAGAATATACAAACTTTTCCAGGCGTCTCGGATATGGTGGTACTGAGGAAGGATGTCCGCAGCTGGTTACAACATTTCCTAACGTAGCAGCGCGTCGATGCATCCTCTCTGTCCAGCTGCTCATTGTACAAAATCTAAGGATGGCAATGTCATGCGGACACTAACGTCACTTGATGCTCTTCTTGCAAAGAGGGCAGCTGCGCTTTCTCTATATTCCAATCTTCTACGCTTGCTGCTCATCCAATTGCTGAAAGCGCACAATCAAATTCCTATTAGTCTCACTTGTATTTCATCAATGCTTCAATATTACAGATACAGTATCAAGCTAACAAAAGTTCTCATGTTATTAGTCATTTCTATCAGTCAAATATTTGTTGCGCCATCCTATAACTTGGGAACTATTTCTTCACGCTGCATTCCATCAGTGATAAAGATAGCTGATAACTCAAAACTTTTGTCACGTCAAATATATCTGACACTATAATTTTTATTTGACGTTAACTCAAACTTTTACAATTCAATCAACATTCTAGCCGAAAATACATTTTTACATAAACATAAGTATAATTAATTAACAAAAAACGAAAGAATTCCAGTTAAAAAATAAAGTGATCCATACATCATAATGAATTAATAAAATAAATACAAAATTTTGAAAATAACTTGAATAATTTCGCGTTCCTCGGTAATTATTTATTTAATCTCGCCTGCGCAAGGGCCGTTCTTCGGGTATCGTGAAACGTGCTACACGTGATAGAAGAGAGGCAGGCGCGTACACGAGGGAGAAAAACTAACGAGAGTGCTCGCACCACCGGCCCGCCCAAAAGCACAATTGAGTTAACAATGTAAAAAGCATGGCAGGAGAGAAAGAGAGAGAGAGAGAGAGAGGGAAAGAAAAAGAGGGGGAGGGGAAGGAGGAGGAGAAGGAGGAGCGTCTCACCGGAGCAAAGACGACGAGTCGTCAGAGGTGCCGTCGTCGACGTGAGTCCCGGTGGCGAGCCGGATGAACCTAACCTAACGCGGCATCGCGACGACGACGACGATGACGGACGGGGAACTGACGGACGGACTCCCGCAGCAGCACCAGCCGCCAGCCGCGCGTCTACGTTTCCATGGAAATGTCGCGGCCGCGGTGCCGAAGGGGCGCCGACGGCATCGTCGCGGCCACGCCGCGCTCTCCCTCGTCGCACACCAGGTCGCCCTCGCGTCACAGAGCGTCGTCGTCGGCAGCGTGCGCACGGCGGCCGCAAGCGCGCCAGGTGGAGTGCATCCTCGCTCTCGCTTCACGTAACGGCGACCCGACAGGCCCGCGCACCACCACCCGTCCTGGTAATCATTGCAAAAAATCAATATGGCTCCAACCGGACCGCTGGCTCGACCATAGACGACGGGAAGGATAGATGGGCCCGGGAGTCGGGCTGTTCGCGCATGCCCGAAAAGTTACTATCCCGCAGCGGCCGCGATCGAACGTGATTGGTCTCTACTTTCGGATCCGGCCAATCAGCGTCGATTACATCGGAAAATCTAGTAATGTCGCCCAATGGACGGGATTCGATTGCCCACGTCGCCAATTGGCCAATTCAAAATAGGACTCTCTGATTGGTTAATCGTTGCTGGTTACCCCGGCTCGATACGATTGGCCGTGGTCAATCGGAACGTGGGCAAACGGGACGAGATGTAGCCAATCATTGTGTTTAAAAAATTTATCGACAAATGAAATATCGGCCTAAATGTACTACTCTCGATTACAGATGATGAGAAATGGCTGACAGTTTTACATATGTTCGCACAGTCGATGTCGGAGCATTAATTTTGCTGCAGCATTCAGTATTTCACTGCAGTATTTTAATTAATTTGGATGAATGCGATATAAAAACTATCAGTTAAATAACAAAAATGGAATGCAGATTATGTGGTAGACTATGGAAAAAAAATAGCAAAATTTCTTTTCATACGTAAGTATGTACGTTTGATAAATTATTATGAGATTTAAAACACGCGAGATAAAACACACGTGCAATTTAAGTGTACAAGATATATATATATATATATATATATATATATATATATATATCGCATTAAAATTCGAATTTAAACAAAAGATTTTTCATTCGAGTTTTACATCATTTTAATTCGCTCATATCAATGCTTTTTATACAGGATGTGTCATATAAAGATTACAAGTTTTCTCTGAAACCATTGAAGATAACGAGGAAATTCTTTTTGCCGTTTTTATGGTTTGTTGAGACCTTTCAAATGACAGACGAATATCCCCGACAATATCTTAAGAAAATGGAATTTATTTAACAGAAAACATAGTATGTAAATTTCTCCATTTTTAAATAAATTTTTTTCAAGATGACCTTCACGTTTACTTGAAATATTCTTTACTTAAGATATTTTACATAGTTAAAAAATTATGATGAGAAATATTTTTCGGTGACTCAAAGACAGATGTTTTAATATTTAAAAAATCATTTTATTTATTTTTTAATAAATATTATACTAATTTATCTGTTTCTAAATAATTTTGTATTGATACATATTTATGGTTTCCAAGTGATTGAAAAATATTTTTCGTTATAATACTTTATATGATACATCCTATATATTTATATTTTGTATGATACATCCTATATATCTCTACAATTATTTTTACTTTATTATTTTTTACTGAATTTAATCTTAAATTTTGATTTAATGTTAATTAAATTGAGTTTATTTTAGATTTATAAAATTACATGAATACTTGATATGTGTTTGATATATGTATATTTTTTTAGAATTCCAAAAAATCCTGTTCTTCGAAGACAATGGCTTGAAGCATGCAACATATGGGGAAAATACTGTAAAAAGAAATATCAGCCTAAGATATCTTCAATTAGAATATGCTCTGCGCATTTTGATTCCTTTTCCTTTACTCCATCAAAAACTAACTGTCAACGTTTATGTCTTAAACCCGATGCTGTACCAAAATTGGGGATATTTAAAGAAAAATGCATTCAAAGAAAATCGATTCAGTAAGTAAATTAGATGCATTAATAGTATTTTTTATCCGGGACAAAAAAATAAAATTTTTATCCCATTTCTTTATCTTGAAATATCTCATTGGTCAATCTAACATTACATTGTTCTAAAGAATAAATTTTGAAACGCAACCCAGCGAACTCATAGTACACTAGAATGAGCTTTCTTTATATTATCAAGGTCAGAATTATTTAGATATGTATATACTATTGTGTAATGTATATATTTAGATAGTATATGTATATACATTTTTTTTATAGATCTATCTTTTTTTTTAATTCTTTTTATATTCACACTACCTGAGTTACATTTTTCATCAGATAACGATGATACTTAAAAAACTTATGCATTTTATGTTTTATTTATAGATTTAAACAAGTGAAATTGCAAATGATTATGAATTATTTATTTTATTTTCAACTTGTAAGTGTTATATATAAGATTAATGTTTTTGATTAGGATAGTAAATAGAATCAACCAATCAATGACAAAGATAGTGATCCAACTGATCCAACATACAAATGTCTTTTTCTTGGATCATTCCATTCTTGAAGGTTCATTCTATGTTGTAGAACTCAATGACAAGAACTGCTCGCTATTCCCGCGATTCTTTGCGTTTTATACAGACTGTGCTCCCTTTGCACGCTCACGCGCTGTGAGCATCATTCTGTCTTTATTGCATCGAATATCAAACGAAGATAGAGCGATGCTTTCAGCGCTAAAAGCGTCAAAATAAACGCGGCCATAGTGTTTGTATCGCACAGATATAGTAACCTCAATGACTGTTTACGATACATATCTCGGAAGATGAAATTTATATGCATTTTTTTGTTTACCTTTATTATTAACGTCACACATATGTGCACGATTTTCATAACAAATGCGTTTCAACGATTAATATTGTGCCATAAAAGTAAACTTTTAAAAGTCTACTTTTCATTAGCATCATGTGATATATAAAAGCGGTAATTTGTTTGACTACATATTTCGAATTATATTTCTTCTTAGATATTACATATTTTTTGGAGATGTATAACATCAATGTGAAATTTTTTAAAAATCATGTTTATACACAAACATTTAATTATTAAATAAATTTTAAATATTTTACTCCTTTTATCAAATAAAACCCCCTTTGAATGAATATTTAGAATTTTTGGGTTATTGTATATTTTCAAATTTGATTTGGATTTTTATAATTTATCTTCAGCATCTTCATGATGTCAATTATTTTTATGTTTTAGAGATCAGAAGAATACTGAAACAAATTGGTATCTGGATAAAGTTTTTAAAGATCATTATATCACACATCTCGATGAGATGAATAACAAAAAAAGGGTAATCGAAGATGACAAGAACAGAATGATTCAAAGAACAGATGGATTCAAAAGAGGGTTGGAAGCGGACAAAATTCTTGGTTCGGCAGATGATAACGGAGAATTAATGTATTTGATGCAATGGTGAGTAAAAACGCACATCTCTCTAATAATATAATACAAATATAATATGCATGCTATAAGAGAATTTAAAATACATAAATATATAATTTGAAAAAATTATTGAAATCCACAAGAAATTTTTTACAAGGCTTCTTTTATACAGGAAAGGAACAGATGCAATCGACATGGTACCTGCTAAAGAAGCCAATGTAAAGTGTCCTCAAATTGTTATCCAATTTTATGAAGATAGATTAGCTTGGCACAAGACAAAACCATGTGTAAAGTAGATGTGCTTCCTCGAGAAAGAATCATGCACCATCATGTAATATATTTATTAAAATTGATTTTATTCTATGACAATTATATATAAATATTCTTTGTAAAATTGCAATGACTGCATCTATGTATGTATAATAAAATGTTTCTTGCATTTTTTTAAATCTTTTTTTTTTTAATTTTAAATTCCCATATTTAATTTCACATCTTTATAATATATCTAATTTTTTAGCTGCATTCATCTTCTATAGTGTATTCTTTCTCTTTTTTTCTTTTTCAATTTCCTTAAAATATATATATATATATATATATATATATATATATATATTCTATATAAATATATATTTATATAGAATGAGGAATATAATAATTTTATAACGTATTATCTATATGTATGCTTGTTATATTAGCAGTTATAAAAAAATATTTCTCAAACAAGATTTTTAAATTAATTGGTGCATAGAATTTATTATAAAACGCTTCTCATTCTATCTTTTATACATAATTTCAAACTCTCCTCTACACCCTCTAAAAAGGGAAGTGCAGCTGAAAAATAGATTCACGAGTAGAATCTACAACCTCACCATCTTTTTTTTACCATTTTATTATTGTGTTCGACAAAAGTAATAGATACGAATACAATGAATGATGTATACAATGTCTACACACGACGTTGCATTTCGTTACCAGCGCATCTCTCTTAATATAATAATTAATATGTACAGATTAGATCGCTGAATTTATAACGAATCTATAGGATCGTTTTATTTACAAAAATCCACTGTCGCCAATTACTATGCCAATCAGAGGTATCAATGAGGTCTTGAAATCTCTTAAAATAATGGGTTACAAGCGTGAAAAAGCTTTTAAAAAAAGTCGAATTTAATTATTTCCATTTTATGGATATTCATTAAAAATTTGTCTTCAAGTGCATTATCAATAAAATAATTATTTTGATAAACAAAAATTGAAACTTATGTTTTTACTAATATTTAACTCTTATATCGACAAGCAATTTCGGAATGTTAAAATTTCCAATCATGATTAATTTTCCAAAAAAATTTAAATTTTTCTATATTACGAAATATAATTGTATGAAAAATATTTGGTTCAACAGAAAATTTCATTAAGTTCAGAAGCTGTAAAAGTGGATTTCAATTCTTTTGATGAGCGATTTTTGCGACACATGCGACAAAAGAGAAAAACATAACGTGTAACGTGAATTGTGTTATTTACATCCAAATGCTAATGTAGCTAGTCTCGAACACCGCTCGAAGATGACGTTCGTCTTAGAAATCATAAAAGAAAAAAAAAATAAAAGAACAGGTCAAAAAGCTTCGAGCGGAGTACAGTATTATACATATCGTTCGCGCGATGAAAGAAAGATCAGAACTTTCGTGGCCGACCCCGTTTTCGAGGAGACGCGATCTTACGCGCGCTTGGACGGGCGCGTAATCTTCGTCGCAGCATCCTTGGCGTGTCACTATGCACTTTCAAATGTTGCAAAAACAGCATTCTGGACTTGATTAACTTCTTGCAAACATGACATCTGCGCAGTTGTTCTATAAACAATACGTAATAGTCGAATCAGAAAAACGACAAGGATTTATCTAATTTTTTCTATGTTAAAATTTGTCCACAACTATATTGCTCTGTAATTTAGATACATACCAGACTTCTTAGTACCGTGCTGCAAACTGTGCGCGTCCAGCATAGCGGAACTTGGAAACCATCGGCCGCAGTCCGCGCATTTGAGCTCTTTCTTCTCCCAAGAGTAATTACTCCTTTGCTTTCGTTTTCTCTTCACTCTGGCTAGCATACTGAGCTCGCTTTTCGATGTATCGTCATCATTACTCAGTTCCTTTTCCTCCTCTTCCGTTAAAGTTATTTCCTTCTGTTGAATCGATCTCCAGGATTTGTTCTGGATTCTGTTTTAAAAAAAAACCTTGATAAGTAATATATACTTTTACAATGGACTTTCATTAATAAATTATAATATACTCTATGGAAGCTAACAGATATTGAATTTTATTGGAAAAAGTAGGAAATACAATTGGTACAATTCTCCAAAGAAACAGATTAATAAGAACAAAAAGAAGCTTAAAGATCAATGAATGATAATTGTAAAAATAGTCGCGCATATTACAGAATTATATAAAAAAATATCAGATTTAAAAAATGTTACCATTTTTTTCATGTTGGAATGCAAAATAAAGAATTATCTTAGATTAAAAAAAATGAAGCAAATTGCTAAATAATAAAGATTCCTATATGAATGTTTTTTCTGGAAAAAAATAAAAATATATCTTAAAATGAAATATAGAAGATTCATATTTATCTCACATATTTATCTCACATATGATTAAAATTAATTCCACATAAGGGAAAACATGATTCTATATAATAAAATACGATATTGATGATATTATGGATTTATATTCCAATGAAACAAGATCGAACCTATGTTTTTTCCTCTGTGAATGCGCCGTGCGAACGTGACGCGCCAGAACCACGACCACATCGAACTTTTCTTGACAAATCTTGCAAGCATATTGCTTCCTGACTTTCTGACTTTCCTTCTTGTCTTTGGACTTCCTCTCATCGAGTCTGAGAGCGTTCGCTGATGATTTCTGGCAAATTCTAAGATGCGTGTCGAAAGCACGTCGATGTCGAAAGTTTTTGGAACAATGCTCGCACCGTATCATGCCGTTGAGCTTCGTCAAATCATCGGCGGATTCCTCGTCGTCGTCATCATCATCATCTTCATCATCATCATCTTCCTCCTCTTCCTCATCATCGCCGTTATCGGAATCTGAATCTCTCACCATGATAATCTCGTTTTCCTTGTCACTGGAATACTTGTCCTTGCTATCATCCAAAGTGATCTCCACCACGTTGTCCTTTGGCTGCTTTTCCTCTTCATCGGCATCTAAGTCGATCACTTCCACAACCTGTCAAATAAATTTCAACACGTTAGAAAATGAGAATTGTTAAAATATAAATATATGTAAAAATATTTAGACGCGCTTTAATATTATTGAGATGCAATTGGAGTAATTTGCAATTATCGAAAAAAAAATTATACAAGTTGAATATGCAAATTTGAATGTTAAAAATTTTCAGAATAGATGCGATAGTCTCAATTCACTAATCATTCTTATATAATGCATTTACCTCTCGCCGTTTCCGTTTGATCCTTTTTGTGTTGGGCATCGTGACGCGCATCTGTGTCGATAATCGACGTCGCCGCCTGCCGCGTTTTTTGTTGGTCTGTTCCTCCTCGCTTAACATTGACGCTGGTTGGATGATAATCTCAGCGTCGTCCCGGTTTACAGAGATCAATTGCTGCTTCCGCGATCGCTTAATTTTTAACTGTGGTTGCGGAGTGCTCGCTGTCATCGTCGTCGATGGCGGCGAATCGGTTAACGTATCGATCAACCGCTGTCGGTCATCCTCCGTGACAGAACCACAGTTGTTCGACGACATGTACAAGTCTAATTCGTCCATGTCTTCATTCGATGGCTCGATGCTTGAAGAATCGTGCATAACGTCCTGGGAAAAGCTTATCGATTCGTCGTCTCGCAACTTGCTAAATTTTTTGTCGCCATTTTTCGATGCCTTTTCACGAGAGGTCTTCAAATTTTGCAACGTCGCCTGAATTTCATCGAATGTCAGCTCCGAGTCTGACTGATGATCGCCCTCTAAAAGAATGTATTGCACGGTAGAGCGTTCCATCAGTTCATCCTCAGATTCGGCATTATTTTGATTCTCATCCGATTGTTCGGCTAAAAAAATGCGTTTTCCAATCTTTATATTTGGAAAAAAATATTCGTTACATGTGTATGTGTGAAATTTATTACATATAAAAATAAATTCCTTCTATATAGGAGAGAGAGAGAGAGAGAATAGAGGGAACTTATTTCTATATAATAAAAATAACTGATATATATATAAAAAATTTCATTTTTACCGATATTTATGGAATCGTTATCCATCATAAAATACGTAATATCCGATTGTTCATCGGCAGTGATATGAATTCTATCGCTTGCTGAATTATTCTTGATAGAATCATTATAGTTTTGGCAAGTTTTGTAATCATGTACCAGTCCGCAATCTTCTTCCTGCACAATGCTCTTTTCGCTATTATCGATTGATGTGTTACGAGTGAAGATTTTGTCATTCGCTCGCTCGTTGATTTCTTCACAATCCCCATTGTGATACAACACCGGCGGCTGAGTAGTTATCAGTCGTTTCTTTATCTGCGATGGTTTTTTCACCGTTCGCACAGCTCCTTCATTTATTAATCGCTCTACATCTGCTCTATAAGTATATTCATATTGTAATTTTTATAATCAATTTGCAAAAACAAGAATAGGAAAAAAAGAAAATGTGTAAATCTTTCTAATTGAAAAAAATTAATCTTTTAACTAGAATTAGATTAGTTTACTCACTTCATGAGAAATTCGAAATTGGTCGGAGGCTCGCCAGATTCATCGTAAACGGCCACGGCAAATATGTCGTCATAACCTTCCACAGCATAGAGAGCCAATTGTTGCCCTTCTGCGGTGACGAAAGTGGCGATCGTTTCCTCGTCGTTCTCTTGCTCATCCATCTTGCTCTCCTGTGCATTATATTCAATTGTTATACAGATATCTTTATTAAGCTAAAATTGATAAATTTCAATCGATTGGCTTAAAAGCAAATAGAGAATAACCAATTCCTAAATATATACCCTCAAAGATGATTCAGCAATTGTCTCGCAATTCCATTTCTCATCCATCAAACCTTCTGTCAATGGAACGGAAACTATGGATTCCTTATAATCTACAGTCACTTTGTCACAGGGTTCCAGATTCTCTTCAAAATACATAGTTACATCCTTGCTCTCAATTTTATCCAGGAAATATCCATTTGTATTCACAATTATTTCTTCGCTT
Organism: Camponotus floridanus; assembly: GCF_003227725.1. Classification (NCBI taxonomy): domain Eukaryota; kingdom Metazoa; phylum Arthropoda; class Insecta; order Hymenoptera; family Formicidae; genus Camponotus; species Camponotus floridanus. Next base: position 267,484 of record NW_020229242.1, read on the forward strand.
ACATCCTGCAAAATATGAAAGCTTTAAGGATATCAATTATTATTAACAAGATTGAATTTTTTACCAGATTCTCCTCAATATCTCTTTTCACTCTGCATTGTTCCAATTGTTTGTCTTCAAAGTTGACTGTTGCAATCATTCCAGTAGATATCATACAGTCTTCGTAAGCTTGCAGCTCACTGGTAAATGACATTTTTGAGAGTAGCTCAATAAGACATTATCATTATAGTTATAATAATAGCAAATATCTGTAGACACATGAATGCAGAGATATGTAAAATACCAATTAAATTTTATTTGCAAAAGTAAAAATATATTTTATATATATCCAATAGACATAGTGTATATATATATATATATATATATATATATATATATATATAAATTTTTATATCAACATTATATGCATTTTTTTCAAATTAATTTATATATATACGTACATTTTTTATTTATAAAAATGGCATGGTCAACGTTTTAATTGTTCCTACAGGCGACGTTTAAAGATTTTTCAACGCGAGTGCAAAGTCACAATTAAGTTTCCAATAAAAATTTTATGAAAATATCGTCGTTGCAAGTATCAGGGAGAATAACTGCGTTTCTGCTTATTGTTATCTTGTCGCGGAACGGATTGATAGATCCCTAATTACATCGTTGGCTCGCAACTCGAGTACGTTGCGTAAATGTAAATTGAAAGGTTATGTTTATCCGGAGATATGCGACAGAGATACGCGAGGAGAGGTGTGATAAACGGATGCATACTTGCTCACGTATACGTAAATACGCGCTTTGTCTCTCTACGAAAAGAGCCAGTGTCTCGCGACATGAGAGCTTCACAAGATTCGCAATAACAATATCGGGCAACGTAACGAGAGCATTATACATGAGCGGAAACCGCTTGTGGTGGCGAGAACAATAAATAATTGCAGTGTTGTCAGGACGCAAAAAAAGAAGAAAAAATAATAACAATTTCCACCAACTCGACGGCAAAAAGGCACTAGATTAAATAAAACCCGTATCGAATTACACGAGATTGGCCACATTCAGCGGACTTAACAGTTGGGCAACATTACTAGATTTTGTAACTCGACGCTGATTGGTCGGACCTGAAAGTAGGGACCAATCATATTCGATTGCTACTTACTAGCGGTTGAGTCCGCTGAATGCGGCCATTGAAATCTGACCAATCAGGGTTACAAAACGCAAGTAACAGAGGAAAATTTTATTCGATGGCTGATTTAAACCAATCGGAAACGCTTAAAAGAGTTTCGGAACGGCTAACGAGTAAAATTTTTCTCGGAGAGTACATTTTGGAACGTACCAAAGGACGAGGAAATTTCACCCTTGGCTCTGATTGGCCGTTCTCTTTTTATTTTTTTTCTTGTCAGAAAGAAATAAAAAGTGACATTGACCAATTAGAAATCAGACGAAGAAAATGTCTCGAATTGCTCAAGATCGATTGAAAACAAAAGGTCAAAAGTTTGTTCGATTTAATCAATTTCAGATGCAGCAAATCGTGTTCGATTGATCAATCGAAACGAAAACATTCTTTTCATCTCATCCAAGCTATTGAAGTCACTTTGTAGACCGAATGCTCGACTCGAGTTTCGCGACAGTGCGGTAATAAAATTTGTGATATGTTTGAAAAATATTTTTGTCATTTTTTTTTTTGAAATCATTAAAGTCGGAAATTTTCAAATTTTTTGTACGTTTATAAATTTTTTTCTATGTTGCAAAATAAAATTTAATACAAATTGTTGAAGATCGAGCATAACCTTGAGATTATATTTTTTTTTTAATATGTGAATGATTCATTATTAGTTTAAACAATTGATTGTTGTCAATTCGAGCTAATATCGTTTGAATTTTCAACAATATTTTTGGAATGTTCACAGTAAATTATTCGTGACAGATACGTGACTCTCCTCTTGCATGATAAAATGGAGCCAAAAATTGTTATAAACTTGTCTATACTCTTAATTACAATATTATTAGTATCATCGACCACACAAACTCAGCAAAAGAAGAAATCATGGCGCGATAAGGATATAAGAGACATGACAGATGCTGATCTAGAGCATTTGCTGGAGCAGTGGGAAGTATGATTGAAATATTATTCCGTTAGGGAGAAGAAAATTGAATAGATCTTTTGATTAATCTAATATTTCAGGAAAATGATGAACCTCTGGAACCGGATGAATTACCAGAACATTTGCAACCTACTCCAAAGATAGACTTATCTCAGGTAATAATCATTTTAATGTATTTACAAAGATCTATAGTTATCAATTTAATTGTAAAATATATAACTTTATCAGTTTTTTTTTATATTCATGCATAAAATAATTCAATGTATAGATGGATACTTCAAATCCAGATAATTTACTGAGAATGACAAAGAAAGGAAAGGGTGTTATGATGTTTGTGGATCTCAAACCAGATATTTCAGAACAGCAAGCCGAAATTGTGATGCGTATTTGGCAGACCAGTTTGCAAAACAATCATATAATTGCAGAGAGGTATTAATCTTTATTAATGTTTTTTAAATTTTTCTTAACTTTATATATATATATATATATATATATATATATATATATATATATATAGAAGTAAACTTATATATTTATAGAAGTAAAAAATATAATTATTATTGCCATTATTTTACTCAATTTATTATTCAAAAAACATAGATATATGGATTAAAAATTTGAAAATATTCAGTGTGTAATTATATGTGCAGATACCCAATTGACGTAAAACGGTCAATTTACATGTTCCGTGAAGGATCTCAAGCTGTTGATGCTAAAAATTACTTGCTACAACAACCTGAACTATCTCATCTCACTCTTGAAGGGCGCACATATTATAGTAATGCGGAGCAACAGGTAAGAACGTTGTAAGAATATTGACAAGTTTTAGTGTTTATACATTTTCTTATAAAAAATATATAAAATGATCTTGATCTCTTTAGAAAGCAGCCGACGAATCAATAAGAAAACAAAGTGCCAAAATAAGACCGAGCAAATCTGAATTATAATCTCAAAGCATTCCCACTTTTCTCAAACATTTTTTTAAGTTTCAATGATAATAATATTTTTTTTGAAATTATATATTTTCGATTCTTATATATAAACAAATTGTTTTTGGAAAATATTAAATATACAATGTGTATTCATATATTGATGTGTATAATTAATAAAATTTACACATGGCATTTAAAAATATTTATTGAACAAATAAATTCTAAAGAATGTGTGGAAGGATAACAACAGTGTCATACTTGTTTGGATTTATTTGGTTGTGCTGGTCTTACTGGCAAATTCCAACTGTGCATCATTCATCGCTTTGACCTCTCGCTGAAGTTCCTTCACCACAGTGGCAAGAGCGTGCGGATTCACTCCATTTTCGCACAATCTGATGCAGATACTCAGAGTATTTTCGTCGAGATTCGTGTTTAGCAGCTTGGAGATCTGGTATAAGGTTCGGAACGTCTTACGAGCGGCATTCACCTGGTGATTCACAGGTTCTGGCATGCTGGCTCGTTTCCGTTCCTTCCTAGAAATAGATAAACCGTTTGTTCAATTCATTAGCATTTATTTAAAATAACTTTATCATACAGCTTTTAATATATATAAATGTTTCTTTAAATCAATCATTCAAAAATATATTTTAGATTAGAATAAAATTACATTATTTAATGTCTTTGATTTTTTCTTTTTATTTTAAATAATTTTGAGATAATAATGTTCCCAAGAAAAGAAAATTAATAAAATGCGTCGTTTAAATGTAAAATCAATATGCAAACTATTTGAATATTAATTTTAGAAAGAAATTTTAAAAATTAAAATAATTTATTGAATTAAAATTCCTTATATTTTATTGATATCTATATGATGGATGAGAAAGAATAGTTTCAAAGAATAAAAAAATAGGTTAAGTTTCTAATTATTCAAGTTTCTTATTAAATTTAGAAACTTGAGCATTTAAATACAATAATAAGTTTTACTACTCTTCCTCACGATTCAAAAACTCACTCGTCAATGTTAGACAGCTTTATAATACAATATCACAACCATTTGTCGTAAAAATAGGATTGTCAGGTCCCGGAACCTTGAAAACAATAAAGGTGCAATTTCATTGACGCTAGAAACCAGCGGCAAATTAAAATCACTAGACTTTCTCTAGATATGGCGTCAAATAAAATAAAGTTCAGTTTCAACTTTTTCAGTATGTAAAGCGGCCTTTTCATTGACGCTACTTTTTAGCGTCAATGAAATTGCACCTTAACAGTTGGCAGCCCTACGAGATAGGCTGTGCAGCACTGCGCGTATATAAAATAAATTTGAAATCGCTTCTAGCCTAACCATCTTCACGTGATCGACTTTATTTGAATTGCACGGCATCGCATTGAATTATGATGCGGCGCCGATTTGTTCGAACGTAATTCGGGACATCGCGATGCTGTATAAGCGTCGAATGAGCACGAATTGTCACGCAAATATGATAAATCACATCTACTCACCGTTTACCGGCTGTTCCACAGGCCGCTCCACTCGCTCGCTTCGGGACGTCCCATTCCGATCTTGATGCACACAAACTCACACGATATCATCAACGCGCGACACTTTATTCGGCACTCCCGATATTCGCTCGCATCCGATAATCATCATCAAGGGTGCAAATAACGCGACGCGACTTCGCTCCATCTTCGCGATCGCGCTATCACTGAACTGTGAAAAATAGCTGTCGCGCACTTTCACCGACATATTATGAAAGTCTCGCGATCATCCTTGGACACTTTCGACGCTCTTTCACTCGCGATATTCGTTTAAAAACGGTTGAAAGACGCGAAAAATGCGGACGTTCGACGATCCGTGTAACTGCGTATGACTCCGAGTCACGTATGACGCGTATGACGTAGCAGTGACGTAGCAGTGACGTCGCAGTCACGCGCCAACATGGCGGCCGAACCAGTGCGCATTTGTTTCTGCGCACTGGTTCTGTCGCCATGTTAGCGCGTGATTGCTACGTCATACGCGTCATGGCCGCTCTCAGGTTTCTTTCTGCTTGTTATTGTTGATAATTTATTTAGTACTCGTTTGTTTCTTGAAATATCTATGTATGAGAAGATCCTTATACCCGGTATAAGTTTTTACGCTGTATACTTTCAGTATTTTATGAAAAATTATTCACAAGTGTTAAAATGGAGACTCGCCACAAACATAACAAACCTATAACAAAGGATACGAACGAGTTTTCCTTCAGTAAAGAGGAGGACCTGATTATGTTATTGAATGCTATTTTCAAATATGGATATTCAAATCTTCCTTCCACTATACTGCCAAATATGTCTGAGGAAGAGCGTCATTCTGCATTACAGTCAGCACTAGAAAAGGCAAAGATTGCTATTGACAAGAAACCTTCAGTAATTGAATGGTTAAACAGTAGCATATTTGACAATGATGAGTATAATATACCTATGGCATTGTTACTTATTGGATTGTACGAGCTGTGTCCATTGTGCGAGCAAAGAAATGAAAAGTGCAATTTTAGGTATGGTACAGAAAAGAAAATCATTTTAAATTTGTCCTCTCGTATGCACATTTTTTTTTATATATTTTAATATTTTCTTAATCTCTGTTATGTCATTTTTATAATGTGTGATTTATTTAATATAATTTATATGTCTTGTAAATTCTTATAATATATATTTAAATTTTTACATCCATAAAATTGTTAAACATTCAACAATAGAACATTTTTTTGCAGGGAAATATATCTCTTTCTTTACAAGATGACAACAAATCAAATTGTACCATATTTATCGCATGAGTCTGCAGAAATCTTATACAAACTATTATCAGGCTTAATAGATGAAGTATGGCCAAGCATACAGCCAGAGCTCCTTCAGTACTTAAGCAGTATACATATTTACAGCAGATCTGAAGTCAGGAGAACATATTCAGGAAAAAGTTAGTTTTTTTGTTTTGACTCTTATATTAATCCTTAGATACCTTCCTTTCTCTTATTACAATTTTATAATTTTTTTTGACAATTATTTCCTTTATACAGCATTGTATTCATTTCTCAATTAATTACATATAATCGAATATAAAATAGATAAAATACTTTATAAAACTTTATTATATTCATATTATAATTATAACATCATAACATATTGTCTACAATACAATATGTAATACAATTAATAATGCAAAGGTCTTTCAAGAGACTTCAAATGTGTGTTTGTTAGTTCTAATTCTAAAACTTGAGTATCTAAGGATTAATCTTAGACTAAGAGAAACTGTTAAAAATTAATTTTTATCGATTATTTCAGAAATACTGAAGAAAAAAGCAGCAAAAAACTGCTCATCCTAAAAGTATAAGTGATTTCAATTTTCGGCTATAATTTTAAAGTTCTTTTATTCTAAGATTTTTTAACTCTGAAGATTTAATATTCCAAAAAGGACTGTAAGACCCAAGAAATAGGTAATTATTATTTGTTTTATCTCGAAAGGTTATTGACATTATGTTCATTTTACTGAATCATGACTTATCATATTTCAAAATTATTAAACAAAAATGGATTATATCTCACGTAGTCAAAGTAATAGGAAAGTAGATTGCCTTATAAGAAATATATGTCGTCTTTTCTTTAATTTGTCAATATTTATACGTATTAATATTTTTTTCTAATTCGTATTGATTATATTTGTCTAATTAATTGTTTAGTATTTCCCAGGCATCATCTTCTGCTTTAGAGTTCCAATTTTGTTGTGCTTTATTGTCTGTTTCAAAACTGATCAATGATTCTTCTTTTTTATCTGCTTTTGACTGTTTCTTCGATATTACTGTTTTATTTGCTTGCTTCGTGTCATTGTTCCAATCCCAATCACAATTTGATGTATTGGAGAAACCTCCAGTAGAAATATTACTCCTAAAAATAAATAAACAATGAATTTTGCAAAATTTCAATGTATTAATGTGCAAGGATTTATTATCCATTTATTAATTAATGAGAAACTATGTCCTCATATTATTATTTAAAAGTAGAGATTTGAAAGTAATTTACTTTGAACTAGAGCTTCTCACAAGAGATGATTTTTCATTCGAGCGATTTGACTGCATCGAATCGCTATTCTGATACGCATTAGGGCAGTTAGAAGAATATTGATACAGATTTGTGGAATCATACTGTTTTTGTTGCTCCGCTGAATTGGTCCCGGCAATATCACCCCATCCTCCTCGTCTAGTTATGTCCCCTACCTATACATTATTTTCTCTTAAACTCTTAAGTTTTTAATTGTTCACAGACTTAATTCTTATAATTAATTTCTTAATTAAATCACAATTTAATTTTGATACAAAAATCAAATGATGATAACAAAAGATAAAGGAAATGAAAATATCTGTACCTTTGTAACCAAATGATTAACCTGGCTCCCGACGTCTTCTAACAATGTACCGTCTCGAACCTAATGTAATAATAAAAAAAAAAAAAGGAAAAAAAACGAAAGAGAAGGAAAAAATGAAAGAAAAAAGTGTAAAGTTTTTAAAAATTTTAAATTTAAATAAGTCTGATGTAAGATGGAAATGATTAAAAATAAATCTATGAAAATAATAATAATGATTAATATCACGTTTATGTCAAATAAGTTCATATGGGTTTATAATAATAAAAAAAAAAAAAGTAATACGTGAATAAATACGAGTGCGATAGTAAGTTATAATCAATATTGTTCAATTCTATTTAAATAATGTTTTTGAAGTAAACATTATTAAACAGAATTGCCAATATTATTCAATGTTACTAAATTTTGCATTTTTAAATTAATTTAGATTTTCAAAAATGTTCTCTGATTTTTTAACACTTGCCTTTTGCGTAGCGAGTCCTCCGATCTTAATAGCATTTTCGGTAGCTTTGCTCGCAATTTTCGACGCTGAAGAAGAGAATATTGACCAACCCTGCAAAATTAACAAATAATAGTTTGTTCAATTACATTTTAAATTTTAATAAACATTAAAGATCATACAGTCGCTAATGAAGAAACTGCAGTATCGAATAATTCCTGGGACGAACTTTTGGGCGGTGGATCCATTTGATAACCAAAGCCACCATATTTGCCACCTTGACTTGGTGGAATATTACTGAGAAAAAGTTTGAATAATAATTTCACATTAAATTAATAATTAAAATGTATCTAATTGTCAAATTCATTTTTTAATCTCTTGTTTTTTATATTGCCATTCGTCTATTCGTTCAATCAATAAATTTTAAATTTCGTGAGAGAGAGAAAGACAGAGGAATGTGCATGCTTGATGAGATATAGAAAATAGGAATAAACTTACTCTGGACGATTGGCGTTTTCGTTTTGTCTTTTCGCAAAAAAAGATTCCGTTTGTGTCTTTAGGCTGTTGGAATTCATATTTTGATAAGAACAAGACAAATCATTCTGATATGAATGCTCTTGCTTATTTTCAGTAAATGTTGAAGGCTCAAAATCCTTTGCTGTTGAACTAGTTGGGCTCCAAGATTCTCCTCGTGCCAATGTAGCGATCTAAGTGTCAGAAGAGAAATATATGCTTAAAAGATGAACAACATGGTGGAAAAATGAATGGAATAGACGACTAATTCAATGATTATCTAATCATATTTAAAAACTTTATCACCTTGTCTCTGTACAATGCTGCAGCTTTTGTATTATAACGCTGTGAGATAGACATAAAGTCATCCCAGTCAGGTTGACTTTCGAAAAATTCTCGAGCGTTTCTGTTACCACCGACTTTCATTTTTGCTAGTTCCACATCTTTCCATTTATCCATAGAGACAGAACGGACAAATGACAAGTGTACTCCTAAGCCACGATGTTTGCCCGAACATTCCAAACATATCCAGATTCCATATGTCACAGATACCCATTGTGGATTATGGCTGCTGCATTCAAAGCATTTCTGCAAAATATGTATACGAATCCATAAATCAGTTATGTATTACAAGGTCAATCATAAATTATTTATTTTATTATTTATGTATTTAATAAGTATTAAAAATAAACATGGGTCAATATTAATATATATGAATATTAATATATATATAAAACACTGAGATAAAAATTACATTTATTGGAAATAGGAATAAGCTAAAGTTTAATTGAAAATATCTATAATTAACTAATTAATTTTTTCAAATTGTCTAATTTTTCTTCATAGAAAAAGGAGCATATTATTCAGGTTTTATTCTATTTTGAAACTTACATTGTTCTCATCTTTCAACTTCAATTCACCCAGCATTCGTCGGGTCCGTGGACTAGCCATGGTCACATAAGTCAATTGTTGAAAGATTCTGAAATATGAAACAAATATAATGTCAATCAATGTGGTAACAATTTCTTAAATTTGTATTTTTAATCGAGGGCTTTAATATACAATATAGATAAAAGTTGATCAAAAATATACAAAAATTATTTTCAAATAGATGGAAAATCAAGTTCAGGTACTTCAATCATTAATAAGATCTAATAATAATTAAAATATGCAAAATAGAGAAAATAATCCAAATGAGAAAATGTATGATTTAAAATTTGAAAAATTATTTAGGAATTTCGCAAAAGAAAAAAAATAAATCTTCAAATTTCAATGCTCTCGAAATTATTTGACAGGGATCATACGGAAATATTTACCACAAAATCATTACATTATTGAACGATCCCTTTAAGGATGGGAAAAGTAGATTCTACAGAACAGACATATTGCAACGAAAGTCGGACACGATTTTTGTGCTTGGAAACGTGCTTGACATTTATTGACGTCATAAGAAGTTTGCAACTGTCAACCGCAAGAGGTCATCGTGTCTCTCGCATTTCGATGAATCGAAAGAGATTTTGAGGTGCAGTCGAAATGGCGTCTGGCTAATGGACAAAGATTTGCGCAAAATATCGAATTCTCTTTCGCGATTTTCGCAGAATTACAAGGTAAAAAACATATCACATATTTACACTTGCTTGTCATTTAATTACTTTTCTTTTTTTGGTAATAATAATGTTACATTTTAACCATAAAGAGGAAAAAAATTGGATACATTTTTTTCGATAACGAAATTCAACATTTGACGGTTATTTATTGTTGCTTTTCAAATATACGCGGCATGATTTCTGCGCAAATAAATACGCATAAAGAGCTTATTAAATTATTTTAGAAATTAATAAACAATCTCAATAAAATTCTCAGTAAAAGAATACAAATTCTAAATCAAATTTTGTAATTCATATATAAATTTTTTTATTTGTACAGAAACTTTTCTATTTCGTACAGAATTTGAAGATTTTAACCAAAATAATTTTATGCGATGTTTTTCGAAAAGTGATTTTCTATTTAATTAAGATATTAAGATTTAAAAGCGTTATATACTTTATATTAATATCATTATCATCATTCAACATATAAATATTTATTTTTAAAATATTTAATATTTACAAGAATATTATGAATTACGTATATTTAAAATATATCTTAAATATCTTTGTTTATATTCAATATCTCAACAAAGTACTGAATATACATTTCAATTATTTAACGATAAAATATTATTAAAATATTAAAAAGTTATGCAAGTGGAGGATTCTTATAAAAGTTATTCTATTTTTTTTATAAGATTTGAGTAGATACTCTCGAAAAAAAAGTTTCGTGATACTATATATCTGATTATATATGTATTATATTTAAACTATACATTATATAAATTTCCTGATATTATATATCTGACTATAAATATTTAAACTATATATTACTATAGTATATCACACTATATATATAATTTATATATCACACTATATAGTTTACTATATGTTGTTAATTATAATTGTTTATGTATATGCATTAAAAGTAATTAATTGATATAATAAAATGTATAAATAAACCATTTTGATATAATAAATATATTTTATATTAAAATTTCTTATATAATTAATATTGTATTATATATATATATATATATATATATATATATATATATATATCATTATAACAATTAACTTTCTTTCTCTCTCTCTCTCTCTTTCTCTTGAATATGAATAAAGTGTATATAAAAAAACACATTTTCTATAAATTACAATTATAATATAAATTATATGAATTATAAAATATATTACTGTTGTATATATCATAATATATTTAATATATTTGATACTTATAAAGAGCTGCAAAAATGTATCGATACGAATTTAATTGCTCTATGCAAGTGTATGCAATTTAATATCTTAATCTTTTACGCGGTTTTTCTAAGAAAAAACACTATTCTTTTATTAATATTTGACAATTTAAAATCTAATTAACTGAAACAGGAAATATGTAACAATAAATTATTTACAGTTGTCGACTATAACCAAGGCGGACTAGAACAACGCATACTAATAGGATAGCTATGGAATCTGGGAAGCTGGAAGATGCTCCATTTAGTTCCGAACAGACATCGTGTTTACAACTGGACACCAAGTTATCGAATTTCCTCTTCAAAAATTCCCAGTCGCAGAGACCAACTTGGCAGCCATCGTATCGCACTGGTTTTTCCGCCAGGTAAAACATTACTTTATTGCGATCGTTGCTGTCATTACATCTGCAACAGAATATAGATTTTCCATAAAGATTAAGATCCTTTAATATATTTAGAATAAAAAAAATTTTCGTTGCATACAGAAATTTAAAGTCAACTGCTGTTCATTTATTTTATCAAAGTCAATTGATTTAATTGACCGCTTTATTTAAATTTGATTACTTTATAAAATAAATTAAGAAAGAGATCTGATATATCTTAAATCAAAGTAGCACTTTTAATAATACAATTAAAAAATATAGAAATTAGAGTACAATTTATGAAGCAGTAGAATCAAGAATCTATCTATATTTAAGAGAATTGAAAATCTTGAATGTATAATTATAATGTATAATTATAAGAATTGGATAAAATATCATATATTAATACGAATATTAGAGGTACTTGAATTTGAAGCAGCAATAAATTAACTTGATCATAAAAGAGAAATACACACATTCAAATAATTGAAATGGAATAAATAATAATAATAATTTTTTAGTAAAGAATTTTCAAACAAAATAAAACGTGAAAAATAAATGTGTAACAAATAAAAGAAATATTCTCACTTGTAAAATACGGCGATGAGATTCGCGGCGTAGGATGATATCATAGATGTACGCCACTGTCGTCTAGCCATGTCCTTGTAATTGTAATTGGTCAACTGCGTCGAGTCCTCGTTTATGCCCATCGCAGTTAGGAGATTTTGCAGACTGATTATGTCACTAAAGTAGAAGATGCCTGTGGGTTCGCCCGACATTTGATCCCTCGCTATATTCCTAATAGAAAGAGACACATTTCTCATTTTTTATTTTTCCCTTTTTTTCCTATACAGAAATTTACAGAATATTGTATAATTATGTCAAGTTATTCTTCGCGTAAGTAATCCTCATCGATTTCTACTTTCAGAAAATTCAGTGTAATAAGAAAATAGAATTGGAAGAATTTAATAGAGATATCTAAATTTATATTTGAAGAGCGAGAAAAACAATGATGGAAGATTCGAATTTTGAATGGTACCCGAAATGTTGCATCATGTTGCGCAGAAGAGGACATCCTAGACGAGCATTGATATTTCGTCCGTAGCCTGCTTTATAATAGTAATCAAGATCCTCCCTATACTCCAAAATGCGGAGCTCTTCTTTGCTAAAGACGGCACACCAAGGTGAAAGTTTGGTCACGGTCCAAGCTTTCTCGTATCGACAGGCGTCGTACATTGCGTCGATTCTTTCTACAAATAATTTGACGAATGTATAAACTTTTCATAGACGAAAAAATTTCCATATAATTACGTAGAATGATTATATTACAAGAATTAATACAAGAATTAAGTTTAATTATTTAATTTTTTTATTAATACAAGAATTTAATTTTATATTTTTTTATATTTTTATTTCTTATATTAAATGATCGATGTAATAATAGAATTATTGACGTACCGGTAGAGATATTGTTTAGAAAACCAAGTCGTCGGCTGACATTCTTCAAAAGATTCTGAAATTCTGATCCAGCATCAAATTTCCTACGTTCCGTATCTTCGAGCGATTGTTCATGCTGTTTATCGTTTTTCCATACTCCGCATGTTTTATATGCCTGTTAAATTAATGAAATCAGATAGACAAAAGCAAAGAGAACGATATTATGGCTTAAAGAAATAATAATTTTTCTACTCTATAATTTGTTTATTAAAGAAATTGTTAATTTTGTTAAAAATCTTGATTATAATAGAGGCAAAGAATAACTTATAATATAAATATTTACCATAAGTAAAGTATCATTAAGAGGACTGTCCTCGGAAAGCACGGCTACCCTGCTTCCGAATAGACCCTCCATAAAAGATGCCATACTTTCGCGCGCTTCAGTAGCACGGAACTGAAAGAATATTTAAAAATTGAGAAAAAAACATTTAAATGTAAATTAATTAATTTAAATATAACTTTTTTATATTTTTTTATAATTGAAAAATATAAAAAATAATATAAAATAAAGAATATAGAAAATATCTCTTATTGTTTCATCGGTTTATTATTATTTATTGACTTAAATATTCTGTCTAGGAAATATTTATTGACGAATATCCAAATAATTTAATTTAATAATTAAATATTTATTGCGACATTCCAGAAAAAAAACACCTTGTAATTGGCAGGCGTGATATTGCTGGCATCGGGCAATAATAGTTCCGGAAAATTGCTCTGCAACCTTCTCGCCAGTAACCTCATGTCCTCCACCCCTTGTGGCGTCAGAACTTCCGCCCGCTGCGGGGACAAATAATCGTCCGGCTGCCATCTTCGCAGATTCTCCAGATCTCGATTGCACAAGTGACCCTCTGATGGCGCGAGAAAAGGACAGAAAATGAATGAGGAAACATTCATATGGTAAGCATTTTAGATACGCAAAATATCATTGATATTTACGACAATTTTTGCAAAAAACATCGCTAAAATTGTCTGAAATATCTACATAAAAAGATGATAAGAACAAGAAAAGAAACGAAAAGAACAAGAAAAGAAAAGTCGATTCTACATTAAAGAAAATGCCTACCACCACGCGTTTCATGATTGTTGAGTATATGCTCTTTGACATCGGTTAAAGCGACGATTTCGTTGATCTCGTCAACGGTCGGGCAGCGAGTACCGTGTGCTGCGAGCATCCAGATTTGCACCGGTCGACAATCTAAAATTAAATTATATATGTAGCTGTTGTTATATAATATATATTAGAAATTGTACTCTGTTATTTTTAAAAGTACAATCCAAAATGTAGGAATAATCATTCTTTATCGAAATAAAAGTAGAATAAGATGGAGACGTTATTACCAAAATTATCACAAATAAGATAGGAGATTTGATGTTTATAAAATTTGATTCGAAAATTAAATTTTTTAAAATTTACTTTCATCAAACTTTTGCAGATGCAAAACCTATGGACATCCAGTTGTTGCATCGAAAAATCTGGAATAAAATCAAGGCAAGACACGGATCAATCAATTTCCAATACTCACTCGGTACTATTTGAAACCGGGTCTTGCCACCGTGAACGAAATGATATGCAGTCTTTGTGGCCATGTACAGATACGGATCATCCTCATCCGCGAAACAGAAGTCGACGTCGCGCGCGACGGACACATGGACATTCGAAAAGGCCAAGAGCGACGTGACTAGCACTAACAACAACGCGCACATTATGTAGTGGAAACTGTCGTTCCTGCAACAATATGGTAATACTAATAATAAGAATGATTGCATCAAACGTGAATAAATAACATGCAAAAAATTTGCACATGATGCAATAATAAAAAAAAACATTGTAAGTAATTGCGATCGTTGATTATAAAATTCAGGGACTCGAAGTGCAATTTTAATACGGTTGACTGGTGAAAAGTTCTTTTATAAAAGTAATGAGATGTTTCAATTTTCACTATTTTTTTTAAATATTATTGCATTCATTATGTCAATCTTCTTATTTTAAAATGAATATTTTTAAAACTCATTGTTCCAGAGACTCGTTTCTTTTCAATCCTGGATTTGAATAATGATATTAATTTTTTCGCAATTTTTGAAAAGTACGCACTGCGCATCATATTTCTGCAACATATTTTGCAACAAACTTGCGCAATTGTACGGTATAAATTTTTATGGAAAGTTTACGTAAAATATATTTGCGTTTAGACAGTGATCTTAACGGAATGGATTTATATCGGAAGAAAAACGCTTTTCCTTTTTTATCCCGTGAACCGCGGAATAAACTTTTTGCCGCAGGTTGACTATATCGCGGAATATAATTTATTACCAACTTTGGTGAAGAAGCTAGCGTAACGTGACTCTGCCGATTGCATAACCGGAAATGTTCGCACGTTCGCTGCTCAAGTTTTACCGCGAGCAGATAAACCGATAAGTATTAGTCAGAAGATGATGACAGATTCTCAGAGTTGACTCGCAGTATCTATGCACTTCGAAAAATGATCTCTTTCAAATCCAAATATTAAGTAATTTAAAAAGGAAAATGACTGGACTTATTCCTAGAAAAAATTTCGAAGGATATGCAAAGATCGAACAAGAAGAGATTTGAAAGGATTGGAAAATTTCACAGGGTTTTGATTTTCATGAAAAAAATCGTTAACGCGAAGGCCAAGGATAGACCCCAAGTGAATGAGAGAGTAGAATTATTACGTCGTACATCGTAATGGTATTCTAACCGATGAAAACCGGTTTCCAGTGTACTCTTAAGGTTGAGGGGTTCTCGCTACATACGGCTGTCTTTGAGATTTTGTAATCGGCGGAAAATCAAAAATAGCTCGCACGTAACAGTGACGAATAACTCAATTGACAATGAAACGCGATTAGAGCCTTCTTCTTTCGCGCTGACGATTTTACTACTTTATTACTGCTTAGCCTACTTATGCTTAATTTCTTGTGTCCGCAGATACCACGCAAGTGCCACCATCGTCTCTAAGCATCGTTGCAAATTTCATTTCAATGTGAAATCCATTATCCACGCCCGTCCCGCTTTAAGCGTCATTTCGAGGATAATTTAATACGCATATATTCAGCGGATAAACAAGAAAATATTCAGTTCTTGTTTTTTACATAATAGAGATGCCTCAGAGGAAATCATTATTATGGAAATAGAGGTAAAATATACAAATTGTAAAGGTAAAATGTACAAATAACACGTTTGCTCTGTATAGAATTTCTTTTTAATTAATTTTCTATTAATTTTTTAATTCATATAATTTAAAATTTTAAATAACAGGATATCTAATCTCCGAATTCACGAATAAGTTAGTGTACAATCGATTGAAAAAAAACTTAATTGTTAGATTGTTAGAATGAGTGAAATCTCAAAATCACTTTAACGATTACTTTGATCGGGATGGAATTATTTAAGAACGAAGGATATCGTGATTTATAAAAGAAATCGAGATAATTACTCTTAGAAAGGAAAAGGATATTACGAAAGAAAGAAGATTGGAATAATTATGAAAAAGACTAAGAGAAAATCGAAGCAAAAAACGATCGCGAATAAAACTTTTTTATGGGAGATTTGTGGATGACTTCAAATTATGATGATCTAACATTGATTCTACGTAAAATATCGAAAAGATACGCTTAAATATCCTTCGCGATAAATTTGCGCAGATGCAGCGAAACGGTAATGACAGCATACAATAAAGGAATGTACGTCGCTGTTAGATATATAGCTGTCATGTATGATGACGTATGCTTGTGCGAGAAAGAATATGTAAAGATTATCAACTATCCGGAAAAAAGTCTATATATAAGTAAATATAAATAGAAATAATTATATATAAATGTCCATTTCCTATATTTTCTTTCTTTTCTGTAATCTCTATCTGTAAAGGAAAAAATGAAAAGAAGAATAATTGAAAAATAGTTAGAAATATAATTTTTGGCTTGTTTTTTTAGAAAAAGTTAAAATTTGAAGAAATAAAAAATGCTTGTCTATATAAATTTATATATAATTATATGTTAGCTATTTTTTCTCATTAAAATTATATTTTTAACTATTTTTCAATTTTTCTTATTTTTCTTATATAAGGACAGAGATTATACGAGAGAAAGAAACCATACACATGTGTATAATTATATATATTTTAATTATATATATAATTGTTACATATTTATTTATTACATATTTATACTTAGATATATAGATTTTATATAGATTTTTTTCAAATAAATAATGTGATTATTACTATGTTTCACGAACAAAAATATTTATTAGAATAGTACTCGAAGTAATGAAATCCTGATCGGAAGATGTTATTTGATGATCAATTAATGATTTTCGGCGATTGATCTTATGATTTAATATATCCTGATATTCCTGATATAGGATTCTTCTAGTTTCATGTTTCTCAGATACATATCTGTTGCAATTTCTAGATTCTTTAATTTCTTTCTGGGTTTATTACTTTAAATTCTAAAACTTAAATTTTTAAAGTTTATTATTTTGGAATTCTTAAATTGGATTTATCTTGGATTTTCAAATTTTAAAATTCTTGACTTCTTTATATTTTTTAAAATATAAAGATTCTTCTTCTATCACATAATTCTTAAATTAAATATTTCCTAGCAAAGTTTTCTTCGACATTTCCTGAACTTTTCATTATATTCACTGCAATATTTCTAAATCTGCGAATTCTTAACATCTTTACATCTTATTTCGTTTATTTTTGTCAATTGTTTTGAATTTTTACTTTTTATTAAATTTATCAATCTCTTATAGATTCATTAGTAGAATTTAAAAATAATATCTTTCATCGCCTTGTTCTCTTTTCAGATGTTTCTTGAACTAAACTAAATGCATTTCAGCAAAAAATACACTTCCGATCACGTATTCCGACAATAAATGGCGAAGCGATAGACGGCGGGGGCACGCGACAATTGTTCATGAAAGTAGGACGACGACGCTGGTCACGCTGGATGATTCTTAGAGCAGGAGAGCAGCGTAATTATATTCGTGTGTTTTACGCGAGCGCGAGTTCGTTCGTTTTCAGTGAAATCTGACAATGTATCGGAGTAGATCAGCGGCGATTGCAATCCTCGAATTACGCGATCGAAAGCGAACGCTGCGCACTTTCGTGTCGGATATAACTGGAATTTACGAGAAAACGAGAACGTGAACACGATATATTATTAACACGATGTATTTATCGTGCGATATATCATTTGCTATGCTTCTAATTAGATCATCATCTCGCATGCGTTGAAGCGATATGTTAATTTCGCATGTTAAGGTCGCGAATCGAGCGTTTCCGACTTAGGAATCATCTACGTACGTACGTAGATTCAGTGCGAATCCTAACGTTCAAAAGGCGAGAACTTGAGAAATCTGTAAATTTTGGAACGTTAGATTCAGAATATTAGATTCAAGAATTTTGTGAGATCACTTGTCGATGAAAAATTTAAGAACATTCTAGAGATAAAATTGAAGGATTTTTTTAAGAACGTGAGAAACTGAGTATCTAAGAACTTTGAAGTCCAACTGTTCAAATAAACTTACCATCAATATTTGAAAGATTGATGCGTTTAACAATTTATTATCTCTGTAGATTTTTTTAATGAGATTTTTATAGTCACGTTCGTAAGGTTCTAATTGTCAAAATCGAAACAATTTTAATTAAGAAGATATTAATAATTTGAAATTAATGAAATTGAGTGAAATTTGAAATTAAGTGAATCTAACAATAAGAACTGAAGTATCTATCAATTCAAGTATTTAATAATCAAAATATACTAATAATATATCAGTAATTAAATGATTAACGCATTTAAAATACAAAATAACTTTAAAAAATATTTATTTCAATAAAGTTTTTCATGTTAATTTCTCATGAAAGATATTTATAATAGAAAATTATGAACATACACTTATAATTCTTATTTAGATGAATTTTTAATTCAAATAAAAGAATATTTTTATAATAAAAATATAATATTTAAAAAAATAACCTAAATAAATTATTAATAATATACGTAAATTTTTAATTTAAATACATTCATTTGATTTAATTTTATATTTGAATTAGAAGTTCAATTAAAATTTACTTTTAAGGTTTTTTTAGTTTATTTAATTAGAAAATAAATTATTTCGTACAATTATTAATCATAATAAACTTCCTTCATTTGAATTAAAATTTATTCTTTTAGATTAAAGTGCAAAGATAAAAGATAAAATTTATTCTTTTAGGTTAAAGTGCAAACATAAAAGATAAAATCGAAGATGATCGAATACATACGGAGAATGTGGGAACGCTCGACGATCAAGGAACTATATCCGAGATGCTGCAAATTGAGATCAAAGATTTTTGAAACTTGAAAGGGCGCGGTCAATCACGAGAGATCGAGTCACGGAAGAGTGAAAGAGAAGCTTCACTTCCGACGTAAGGAATGTAAACAATGTACACCTTCGCGCGCGATCGCGAGGTTCGCGTTCAAAGCCACCGTTCGCTGCGGCGGTTCGTGTGGCACTGTCGCCCGAGGTCGTCGCGCCTGGTTGCCTACCGAACAACCGACCATATCTAGACCTAGCGCCTGCTGCAACTCTAACTTGCATCTCAACCGCGATCTCTTCGATCCGCGAGTTAGCGCGACCTGGTTTAGAGACGTACGGGCGTTTCTATCTCAATATATCGCGCTCGATTCTTGTCACGTTACGTGGTAGATTCCAGAGAAAAGTTGATCCTGCATTCCGTCTTTTATTCGCGGGTATTGTTATTATCAATGTAACTTGTCATTTTCTTCTTATTTAGAGTCATTTTTTTATTATTTAGAGTCTTATGTAGGTAAAATAGACTACTATAAATAGACTACTAACAGGAATAATTTATTACATAAGATACATAAACTTTTTGCTCACCTTGATATAATTGTTCCATCGTCGCCAGATGAATTACTAGATCTCTTTTATTTCTCTCTCTCTTTCTCTCGACTATTCTCTTACGACATTAACACATCACTCGCAAAACAATGCTAATTACGACCGCCCGCGCGCTAATCATCGAATCACGATAATCGCGCGGAATTCCCAACGTTAACACATGTGTCGCATATTTTGTTGTATTGTATTATATTGCACAAAGTATTTAATTATAATAATATAATTAAATTATAATTAATATTATTCCATCTGATGATTAGTATATTAATGCGTGTTATTAATTCGGAAACGAGCAAATTATATCTAAGTTGACAAAAACTTTCGCGAAAGACAATTCGAAACCAAGCATAGAGTTAAAGATGTCATTATCATTCATTAAAGATCGCAAAAACATAAAATATGCGAGATATGTTGCTCCTCGATTTAATTGCAAAACTTACTATTAAATAGCGATTATGTGTGTGTATGTGAAGTAACATTTTGATTTTTATATCATTCTTCGTAGAAAAAAAACATTTAATTTTGCAATATAATAATCATTCATAATAAACACCGAGGACACAACATTGAGCGTAGAAAGTTCGACCTTCGAGAGAGAAGAGAGAATAATTGTCCTTTTCGCTATCCCATAGAAAACCTAAAGTCGTTTCTATAGACTGACTGGTCTTTTCGATTATCGTAACTGTGACGATAATTTTGTGTCTAAAGAGAAATAAGAATAACAGTATATAAACAAAGTGAATTTCATAAAATTGATGTGTTAAGAAATATCAAAAAATATTTCAAAATTATATAGTTTAAAGAGAATAACTTGAAATTAATTAAAGAATATATTTCGTGAAAAAATAATTAAAACTAAATTAAATAACATAATAATTCAACAATATAAATACATAGTGAGAAATATAAAATTGAAATATATTGTGTTTCAAAAAATTAAAATATTTAAAATAATATTTCAGAAATTGTATACTTTTTAGTATGAAATATCAAATTCTTTAAATATAAGATATTAATTTAAAGAAAATAAAATAAATTAAAAAACATATTTTATAACGAAAATTAATTAAAGATAAATTTTATTTTTTTATAGAAGAAATAAGTTAATTTTATAAATCTTTCCATAAATTATGCATTCAGGAGTTTCCAATATATTATTTCTTAACGTACATTGTTTTCAATTTTTCCTCAATTTAGAATTTAAATGAATTAATTTATTAAATAATTATATATATTGCAAAATAAAATTTATGTCAATTACATCTTTTTTTATATACGTGCATTTTTATTTCCGAGATATATCTCTTGTGCGATTTATCTTGCAAGTTAATTTTGTCAGTAAGAAATAAAAAAATAAAAAAAGCTCATACGTATCTTTTGTAAATAGGATTTTCGTCGAGAAAAGGAAGATCCCTTCCCATCAAGAATATCAGCTGTAAATCTTCGAGGATGCAGCTTCCGTATCCGCACACACCTGTCGAAATTGAGTTTTTTCACGCGTCGCCGTATTTCCGATGCGATGTCGCTGCACAATTTTTCAACCACCGTATCATCATACGTGAGCTCATCCAAACGATTATTCATCACTGTTTTCACGATCTTGTCAACTAGATCGACCTTGAATGGATTCGGCGGCTCCATACGGTAAGTATTCTGATATTTTGGCGCCTGCAATAAATTACACTCATTACTAAAAAAATTTCTCTAATTTATTATTTAGTCTTTTTCACTTCCTTATTATGTATACATAGTTTACGCTTTATATGTCATATTTCTTATATATATATATTTTTTTTTTTTTTTCTAAATCTTGTATTCATATATGTAAGATGCCACCACAATTATGACTTTTTAATTTTTAAAAAAATTAGCTATATCTCAAGGGAAGAAAAACTATTAAAATTATATTAATTATTACAATTAATTATTAAAATTAAAAAAAGTTGCGATATTATATATATTAATATGGATTTTGATAATACAGTATGATTTGAGAGAACACTTTGTATATTAAATTCTTACCTCATTATCGTCATATGTCTTCTCATTCGCCTCATGTTGGGACGGCATAATTTGTCAATTTTTAAAAGTAAATCAGTGAACAAATCTTTGCTATTTCGAAAAAATATTCTTTTGAAATAATAATAACTAGCTACTTAGTTAATCCCTTTATAAGAGTACATGTATCTAAGGTAAACGACAATCAGTCACTTAGAAACGCCGCGATCGATAGAAAATAATAATGTTCGAAAATAAATGTTCGTCAGAATTGGTAGACTTTTTACTCTATTTTTTCACGCAATTCGTCATTATTATTTAAAAAATAACGAGTTATTACAATTTCCGGAATACTAAATTTTTTTACATTAAAATATAGTAAAAGTGATTTATTTTTTTATATTAATTTATTTGCTTATAATAAAATGTCTATATTTGTATAAAAATAAAAGAGATAGAAAGAATATAAAAGAAATATACGAGTAAAAATATATAAACATATTCCCGTGAAATTGATATTAAGAGTGTTTCGAAAAATTTAAAGTTATTTTAGAGAAACGTATTCTCTAGAAATATATTCTTTATACATATATTTCCTCGATAAGTATACGAGCTATAAAATCTTCATGTCTGTTTCTTCTTTTCTTTTCCTCTTTCTTCTTATATCAAAGAATTTGAGTTGAAATTTCCGAGAAGCTATATAAGAATACAAATATTGTATTAACACAGGAATATAATGTGAGATATACTTAATAATCTTCTTTAATTTTCATTGTACATTGTTTGTAATATTTCCATCGCCGATCTTTTCGATCTTTTCAAAAAAACGCTGCATCTTAATCATTATTTAACAACTCACTCTTTCTGTTAACATTTATTCTGTTAACTTTTTGTTAACATTTTGATACGAGCCTTAAAATACATTTTGTTTAGCAGTAATTAATTTTAACTTGCATAAAATTCGACGACGCATTATCAGTAAAGATAAAAAAATGTAAGTGCTTGCTTTAGAGATAGATCTCTGATGATGTACAGGCATGCATTTTGCAAGGAGCTTTCGAATTCTTTTGAAATCTCTCGAGATTTCTGAAGAATTCTGACAATTTTTTTTCTCAAGAAGTCCTCAGGAGGAATATGCAAAGACAAAAATGGGATAAATTTGTATCTTTACACCGTCAAACCGTACAATTGTATAATTATTTTTCATTAGTTTTTATTTTTCTACTAAAAAGTACTCAATCTTTTATTTGTTAATTATTTTGTAATAAACCATAGGCAATGACTAGAACATGCTTTGAAAATTATTTAAGGATTATGAAGATCTTTACAATATGTGTCAGTCGAAAGTTCTGTGGGCATGACTGTGTAAAGTTAAATATTTATCGAAAGTAGCAAAGTTTTGCTGCACAAAGAGTAGCGCGAAAAATACGCTCTCTAAAATATACATATATTCATATTACACATTAATCGACACGTCAATTCCACTTACAAATCCTAATGTATCTTAATATCACGACAAACTGTCGTTATATTTGCAAAATTTCATTTTTCATTATCTAACGTCAATGGCAAAATAATTTCATCGACCTATTAAACAATTATTAAATTAAAATCATTACTAGTAAAAAAATAATTACTTTACTTACGATTAAATTAGACTAATATCTTCCGCGTTTAGCTATTTAATAATACATCGACATTATATAAATAATTACAAGCACTTTTTAATCAAGAAGAAGACTCTTAAATAAACAATTAGTAAAATTGTGCGATAAAAAGCCTCGCTTAAATTTATAAGAAAAAATGATTTATAAGAAAGTTTAATTGAATTTAAATTTAAATTTAACTTGTCATTTTTATATTTTTATAAGAAAAGAAAAACTATGAAACAACGCATTAAACATTTAATTTAATGACGAATCCAAAGAAAATAATAACAGTTTTAATATTCTTCTCTTGATCATAAGAGACTCTTATTCAATGTTTGCCCTACATGTTTGCGAAACCTGCGTTAAAGTATTTCTCTCTGTGAGGTAGGCATTGAAATCATTTGCATCATTATTTGTTCGACAGCGAGTCCCGGCGAGAGAGTTCCTGATTTTCTGCGTGAATCGTCCTCGGTTTGAACCCTCGGAAAATGAAACGACGAAGAATTCTAAGACAGCAATTCCACTTCCGCCTGAATGTTCTGGCGCGCCTGTTCCTCCAGCTTGTCGCGAAACTCCATGGTGGCGAAGATGTTCGGGATCTGCAGGAAATTCTGCAACACCTAACGAACATAGGAATGTTCATACGAAGAATACGATCGCATTAAATCAATCTCTCTTCTTAAGATAATTTATAATAGGTAAATTTTCTTTCTAATTTTATAGATATTCTCTATTGTGCAAGAACATTTTTTTATATCAAGAGCTTACGTAGATTTTCGAAATTATATGGATTTGTAACGCTATAAATATGCAGGCGAAAATCTTGAATTCTATCTCATTATTATAGTATATTTATATTATATTATATTCATATTATATTTCAATATTTCGATTGCGGTCAAGATTCATCTTGCGACAATTTTTCTGCGATTGGAATTCTCGCAAACTCTTAATAAGCTGTACTTTTCGATTGTGTAGAGCAATTACCTTCAGTCGCAGTGCCGTGTACATGGGTTCGCTGAGAAAGGAATATTCTCCGCGTATTCGTTCCCTGTATTCAGCGTAACTATCCGGAGAGGAGCCGAGTATCGCCATGTCCAGGTCCAGAAAGTAATGAGCATCCTCACCACCGAATGCACCCCCTACTTTATGCGCCTCGGTGCTATGAGTCGCTGCCACTTTAAGCAAGGCGCATGTTTCTTCTCTGAGCTCCGCGTCCTTTTGAAAGGATTATAAATTACTTCATATTGTATTTATATCAATACAAGGTAGATATTTATTTTTTATCGCTTTTCGCATTCAATTCTGAAATTCTAAAATTTTTTTTAATAAATATGAAATTATTTTGTATATTTACAATATAAATTTCTTTTTGATTTAATCTATTATATCTTGTAACGCAAACTATATATATACTTATCGCATTTGTATGTTAATATACTTGGATATTTGATCTAAAATCGATGAAATATACCAACCAACGGAATTTCGGCTTCATCGGCAAAAGTATTGAAGTGTTCGAGATTTTTGTCTTCACCATCTAGAGCTTTGGGATCGTATTCAAAACTACAACAGAATTTTCAGTAAGGATATAAAAGTAATAATTTAATAATAAAAATGTATCACACACTCACTTTTGAAAGAATATGGCAAGCAGGACGGCACGTGGATTTTTTAGATTTCCTTTGATTTCATAGTAATGGTTCAACTTCTCCCTGAGCGAGTCCAGATTGTGGTACGTACGTTTCTCTTCTGAATAGATCTCTTGCAGACGCGTGAACCAAGCATCGCAAACCGCAGCGTCCAGACCTTCCGTAGCCTCTTTCCAACTGTCCTCCAGCGATACCATTGTTGCTGAAAAAAAATTGTTCTTAAATGTATGCAAGCATGAAGAAGATTTTATTAATTTATTAAACGCTGAAATATATATATTTATATTAATTTATTAATATATATATTTATTAATTTATTAAATGCTGAAATATATATTTATTGTATGAAAAAATCGATCTTTATCTCGCTAAAAATCATATTTCAGGAAGATATCGATGATTATTCACCGAAATATTGTAGATGACTTATTCATAACAAAAGTATTTGCTAAGAATTAACGTAAAATCCGCTTGAAATAAACGAGTTGAGAGATTTAAATGATAATTTTTGTAACAATTGGCAATTTTTTTTAATGTTCAAATAATATGAAATGCAATTATGAGAACTGAAAGATATATTTAAATATTTTATATTTTTTTACAGACACAAGTAAACAAAGATATTAATGCCGAAAAAAATCAGGATAAAGTCGCAGTATTTGATATTCGATGTTCCAAAATTCGAGAATCCGAGGAAGAGCCAGCACCGAGAATTCGAGAATCCAAATACATTTTTTCAATTTCCTCGGAGATCTGCGAGTTCCGCCTTATGTAAAT
Organism: Camponotus floridanus; assembly: GCF_003227725.1. NCBI lineage: Eukaryota > Metazoa > Arthropoda > Insecta > Hymenoptera > Formicidae > Camponotus > Camponotus floridanus. Next base: position 293,550 of record NW_020229242.1, read on the forward strand.
GCAAATTTGGAGTATACTCGCTGTGCACTTACTTGTCCCTTTCGACGGACGAAGGAAGAAACCGTGGCACGTCGGGGAACAGCAGGAATTACCGAAACATGATTCACGATCGTGTTTCGCGAAACGACACTGCCACGCAGAGCGTTTTACGTTGCGTCGCCGTCGTTGGCGGACAAAACAGTCTCCTCCTCCACTTATTGATCACCCTCGACGACCGATTCGAACCTCTCTACATAGGGGGACCGCAGTCGCGTATTTTCATCGAGAGTACAAAAATTTTTCTTGAGATTTTTATATGCTCTGTAAAAGAAAAAAGATCTCGTGTTGTCTCTTGTGCAGAGAAAATTTCTATCGATACGATACTTTACCCGTTTTGGAATGATCTCGAAAACGGAGCCTGCATAGTGTTATAATTATATACAGTTCGATAAAAAATAATTTTTTTTTCTATAAAAAAGAGCCTTAACATTTTTTGTAGTTTTTTAATGCAATATTTATTATTATGTAATATTAATATGATTATTATTTTGAGAAATCTGCCATTAAAACTGCAAAGAAAGAATTATTTTCATGTATTTTGTCTTGTAGGTAATTATCATACATAATATCCTCATTATATTAACGATCTATATTTATATTTGTAAATATTTTTCAATATGTTTATTCAGATTTGAAAGTTTTCCAGGTCACTAAATAAGAAATCACATGAGTTTTTAAAATTTTTTGTTTTTGTCATTTAAATTTATTAACTTTAATATAGGATTTTCATATTCAACCTGAAAAATCTTCAAGTTGAAATAAAAATATTGAAAAATACTTTTTAAAGTCTTGTAAATCTGTATCATCGACTCTATAGTATCTATAAAAAGTGTGATTGAATTGAAAATATTAACATTTATATTTTTCAGATAAAAAAAAAATATATATATATATATATATATATATATATATATATATATATAATGGAACAATACACATTTTTTGAATTTAATAATAATTAAATAACAACATACTTTTAATTCAATAATACATTTTTATAGTTTATTTACATTTGCTGATTTATATAATCTTAACAAAGGATAAAATTTTTGAAAATTGAAATTTTCGGAAGAATTCGATCATTATATATGCTTTGTGTATATATAACTTGGAAAAAAACTCAATTTACATGATGATTTTTTTCCTCTACTACTACGCCAGCGTAATAAAAAAATTTATCGCACATAATAGATGAACATATATTAGCATTCAATCGGAAATTGTCTATAAATACTGAGATAAAAAGCATCTTTTCCCTCTCTATGTGTATTAATAATCAGTAGAGAAGCACGTATATCAAAAAATTAGATTGTGAGTGCATTCGAGAGCGAATATTCGAGAAAATATTCGCACCAATCGATTGTTAAATTCGATACCCGGCACTGCCTGTCGACAGTAGTTACCGAAAATGTAGCAAAATGCCTGTAAATAATATATTATTGTTCTACGTAACTTTAATCGCGCCAATTTCTATTGTTTTATTTTTGTACGGTTTCTTTCCGATCGCTCATCATGGCGACACGATCGCTTCGCAATCAGATGTTCCGAATTACATTGGCAATGTGAGGTAAATTAACCTTATTTTCGCGCTCTTATTAATCACGCAATTATTAATCAATATCGTTAATATTTGAATAAATTATTAAGATGAATTAAGTTTTTGTTGATATTTATATAAAAGTAATTCCTTTAATATATATTCAGATGTTATTTCATAACACTTATTATTAATTTATGTTATATTTATTGATTTATATTTATATAATATATATTAAAGTTAATATTTATTAAGGTTGATTTATTTTATCGCATGATATATATTAACGAAGTTGAATATATTAATATTGAATACTATTTCAATTTTTTTCTATCAAAATAGTAATAAATGTAAATGTATATTAATACACTAATTTAAAAAATACATATTTATGCACATGCTATTTTCAGCATAAATAAACATGCGCTATATAAACCGATAATAACAAGATTGATAATCATGGTGATCGATGGGATACGATGGGATTTTGTGGCAGGTCCAATGGGAAATATCACTATGCCAGTGACAAGTAAGCTCCTGGCAAACTCTTCTGGATGTTTGTTACAAGTCAAGTTGCAATCGCCAACAGTGACAATGCCTAGAATAAAAGTAAAATTATTATTACTTTTACTATTTATATTTTTGAAAATTACATCTAAGATTTTTTTTCTTAAAAAGAATTTGATACAATTTGCGTTTGCTTTTCAACACAGGCAATGATGACTGGTACAGTGCCAAATTTTGTAGATATAGTACTAAACTTTGGGAGTAAACCACTGCATAGCGACAATTTCTTGCTTCAAGCAAAAAAGTATGGGCATAAATTGGTATTTTATGGAGATGATACTTGGCTCTCTCTGTTTCCTCATATGTTTGAACGTCATGATGGCACTACTTCGTTTTTTGTTACAGATTTTACAGAGGTAATTAGTACATGTTACACTGGTAATAAGTTATATTATAAGTTGCTATTTTATTGGCTGTTTCTTAGGTTTTTCTGCTGATTATTAAATTGCTTATTAGATTGTTATTTTTTATAAACAGGTGGATAATAATGTAACTCGTCACCTACAACACGAGTTGAATTACAATGATTGGACTATGATGATTCTCCATTATCTCGGATTGGATCATATTGGTCATGTTGAAGGTCCATTTGGTGCATCGATTAAACCTAAATTACAAGAAATGGATGAGATCATTAATCAGATAGCTCAAAGAGTGCAATATTGGGTAATTAAAAAATGCCTTAATTCTCATTTTGTAATCTCTTATTTTTTTTCTGTCTATAATATATATTTATTTAGGATATATATTACAGAATATATTGGATATAATGTTTATAAGACATTACTTTGTGGATGTTATTGTGAAAATTATAATTATATATTTAATACATAATAGAAAAATATCTACTAGTTTCTATTAACTTGTTGGATTATCTTTAGAATACCAATGGGATACCTGCACTCTTCATTATCTGTGGCGATCATGGGATGAAAGACTCGGGTGGTCACGGCGGCTCGACATTGCAGGAAACCACGGTGCCGTTCATCGCGATAGGAGGGACTCGCTGTTCTCATTCGAAAGACGGTGAATCGATCGAAATCGAGCAAATCGATATAACGGCAACGCTGTCCTCCGCCTTTGGATTACCTATTCCTTCCGCAAATCTCGGCTCTTCGTTCCTCGATAGCATTTACCATCTTGATGATACCAAGCGACTATTTTTTCTCTATTACAATTCGAGGCAGGTGCTCGATCGTTTTCAAAAGCTCGTCTATCGAAAATCACAAATTGAATGTGAGTATTAATTTAAGAATTATTCATGAATCTTTGGATATAATAAGGAAACTCTGGGTATAAGATAAGAAGCTTAAAATTTTAGAAATAGGGAATATAAAAAATTTGAAATTTCAGATATTTAAACAGATATAATTAGAATTTAAAAAGAAAAATCTTTTTAGGATCTTTTAGTGTTGTAGAGTTTCAAAAAATTCTGTAGAATTATTCTATATGGGTTGTATCAAAAGATATGTCGACCAAAGAGGACAAAATTAATGTTCTTTCTGTATCCAACTTGATTATCTGTAATATTTTAGTTGCTGTTAAGAATAAAAGAAAATATTTCAATGACAAGTTGTTCGGTTTAAGAATATAAATATTGCAATCAGAGCATTCTTTGAATAAGATAATTCTTTTTAGATATATATCGGAAATATTTGGATGCTGTGAATTTACATGTCACTTGGTTGAAAACGAATGAGAGATCAAACAGGATGTTCGAAACGATTGTTTCATCTTACAATGCGATTCTTGTAGAAATGAAGGACGTTCTAATAAGCAGCATAGTCGAGTATGACTTTCGTCCAATAGTTCTTGCTGTGCTCTTTCAATGTCAAGTGAGTAAAATAAACGGATAATTCAAAGATTGCCAAATAAGAAATCAAGCTTCAGGATTCACAGTTCAAATAGTACCAAGTTTAATCTACAGAAAAGGAATCTCTTATATAAGAATACTCATATTTCTCTTACGTGTAATTTTAATAGATAGTCTTCCATGACAAACACAATTTCTTTTCAAGATTGATTTTAAGAAATCTGTTAACTATTTTATATCTTTTTTTAGATACTTGCCATTTTGTTTTTTGCACAAAACGTAATTTGGACTACGCATAAAAGACCCGTATTTTTCTTGATTTATTTTTCTTTATGCTTGGTAACATACTATTTTTACAATTCTGAAAATGTGACTTCGCTTCACCTGATGAATATATTCAACGTTTTATCATTCCTACTCATCATCAGTATCTTGTACATAAACTGTGATCTGTGCATAAACAGCAACTTATCTTTCATAGAGGTAAGAAATTTTATATATTTTTAAAACGAAATATGTGAATTAGAAGTTGTAACTGTTGATTAATAATGTCTACAAATTTATTATTTAATAATAAATAAATTTGTTATAAATTTAAACAAAAATACTTTAAAAATTAAAGAATTATCAGAATTGTTTTACATGATTTGAATAGTTATCTTGCTATGGTTTACATACAAACCAAAATATATACGATTCTATAATTTTTTATGACATAATATTTAATAATTAAATATAAATTATTAAATACTTTAAATTTAATAATAGAGTTTCTATTATATTTTTTATTTGTCAAGAATTAAAAAAAGCAAATAAATAAAATATTCTTAACATACTATATTTTAATTGAATTTAGCTCACAAGGAAACCAAAAATATGTAGAGTGTTTGAAGTCGGCGCATTATTACACGTAGCGAGCCTCGCCGGTAGCAGCTTCATCGAGGAGGAACATCAGACATGGTACTTCTTCTGGTGTACTATGATTTTGTACTTCCTCTATCGATGCTTCAGAAAATTGCTCGTATGTAAACGATAGTGAGTATGTTTTTTCCTTCTTAGGTTCGTTAAATGCATTATTTTTTATCTAAAAAAGATTAGTAATTAATTAGTAAAAATTTTAAAGAGAAAAAAATTCATATTTATTAATTTTTTCGATAACATATAATGTTTATACTATGAATTAAGTTATTCTATAAATATATTTTATGTATGTGAAGAATCTAATAATTATTTTTATAAGTTATATTATATATAGAATGAGAAATGACATGAATGCTGAATAGGATATTTTTTTCTAAAATCCACAATTCGAAATGGCGTTATTATTTTTTCTTTAGCCTGTATTTAAAAAATGACAAAATTTGAATCAGATTTAAATATCCATTACGTCGCAACTGAATCTTTCGCCAGTTAACGGTGTGGTATACAATAGCGATCTTACGAGCGATCTAAGGATGCGAACCGGAATGGATCGACGTTACAGGAATTCTAGGCATTCACGCCATGTAGAACTTTGCGCTAAGTTATTATTGGTACTGATAGGGCACAGAGTTCTGCGAAAGTTAAATAGTACCGGTGACAAATGGGCGCATCTACCTGACCTAGCTCGCTGGTTGAAAGAGGACGACAGTAAAATCGGGATGACATTCCTGCTTCTAGCTGGTGAGAGTTTTTAAATTTGACGGTGAGAGATTTATATACAGAATATTTCAGTTCTTCTAATGCTACATTTATTTTATAGCGCTTGTTCTTTTAATCTGGATAGCACACAAATGCGAAGACAAAGAATACAAACGGCTATCGTTAATATTTAATATGGCCATTGCAACATGTATATATCTTCGTCATATGGCCAACAATACTGTTCTGAGAATTCCATTATATTTTTCATCAAGGTAAATATAAAAAACTGTAGGGAATGATAGTTTTCTTTTATGTGTATCTTTTTGTTCAACTGTATTATTGATATAATATTTTGTATAAAATTAAATTTTTAAATTATTTGTCGTAGTAATTACGAGAGTAATAACAAAATACGTTTAAATTCCGTTTATTGTAGTGGAATATACGAAGTACAGATGTTTTGGAGAATAGCAGTGCTGTTTCTCATAAGCTACGGCTATCGAATGACTTTAATAATTAGACACGACAAACAACATTTCGCAAGTACAATGCTATTTTTCATCATCAATTTCTGGGTGATGATCTCGGCGATGCTCCATCAACCATACAATGTGATCTTGTTGCCATTGCAGATCGTTGCAAGCTCAACGATTGATGCAGTATTGAAAGAAAATAATTTAACGTTTGATCTCAGCGTCTTCATACACTGCTGGCTCGGCAATGTATTTTATTTTTGTCAGGTAGATATTCCCATGAATTTTTCAAATCCTCGATTCTTGTATTAATATATTAAAATTATATTTAAATATGAAATGGAATATATAATAATATGTTTAAATATAATAAAATATAATCAAAATTAAATATATCTTAAATGTATATCTATATTTAAATATATAACATTGAATTCTTAAAATAAAGTTTAATTATATACATAATAAGTTGAAGAGGTGATTTGCAGAAAAATTGTCAAAAATACCTCTTAATTATGTATAATTAATTTTGCTTTGATAAAAAGTTTGATAAACTAATTGAATTGTTATAATTTAAAATTCTAGACATTTATTTTATTAAGAATTAAATTTTAGTTACTTATTATATAATGTAATATGTGTATGATTAATGTTTCAGGGAAATTCTAATAGCCTTGCGAGTATAAACATTGCGGCAGGATATGTCGGCTTGCGTTCCTATATGCCTTTCATTACCGGCGCATATTTAATCATAAACACTTATTCCGCGCCCGTCCTAGCTTATTTTCTGCTCGTTTACCGTCGACAGTCAAGCGAGACACATTGGTAAGTCGCTTTGCGAGTTCTAAAGTTCTCTTTCAAGCAATCAACGAATCGTTACAAAGGAATGGATTTGTATTTATAGCATGGATATCGTTACACATACGAGCAGAACTTACATCGCATGGAGATTATTAACTATGACCGTTTATATGATCATCGTCGTTGGCCAACGTCATCATCTTTTTGTATGGTCAGTGTTTTCCCCGAAATTGTTGTACGAGGCGATGTATTCTGCGATGATGTGTTGTAGTGCATTATTGGCATTGATTGTGATTACACTGCAATCTGCGATAATTCCTAGTTACGCATCGTACAAGGATTAAGCCAACACAGGAATGACTTTTGTGTCTTTGACAAACAAATAAATTTATATTTTATATTTAATATTTTATTATTGCAATATAATTTATCTCCTCCTTAAAAAAATTCATTTTATTGCGACAAACTGAATTTAAGACTAATAAAATATTAATCGTATTAAAATATATTTAATGAAAATATATTAATAAAAATTCAAATATCATTTAGAATCAAATATATATCCTTGAATCATCAAAATTGTATAATCTTTGTTCTTAACTTTTTTTGATTTCTTGTTTAAACACTGACACACTTTGTGCAAAATGATATTACAGAAAATAAATTTGTGAAAAGATGAACAGAAACAAGATATGATATTATCTTGTCAATAAACAATGGAATGATGATGGAGGAACACAAGGAGAAAAATTGAATTTATGTGGAGATTTAGTTAATAATAAATATAAAAGTTAGCTAGAATATGGAGGTTTGTATGTTTGTATTTTTTAAAAAAACAAAATCTCGACAATCACATCACATTTTACTATATAATTTCTATTACTTTTCATAGAAAGTCGACGAATTTATACAATCAAATTATCTGACTCAGAACTATTTCACAACTAAAGGAACCTCGTACCAGCGAGACTTTCGCTTAACTCGAACTTTTTGATAGGACTTGCAGTCACAATCTCTCGCCGAGTACATTTAATTCGCTAAAATTTCCTAATCTCTTATAATCGTGCTAAACAAATAAATAACTATTACAATAGGAACATTTATGTACAAGTTAATCTACGTAACACTAAGATCATCAAACACAAGATGCCTCAGACTTATCAGGTACTTTCACATTGCTACGGATCCTGGAAAAATCTTTTAAATAAGTTTTTTAACAATTATCTTGAAATTTTTTGCTATTAAATTATAAAATCATTTTTTTAAACAAAATTTAGGGATCGATGGTATTTATGTATGAGCGTCTTAAAATCATGAGAAAAGTGATACGCTCCTATGATTTTTATGGCTTGTAAAGAAACTCACTATCATAGAAATTACTCTATCAAGCGAGCTTACAAAAAAATGTAATAGAAACTATTCCGTGATAGATATTGCATAAAAGAAATTCTGCACAACACTCGTTTAAGCTCGTAATTGATGACTCCGTCTGTTCATCATCGCCTTTTAAATTATAAATACACATGTCACTATAGAAAAATACCAGTGCTCTGTTTCTATCTATGTTTGGCAATATTAGACATGACATGGTAAGTACATGAATATCTCTTTCCGTCAAAACCTTTCTAAATCCTTGAGAACTTGCAACAATTGAAAAGTGTAATATTAACATAATTATCCCTACATATTTTATATATTTTAATGGTTCTCCAGATATATATTCAAAATGATTTGAACCGACTAATAAAAGTCAATAATAGATGAAAATGCTTAGATAATAGTTCTACAAATACTTAATTATACGATGCTGAAATTTTATAAATCATATATACATATATAAAATATATATGTATATTTATTTATTAATAAATTTAAATTATATATATATATATATATATATATATATATATATATATGTATATATATATATATATGTATGTATGTATGTATTTTAGTATTCATATAAGAGAAAATATAAAGGACCACGCTTCCACACAAACATTGGAAATCTGGGCACCGGTCAAATTTCTCCAAACTTTGGGATTTTTTAGTTTATGACCCCTCGATCAAAAGTCCTTATGGGCCCGAACCTCCAGGAAGTCATGGAAAAGAGTTATGGGGTATGGAAGTCGACGGAATATAAGTAATCGAGTATACACGTTTTTACGGGTTGAATCTCTTGAACTTAATGATATTCGGTGGGGCCTGGACCCATTTCTTTAACCACACCAGATCTTGCCTTAATTGATCGGTTATGAAATGTTAATATCATATCTGAATATATTCCTATTCACAGAATCTAATTCTGCGATGAATCCAGGTTTTCATTATAAAAACCTGGCTCGGCCCTTACTCGACCCTACCGGACCCTAGTTAGACTTTATAGCCAAGATTGGGCCAGACTATCAGATAGCCCTCTCCAAGTTCAAGAAGTTTTGTCCGATTAGTTATCATAATAGACCCCCTCGAATTCGAGACATTTTAAGGGTAAAAACGTGTATACTCGACTACTTATATTCCGTCTTCCATACCCCATAACTCTTTTCCATGACTTCCTGGAGGTTCGGGCCCATAAGAACTTTTGATTGGGGGGTCATAAGCTAAAAAATCCCAAAGTTTGGAGAAATTTGACCGGTGCCCAGATTTCCAATGTTCGTGTGCGTGGTCCTTTGTATTATATATATCTTTATCTGTGCTTGATCCTCAATAATCTGTTCAAGTTATCTTGTAATAGTCAAGTTACAATACTTAATATTATACCCGTATTTTTTCTTCTAAACATTTGTGATACTTTGAAGACAAATGATGTCGGGAACTGAGTTAAAATGGCGAATTCATTCCAAGCTTTGTGCCAAATTCTAGACGTGCTCTTTTTTGGTACCTAACGTTGACTCTGAAATGAGACAGAAACATTAATTTAACGAATTGGATGGTACCTTTATTTTTAATGATCAAAAATATTTAGAAATGATAACTTACTTGATTTCTTGCCATTTGATCAACTCGTTAATTGCAAATGTCAATGGAATAGAGAGCAAAAAAAATAATGGCACGTATATCGGAAAGTTCTCGATTCTTTTACCTTCTTCTTGCCAAAATCTATGGAACACTACTCCAGAGAACACCATTTGCACACATAGTCTGTAATAATGCAATAATTGTATATATCTTTTTTTTTTAACTACTTAATTCTACTAGTTCACAGGATTGGGAAATATGAATAACTTTTGCAAATTAAAAACAAATTTGACTAATAAATTACCGTATTATATAAGGATTTTAAAATTATAATAAACATTGTAAAATTAAAAATTGCGACTTTATCCTTTAAAAATTTAAAAATGCTTAAGAAAAGCTTTTATTTATATTTATAAAAATATAAGTTCTTTAAAAAAAAAGATTCAAAATTATTATGTTATATATTTTATATCTATAAAGATATTCATATAGAAATTATATATCTTTTAATATTGAAAAAAAAATTTGAGAAATGTTAATTTTATATGAGTGTATTTGATATATAACTCCTTAAATTTTGAATAATTTATTTTTATAAAATAACTTTCCCAATCCTAATTATTCAATCTGAATCCTTTGCTTACACAATAAACACACTGAGAAACCAAGTGAAATTATTCATAGGATTTTTCCTCCATATCGAGTATTCTCTATGCACAAAACTGACAGATATTGTAACTGAAAGAGAAAAAAAATTAATATTAATTAATAATCTTTGTGCATATTAATATATATATTAATTTTTAATGTATATATTATTATTACTAATATACATAGAAATTTTTCTTTTAAATGTTTTTTCAAAATAAAATCATTAATATGAATTTTTTCTCTTAAAAATAAAGGAAAAGTTTGAAATATATATAAAAACATGAAACAAAAGTGAATTTGTAACCATAATTATTTCAATTAATGAAAATTGAGAAATCAAAGCTACATGATTTCGCCTTTAACTTTATTTCACAAATAAAAAATAACTTTTGAAACTCCAATATACTAATAATATATTGTAATAATAATATGATATTGATGAAAATAATTACCGAAGTGCAAGACTATAAGGGTCAGAGCAAAATGCTGCACGACTAGGATGACGATAGGTTTGCTACCCCAGCCGCTCCAAATCTGGTCCCGTGGATCCGGATATATATACAGGCACTTGGAGTTTTGCGGCATGTAGACGGGGCAAAGGGACAGGAAGGAGATGCACTGCGACAGGATCACCGAGATCACCGTCGGCAGGAACTTGCTGCCGTAACACCACAGCACGAATAGCATAATCTATTTACATAATATATTCATATTAAATTCTGTTCTTTTTATTTCTAAGGACGCTGCTTGAACTAATTACAGAAAATAAGCAGTTTAAGAACTCCTTGAATAATTGGGGAATAAGAGTGATATTCTTTTTTTAAAATAGATTTTAACGCGCGAGATTCGAAGAGGAAATATTTCGAAATGAGTCTTATACTGCACATTTACTGCCTCCTCTCACCTCCCCATTGACTATGCACTGATTCTTCCCGGTCGCGCGTTGCATTATTGTCGAATCTATTGGCGTAGCGATCATGGATGTCGACAACACAGGAATGATGAAGCAGCACAGCCAAAGTATCTGATCGATGGAGAACAGCGGCGGTAGTAGCAAAAACGCTGACAATGTTTGTGTGAAGGCAAGTGTAACCGAACAACATAGCCAAAATTGTATGCAGTTCCACAAATTCTTCATGTAATGACGAGCCTATATATGTAAGAAAGGCTGAAAATGTAGGCACCATCTGTTCAAATATATGTTGAGTATAACGTACCTCCATAATGAGGTGGAAAATTGCCACGGGATCTTCGCGCTTCACACTTAGCGAGCACGCAACAGAGTTGAGTGTTCTACTGAGATCGACGGGAGAGATTCCTTGGTCTTCCGTGGTGGGCACTAGGACGGGTACTTTCTGACACACTTGGGGATACAATGGCTCCACTGCCACTCTGTGCAATTGATTTATAAAGTTTTTATAAAACTCTCGAATAGGCGAGATTAAGAATCGCGTTCAGAATCTTAACTTCATCGAGAGTTTTACTAAAGAATTTTACTAAATTGTAAATTATATGAAGAATAAAATTACCCGGCGTCAGCCTGCATGAAGATCGGCATGTTCTCGGCGTTGGCGGATGAGCCGAGCACACATACCACTTCACCGTAATCTTGCATGATGTGCAGCATCTCGCGGGTCACCGTGGTGTTGCAGTCAGTAAATAAAGACACGAGCAACGGTACGTTGTCGATTAGCTCTATATGTGGACGTATCTTGTCTATGCCTCTCGGCAGTTTTGCCTATTTAGTGCAAATAATCAGTTTTATGACATATTATATATAGTTAGAAATCATATTTATATAATTTAATCTAAAAAGGGAGATTGCCTACTCTATTGGACAGATCAAAATTGACCGGCGCGCTTTGCTCAGTGCTATCGGTGAGGCAACTCAAGGATCTCCAAGCTTCCTGACCCGAACCCAAATCGACGCTTTGCACCAGAACACTGTCCTCGCTTCTCATCGTGTCCTGTTCCCTAAAGTACACAATTCGCTCGATAATTAAATCTCCATCGGCTGCACGTTTTTAGACATCACTTCCTACCTGTGACTCATGGCGCTCTTGGCCTGTGAGGTCCCTGTGTTGTTCCATTCGGTGGTCTCGTCATCGAACTTCACTGTCGTGAAGTCCGTGTTAATGGCACTCGGCGCTGACATACTCATCGCTCGACTGTTGTTTAGATTAGTGCTAAAAAACGAAAGGCATTCTTTCTTGATGAATGCGTTCTTGATTTCCCCAAGTATCCTGATCGATAGAAACACATCAACGCAGATTGCCAGAAGCCAAGAGAATGTGTCAAGTTGTCGCAGATTTGGTAAAGCTTTCAAAATAACAAATCGTCGAAAATTTTTCTATCATGCTGTGCATTTTTATAATAATTTTAACCATAGAATGCATAAGAGAGTTTTCTGATTATATTTTCTTGTATTATTTTTTTGATTAAATCTTTTCATCTTTTAATAATATAAGGAAATTTGAAACCACTTCTTCGATTAGAACTTTTGAAATCCATTTCTACAAGCTTTTATTACTAGCTTACGCACATTCTAGGATTAATATCATTCTTTTAATTTTTTCTTTTATTTTTCTTTGATAAGTAAAGTTCGATTTTATAATATAAGCTGTATTAATCTCTACATGTAATCGGTGTAACATACCGAGGTAAGACACGATTAAGCAAGTGGCTGGCCTCGTCCATGCAGGAGTAATTAGGCTGATGAGATTGGGCCGTGGGTGAAGGAGTGGGTGAGGACATGGCTGCTGCCTGGCTCACCCACCAACCCACTGGACTCTCGGACCTGATATTGTCATGTGTGTGTGTGTTAGTTACAATCAAGTATATATGAGTGTGCATCTCTTCTTCTCGTATGAGTGTTTGTGTATTCACATGATCAAATAGCATCGAATCGCAAACTCGTTTCTGTCCCTTTGTTCAGGAGCATAAGTACTTAACAGAAGTGTGATATGAGACCAAGTATAAAAGGCTATCTCAAATTTTATAAAAAAAAGAAACTTCTGAGAATTTTTAAAGACAACTTTTTAAATAAGTTTTTTTTATTGTATCTTTTCTAATAAATCTTTTCTAATCTTTTCATTCATGTAAAGGAAAAATGAAATCCGAAGTTGCGAATGTTAGGTTTAAAAATATATTGAAAAAACTGAATAGTTTTTATAAGATAAATATTTTTCACTTGCTTAATATTTTTATGTTTTTTTATCGCTAAAATTGACAATGAAGAATGCGTACTGCTTATGTGCTTATCAGATAATATTTTTCTAGGTAAAAAAGAAATCCCGGTTTTTCCAGGAAGTAGACACCCTAGTATAAAGCAATTTTAATTATATACATGGAAGTTGCGATTCGATGCCTCGAATAAAAAATGAAATATTAGTATCACGTATCAAGTATTAGAACACTGCAGCCAAACGATTGTGTGGCATTATCTGAGATTAGATGTAAAACGCCTCGGAGAAGTTTTTCATCTTTTTTTTTTTCTCTTCATCGTAAAATACGATTTTAAATTAATTTTTCAATTCTTAAATGTTGATAGTCTTTAAGAAATTCTTGACTTTCGGAACAATTAATTTATTTTCCAGTTGTATTTGAATTCTCAAAAATAAATCAATTCCAAATAACATTGTTTTCTTCGAGACATCTTGCATAATAACGACATGTATACATGCAGCTCGAGATTAACAATAACAGAGGTAAAAAAGACGTATAGACAAACATATACGACGAGGGCATATGCGGATATCTCTCCAGCCATTGCTGTCTCCTGCAATACACGTACACATCTTACATTCAAGCCTCGTGGAAGTTTGCTCTCTCTAACGAGAATTAGAAAATTCACTAATCGTTAATATGCGTGCAGCCTTTTTGTATGATTGCATGTCCTGTCCTATAATTCTTTCAAAAATACTTTCTTTTTAAATCGTCTTCCTCTAATCTCCTCTCGAAATTTTCCTTAAATTTTTTTCTTAGAAAAGAATCTCTTAGTGGAATTAAAAGAGTTAAAAGTCGGATTAGAAGCATCGACGATCAAAAGAAAGTCACGAATATGCCCCATGAGAAGTTCGAGAGACATCAAAAGAGAAACGTCAAGTTCTAACGCATGATACCTGGCTCCCTCGCTAAGTAACGAGATGTGGCAATTCCAACCGCTCTCCAAACCCATCTTCTCTGAGAAGACGCGCGAGCGCAACTCGTTTTCCTTGCTAAAATGGACGAATCTTATGCATGCCCTGTCCAATTGTTCAATTAGTTGTACCTGTACTCATTAAAAAAATATATATATGTACATATATAAAACAAATATATATATAAGAAAAAATCGATTATCATACCATATCCGTTTGTGCCTGATATTGCATAGTAACCATGCCGATGAAGACTTGATTGCACTGAATGTCAAAGCAGCCTTCGATATCGCTCACATCGTCATCTTTATTTTCGTTGCACAATAAGGAATCTAAAAAAAAATAAAGCATAATTTTTTAACTGAAATATTTGTGAAATAAAAATTTATTTTATAAATTTATTTTCAAGAACTTTAATATAAAAAATAGAAGATAAATAAAATAATATTAATATAAAAATATATTGAAATTAAAGACTAGCATAAAAATAGCAAAAACAGAAGATTATTTCTGCCTTTCACTATTTTTGATCTTGCAATTATTAGATTTTTCTCATTCAATATTAAAAAAAATTATCAGATTAATGACTGCACCAACCTGTCGAATGAAACTGTCCCAGTATTCCTCGTACTCTAGGATCAAGAACATTTCTAAAGTCCCATGGTAGAGGGGTTGGACTCCTATGAGGTGTGTACAAGTGTTTACTGTCCGCAGGAAGCTCCAAATATATTTCGGACATCTTGTCCCTGATAGCACGTGTTAATGGCCGATAAGCGAACGCGGTGCAGTACGAGGTCAGGCTTGTTCTCTGATAAAAATCTTGCACTTTCTTTCTGCGACACCGAAAAGAAAAATAGTCAAAGCATTAGGCCTAATAGGGGACGTTTCTAAAATGTTCGGACAAGCGTTACAAGTGTAATTAGTTAAACATTTTAAAAAAACGTTTCGCAGAAATACGAACAAAGATATCAGAGAATCGGATAACAAAAGAATACCTGTCCGATGCGGAAAAAGGACAGAGATCGTGACCGTCCCAATATTCGATGCATGAGTCCAAAATTATGTCAGCAGTTCCTTGCGTTAATAATTGGAGGCCACCGCCGCTGCGCTCCTTCACGACCACAGCAACCATGTGAGGGAATGGAAACTTCAACTTTGTCGCGATGCTCAACGAACGCGCGAATTTTATATCCCGTCTGACCATTTCTGGTTGCTATCAACGAAATAATTTTAATTTTTTTCGAATCTAATCTGCTTTTATAATAAATATCCAAATAATCGTCCAAATAATTTATTTTTATTTTATAAGAATAAATTCTTTAAAAAACTGCTGCGAATAAAATTAGTGTTAAATAATTTAAATTTAAATCGATAGTTTTGTAATGTACTATCGATGTGAGTCAGTAGATGGATATAGGTGTGTGTGTGTGTGTGTGTGTGTGTGTGTGTATGCTCTTTGAAATTTTAACAAAGATTTATATTATACAATATTCGAAAAATTAAATTAATTATTATAATTATGAATAATACTTGCCACATGTCTAAATGTGTACAGTTGTTGCTCCAATTGAAAAATTTTTTGCGCTTGATCTTGAAAGCCGATTTGCTTTGCTAGTTCACACAGACATCTGGTAATATATGCAAATTTCAAACTTACAATTATCTCGTAATAACACTTAACAATTAACTCGTACTAATTTAATCGCAAAGAAAAACCAAACAGATACTATGCTTGAGCTATCTTTAAGAGTGAAGAATAACAAATGAAAAAAGTGTACCGTCTGTTCGTAACTGGGACCAGATTCTCGTTGTATAGAGCTTCGCAAGTTACATGGCAACAAAACTGCGTGTAATGCTCCTGCGTATCCATGTTGCAAGTATTGAGGAGAATTGCTAGACCAAGCGGCTTCAATGAGTTGAGATGCTGTCGCCACGAATGATCGTCGAATTGCAGTCGGAATGGCAGAGCGTGATCATGCGTGAGATCCAATACCTCGGCGGCGGAATGCGACATATCTGTGAAGCGTCGAAGCTTATATCATGCGTTTCTTTCACTCGGGAGACGTGCGGTACTTTCGACGGAGAAACATGTTATGCGTTTCTTTCGCTATATCATGTCTTTCTTACCGTGTTGTACATAAGACGTTCTATTGGAGTTTATCTTCGTCTCTTCGGATTCTTGGGTTTTATCCACTGTTTTATCCACGCTACCGGTACTGTAAAAGAATAAGACTGTAATCTTATCGACACGATTTTATTCCTCAATTTCATGCAATTTATAAGTTACGTTAAATTCCATTATCTCTTGAGGGAATATCAAATTCTTGAACTTCTAGATACTCGGATTCTTATATCCCAATTGAATGACTACAAGATGACTACCTCGAACTTGGTGATAAAGTATTATTCGCGTTACGGAGGAAAAATACTTTCTCCGCTGTGGGATTAGGCCATGACAGAAGTCCCTTCTTATCCACGCAACATAATGCCTGCAAAAATATACACAATATAATCCAATAACTCGATAAAAGTTTATTTTGATTATTTTCGATATAACTTATATATCTTCTGATTATTTTTAAGATCCAATTACTCATATTCAGTTAGGGAAGTATTTATAATCGATTCGTGCTATGATAACTTACAGTCACGGAACCTAAAACGTGCAAGATACTCGCAGATCGTGACATCATGTGCTCCTTGCCGAAAAAAATGTCGAAAAAGTATTTCTTGAGTTCAAGCCAATTGTACACTACATCTGGATGACTGGGACTATTGTCCGCATCTTCAAAAGGATCTATAAACTAAATTTAAAAAATCCATATTATATACAATATACATGTAATGTATAAAAGATTTATAGTTGTCAAATTTTTATGACTTTATTATTTCATTTGATGTAAAATAAAATAATTTTATATATTGTGTATGATAATATTATGTAATTTATTACTAATAATATATTACTATTATTGTAACATTGTATAATTATACATCATATACATACAGATATTATTTCATACTATATACATTACAATCTGAAAATAATTTTCTTAAATATCCCGAAAAATTGAAGTATTGATAAGTTTTGAACTTTTAATAAGTTTATGCGCAAATATCTAGATATTCATACCAACCTGAAGTTTTTTCGCTGATAAGTAGAGCTTGAACAATGCCTTAAAGCGAGCCATGCCAAAGCAATTGAGAAATATCCAGCAGGAGGGGAACATCAACGGCAACAAGGGAAGACTCACGGCGATCGGTTGCAGCAGGAACATTTCACTCCAGTGGCCAGTACCGAAATAGTCCGTCGGATACAAATAACGCAGCAGATTAACCACGAGAATAATAATCAGAAGTATTGGATAGGCCAGATGTTCAATACAACAGATCATAAGCAAATGACGCTTGCGATTATGATAAGTGACTGGTCGATTGAGTGCCTGATCCAGTGCCATTCGTAGATTCACCAGGTATGGCGTCTCCTGGAGTTTGTAGATCTTGTTTTTCAAAGGCACGCGAGCCTGCGGTGTGGAGAAGATTTCGTTGGCGCTGTGGACTGGTGGATTATAAGTTTCTTTAGCGTGCAAGACTGGCGCTTCTGGATCCTGAAAATTCGATCAATGCACAGGAGATTCAATCTCCTGAATAGAGGACTTGTGATTTACTTTTCTATCAAGTGACTTTTTTATGATTCTATAATAATTTAAAGTAACTTAAAAATTATATGCTGAAATGATGCATATAACGTAATTACATACATCATATGATGTGCAATATCCAGGTGCTTGTTGGCCTGGCTTCATCACAATTATGTCACCGGCTACCAATAATGCCCACGGCAAGTTGACTATTTCACCGTCACGATACGTCCATTGCAAGGTCAGGCAAGGGGATTGCGGACTGCATAGATGCGGGTAGTTCTCGGGCTTCCATCGACATGTAGAACGTGCAACTGTAATTTTGAGCATGCATTTTTATTCATGTATATCACAGAAAAATTGTAACATATGAATTGTCAGATCTATACAATTACTTGCAATTTAAATTTTAAGGGCTAAATTAATATTACAAATATAATCGATTGTACAACAAGTAAAACTGTAATGTAAATTTTAGTAAAATATTAAATCTCGAAATTTATAGAAAATTAAAAAATTTTGATATAAACCATATGCTTCTTTTTCAACATTTTTATAAAGAAATCGATTTTAAAGTAGTTAGGAATTAAAGTAAGAAATTGTACGCTATTCTATGGAATAAGTATAATACATTCTTTAAAAATACATACCATTAAGTTGGTTAAGAAGTATTTTCACTCTATGAGGAATCTCCTCGTGTCGTAATTTGTTATCCAACATCACTAAAATAAAATTCAATACTACTAAACAACAGACTATCAGTCCTTCGTATGGCAGTGTAGAATACCTGCAACGGCACACTCATTTATGGAATACAAGTGTCAATGATACTACTACTCGAGCTATTATTATCTGATAAGCAAACAAGACAGATGAAAAGTATAGCAAAGATCTTGAATAAATTTATATTTATAAAGTCAATTTACCGTGTTTCATTAAGTGCAAAGAACACAAACATGAGGATAACGGCATTGATCAATAGTGCAATTGCAGATGTCCAACAGAGCGTCGTATACTGGCTGCGATGATGCAAAGTATCCTTCAGCCAACCTCTGTATTTTCTAAATCATAAAGAATCATCACTGTAAAGATAAGTGTCATATGAATATATACTTGTACTTGAAATAATCACAATCGCTATACAAGATACTACTTATTTTTCCTGTAATCCTCTTCATACTCCTGCAAAACACGTCCAACATCACGATGCAGTGTATTCAAGGCCATTGTAGTGGTTAAACCTAAAATTTTCTTAGGTTTAGCTTCGACATTGCCGTCCTTCTTAGTTTCTTTGCCACTTAATCGGTCATTCTCCATTTTATTTCTATAAAATAAAAATAAATCAAGAGGTTAATTCAATCGTTGAGCCAATAAAGACGTTTACAACAGTCAATGGAGCTTAAAACAATAGTAAAACTAAAGGAAAAAAAAATTACGCATCAAAAATTTTAATAATACGATCGCTAATAATATCGCGAAAAACGATAAACTGAAAAACACAATCGAATGAGTGTCGAAAATACGATAAGGCTTATAACTTTACTTCTTGGGAAAAAAACGCTTTTGACATGAGAAAGAGAGCTTCTTCGAAGTTTTATCTATAGCTCGGCGAAAGTAGCATAATTTTCGAAATTTACTCGAAAAATTGCGACAAACAACACTCAAAAATACACAACTTTCATAGTTTGAGTTGACTTGACATGGCTCGTTATTTAGGGCGCGATTACAGCAAAGCGAATTTTTCGAGTCAAAAATTACAGATTTCTACGTTATCGATCGATGATACACTTTTATAAAAATGATTCGTATCTTTGCTATTCGCGAAATATGTATCACTAATCATGTAAAAAGTTAAGAAAAAATTAGAATATATTTATATAATATAATATGTACATACATAATCCAAATATATATATATATATATATATATATATATATATATATGTAAAATAATATATCAAGGCATATATATGATATATCTGTTATCGATGAAAGAATCCTACAAACATTAATAAGTATTGGTATAGCAGTACAATATCAACGTAAATCTGTGTAGCTGCGAAGACGACTTCATCGGGACCCAATTCTATTCTGCGTCCACCCATGATCGTTTGGATGTCAAAGTATAAATACTGAAAATAAAATGTTTGATTAATATTCGATTATCTATTCAATAATTTATTTTATTTCTTCTAAATATATTTTTGATTAATATTCGATTATCTATTCAATAATTTGTTTTATTTCTTCTAAATATATTTTTGAAAATATGTTTAAATATTAAATATTACTTAAATGTTTAATATTTAAAATTTAAAATATTTAATGTTGAATATTATTTCAATATTAAACAATTTGAAAATATTCTGATTTTTTAGATAAATTGAGATATACATAATGAATTATTGCACGAAGTTCTCAGAGAAATGAGAAAATTTAGAGATTAAATTAAAATATATTAAGTATTGCTAACTAAACAATTTTTTTCATAATATCCATCATTCGCTAACCAAGCAGAGTAGCAGCGTTCCGATGATAGCGATTACTAGACGTAAAACCATTATATGAGTGAACAGCAGGATTATTAGCACCGTAAAAATAGCCACGATCGAAACTAGCCCGATCACCATTAATAAGCCTGGTCTCATTGTCAGATCAAACTGTAATCAAATCATATTATAATGAGAATTTTATTTTTTTCTTTTCTTGTAATCTTATATATCTTGTAATCCTATTTTTGATGTATTTTTCACATTTCGACTAATGGGCTTAATATAAATTAAAAGCAGAAAAAATAAAGCTGAAAAAACCTATATCAATCTAAGCTACATTTACAACAAAACATTAAAAGAAAGATAATTAGGACATATTCTTCCCAGTATATAACATATATGAAATTGTTTATAGATTGTAAAACACATGATGCAAAAAAAGTAAAAATATTAAAAGAGAACTAATTAATCATTATATTTTAGTACAGACTTATAACCAGTTCTATAAATTAGAAAGCCATAATTATAAAAAAATTATAGAAAAAATTAGTAGAACATTTTTTCTACCTTGGAGAACGTTGCTATAAGAGCTATTATCGTCGTGACAGCTGCAGTCATGCCCATAACGATAAGGATTACTTCGATGTCGTAAAACACAGAGACGAAGGCAGCCAAGTACGACATTCCTAGCGTCTGCGATGCGATATCCAGAATTATTTCAATTGGATTAATTTGTATTGATCACTCATTACAAGAGAAAAGAAGAAAAGCTGAAATTGTGAGAAATTTTACCAGCAAAAACAGGCATATGTAATTGAACGGAGGTGTTCTTCTGGCGTGTACAGAACAAGCCACGGCACAATAAGCAACGATGAAGAAGACCCTATTGAAATTCAGTCAGATTTAAATTCACTAAATAATATATAGAATTTTTTGGATGTGTCGGTAATTCTATTAGAGTTGTATTAAGTAAAGGAAATAAATATAAAAGAGAAAATAAATAGAATTTTCTCTCCTTTATTTATATTCCCTTATTCATTTAATACAACAGAAACTGCTTTCATACAAATGTATAGAAATCTCTGTCTTACATGGCGACGATCCACAGATACCAATGCAATATCATAAACAACTGTGCTTCATATCTGGAAAATAATTCACAGGCAAATAATTCATTCATTTTTCATCAAAAGCAAAGTAATAAATTAGTGAAATAGAAAGGAGAGAAAAGAATAGTTCACAAATGAGGTATTAGAAAACTCTTCCTCGAATATACTTACACAAACATGAAGATAGATATGACGAGGATGGTGAATGTCAATTGTAATGTAAGGAGGCAAAAGACCTTGCGAATAAAACTCCGTCTAATCACGGCTTCTTTGAAATCGCCAATATACTCATCAGCATCCTCCTCCGGTAACATTTGTCTCCGACGCTGCTCTCGTACCCATGCTTTGTACAGCTCCAGGTTCTCCCTTTCTCTCAGTGCCACCATTTCATCAGTCACCGTGATGGTATACGGTCCCTAAAATTGGAATTAATTTATTAAGCTAAAAGAAATTATTTAATCTTTAATTACTAATACTTAACATAATTTTATACAATTATTATTTCACATAATATGGAGATTATTAGTGTTTCATTAAACGACATTAAACATGATTAATTAAAAGAAAACTTATTTGAAAGAATTTAGTGAAATATGCCATATAAGTGAAATGTCACTCACACTCTTCAGTTTCTGTCCTTTGATTAACGGCGGTAACTGCGGAGGACCTGGGATGTGTTGCGGAATCCGCTCTAATTCCTCGATATCGACGTCGTCGGACCGCATTGGATAGGCCGTGAATGATTACAGTCAGCATATATCAAATCTTCCGTTTCCCTGATTTTTGTGTACCGATAATATGTGTATAAATGTACCAAATGTATCCAAATGCACGCCGAATCTATCATCAACGCAATCACGATTAACAAATGAAGAGATAAATAATATGTAAATCACATATTCATGGTCGTATAATATTCAATACTAGAAGATGTATATAAATGTTAAACGCAATTAGTGCTTAGTACACTGATTTACGACTAATTTACAAAATGGATAAAAGCAAACAAATTATTATATAATAAATATATAAATAAATCTAAGATATACAATATTTCATTTTTTGTAACAACTTTTGTTTAATCATGCATTTATTTAAATTAAATATATTATATATCTTTCCTTTTACATTTTTAGCAAACATATAAGAAAAAGAAAAAGCTTTCAAGATATTAAAACAGATCATCTATGATAATAATAGAAATACATTGAAACTTAAATAAACTATCAAATGATAGAAAGATATCACAATTCGAAAGAAACAGAGTACAGATAATGTTAATTTTGTAATTTTATTACATGTTGCAACAGAAGTTAGTAAAGTAAATTAAATATATGATAAACGCAATATACACTATATATATAATTAATATTATATCATACATCTGAAATTAATATTGAAGTGCTTTTATCGTCGCTTTTTTAAAACTTCCATGAAAAATAACAACTCTATAAGTAAAAATTAGTTCTGAAAATATTAGTCAACTCAATTATATTACAATTTAAGTAATTCCATTTGATATTCATTGATTTATTTATTGTACTTAAGTAGCGTGATTTATTTATAGTGTACTAAGTAGCATAAAAACGAGGTAGAAATGTCACATCGGTGCATAGTTAGGCACTACAATTAGATGACAAAATTTATTACGTTTTAACAATGCGTCTATTCGATGTGTCAGTAACATTTGTAATATATTCTTTAATAACGTTAAAGTAGTCAGGAAGAAGATAATTAAGCATATGATTACTTTTGATTTTAATTTGCGAGAATATCATTCGAGTTAAACTTGTTGGATGATACGATTAACAATGCAATTAGCGATATATGCTCATATTTCGTCTGTAAATATAAAATATATATAATATCAAAGTTTTCAATAAAAAATTCTGCTTAATACTTCAACAAATGAATAATCTTTCCACTATTTTTTAATTAAACTTGTGTAAAAAAATATCAAAATACCTGTTTTGATATTTGTTTTCACTTGGTTTAACAGTTTAACCGTTTTGGCTTAAGTTATCGCACTTTAGGACGTTCAAACGATTAATCCTACTTTATAACTTATAAATCTAGCTCTTAATGATAAAATGGTAACTTTCTTGCGACTAAAACAATTGACTTGACAAATGTAGCTTGTGGAGAGAAATTTATAAATATGAATTTGAAAAAGAGATTAATCTCGTCTTTGCAAAATGTCTACATTATAGCTTGATGTAAAAGACTCTTATATAAAGTGTTTTATGTAAGTAAGATTTTATCGATTTTTTTCTTTCTCTTAAAAAAATTTCTTTCCGAGAAAAATGAATCTAGATTAAAATAAAAATTACTTCGAAACAACATATACATCATATTTTTAAAACTTTTCGATGAATCTTTCGCAACGATCTAACATTTTTTTTTTTCGATATCATAATACGGTAATAAAAAAATTTTGAACAACTGCGTGATAAAAAGTGAAAAAGTTACTACGTTCTTTCACGATTGTTTTCTCAATATGGTCATTGATGTCCTTTTTATACCTTAGACTGTTACGATTATCACGTGCACGCAGTATCAGTCTTATAAATAATAGAAAATGTATTTAGAAATTGTGCGAACTCGCTTATAAAGCGTTCCGAAAGCAAGAAAGCCTCTTTTGCTTCATTTATAATTCGAAGTTGTTCAAATGTTCGTCGTTATACTCCGTATTGGTTGATCTGCTCCTGTATTTTACTGCACAACAACTGTGGAAGAGATAAATTTGCAAACTGATAAAATATCGGACAAAAGAGACAATAATAAAATATGAGAAGGATTGATAAAAGATTATTTTGACGCGCGCAATACATGCGTACCTGTTTAATATTTTGATCCGTTATTAAAAGTATCTTTGATTGATCCGCGCTACCAAAAAAACCGCCGAATTTCTTCTTTTTGCTGGTGTCTTTAAGAAAGATTTGCACACCTCTCTCTACAATCTTTGGTGATTCGCTAAATTCGTTCCAAGTATGAGTCCAGTCAACCTATAATAATAAAATATCATAAACGTATGTCACAATTTTTGTTTGAAACTAATAGAGATATGGTAATTAATCAATACCAACCCGCCAACCACCAAACAGATCATTATGTTCGAGGTATGATAATCTTTTGTCAGTGAGCAACAGTACATCTTTGTTAATAAATATGTGATAGACATAAACGTCCGTATGTGCGTATTTTCCTTTCTCCAGCTCCTATAGAGAAACATTTCTTATAGAAATATATATATATATATATATATATATATATATATATATATATAATTTATCATTATGTATTAATTGTTAATTTTTAAAAAATTCTACATGCCAAATTTTAAGTTTATGAAATAAAAAATTTTTGGAAAAATATTGTATGTAGAATAATTTTATATTTACACAAAAAATATTTTATTATTTAATATCATTTTCGTTATAACATCTGGATTTTTCTTTATATTAATAGTATAAAACATGTTTTTAATCTATGTTATACGAAATATTTACATAAATGCTATATATAAATTAACGAAATATCCATTAAGAAATATCTCACTAATAATGAATAATTTATTAAAGCCAGAACATGTAAATATGTACTTTAAGTTTGATGATCAAAATATCGAGTACTTAAAACAATAGAATTTTTACCATCAATATCTTGTTGCCTTCAGCTTCTTCCTTTATGTAAGGTCTAACAAGACTGTCTGGTTGCAGAAATCTAGGCGATCGTACTCTCCTTGTCTCCTCGTTCAACTCGGTAGCTCTAAAATGGATTTTAAAATATAATTTTCAATATATCTTGTATAAATAATCGTACAATTTATACAATTTCAATTTCTAATTAATCTTATTATTCATCGATAAAATTATTAAAATTCTCTTTGCATGCTCTTAACAGATCGTACCGTTTGACAGCTCCAAAGGAACCGCTCGCAAAGTCAATAACGCCGGCAGTAGGTCTGGTAACGAGTCCAACGACACCCTTTCCGAATCCTTTGAAGAACCCTTCTACTCCTTCTTCTTTTGCTCCTGATATAGGTTTCATTACCACACCTGTTACACCGTCGACTACACCCTATAGAACGAAATGAATAAATCATTTGTACTAAGTGATTTAATTAATCTATACATTAATTTTCATGACTTTACCATTACTAAACCCTTTCCACTTCGAGCGAGACCTTCTTGCAAGTTGGCAGGTTGTTTGGTCAGCTGTTCTTGTCTCTTTCGCTGGTAATCTTTGTCGAAGGTCAGAGCAGCTATACCCTTGCCTGCAAAAAATACATATTATATAAAAAAAAATATCAAATATTGCAAGAATTAATACAATTCAATATCTTTTCATAACACAAGATTCTAAAAACATGTCAAAATAAAAATATTGGTAATGTCTGCAGTTTTCCACTTGAACATAATTAAAATGTTTTGAATGATACTGAAACGTACCCATTGCTCCCGTGATCTTCGACACTGCGCCCGCCATTCCGCCGACGGTATGGCCCAACATGCTGCGCACTCCAAGAAACAGACCCTCCGCGAATTCTCCCGGGCCCTGTATGGCCCCTTGGAAAGGTTCGTAGAACAAATCCTCAATGCCCTTCATAGTCCCGACCACAAGCCCGTACGGATTACCGATGACATCAAGTCCCAGCACGAGCACATAAGCCTGTTTAATCGCCTGGCCTGCATAATGAGTAGTCGCTTCGGAGATGAGCTGTTTGTTTGTCATGAATACATAGTTTCTCTCGAAATACGCCAATCTGTACATTAACAGAGAAATTTAGAATCTCAAAATCTAGAGAATATGAAGCTCTAGGAATTTAATTCTTAAGATTGAATAAGTTTTAAAAAGATTCTTAATTACGCTAAGATTACTACTGACAAGTGCAATAAGAGAACTTTACTTGAACACGATGTCGTTAATATCCGTTAGTGTCACACCTATTCCTTGCAACAGCACATTAAGCACTTGTGGCATTGCAGAGGGTCCACTGCCACTACCAGTCATCGAGAAACTGATGTGTATCTGCGAATAAAAAGAACGTGAAATTTCTGTCGTAGTAAATAAATAATATTTGCATTTTACATTCGTGACAAACCTTAAGTGGCGAGAAATGCAGTAGATCGAAAAAGTTCTTTTGCTCAGCCGTGGTAATCAGGCTGACGTGATACATGAGCGGTTCATTGACCAGTTTCATATCAGTACGGAATAATGCACTCTAGAAAGAAATAACTGTTTATTCTCTCGTTGATTCTAGATAAGTAAATAAATTTCAATGACCGTGACAAGACTCACCTCCTCCGCATCATTGACTTCGTTTGCTTCCAAAAGGCTCATTATCGCATTCAAAAAAACGATGTCCACCTTGATGTGGAACTCTTGTACGAGAACTTTAAAATATCGAAATTGTTGCACGGTACTATGCTCCAGTAGGCGTTTTACCATACTGAGTTCCGCAAAAGGTTTCATTACTGTAGAGAGATCAAAGAAACTTTTTTAACAAGTGCATAAGTATTCTGGCTATAAAATAAATTCGCACTGATGGCATTTTTATACTGTTTTATGATGATAAAATTCTAAATATATGAATATATCTATATGATGACTTGTATATAATATACATACATCTATATTAATATACATACATATATATTAAATATATGAACATATCATATATGTACATATACAGTAAATTAATCTTTATTATATTCGTATCAAAGGTTCTTATATAATTTATTTTTATAAGATATAAATGACATCTATAACTTTGATGAGATAAATACTAGAGATTACAAGTAAAAAGATTATTTCTCTGCAGACAATACCTGTGCTCTGCGTTACGCTCTTTGGCGGTGGAACCGGAGCCAATATAACCGGGAAGACACACTCTGATAATTGATTATCGATCTGCAGTCTATTGATCTTTGCATGCAACTGTACTTGATGCGCTGAAGTGCGGTATTGTAGCCAAAGTCCAGTCTGAAATGTACGTCGCATGTATCTACGATGTGGCTTCAACATTTCCATATTCAGATAATCCACCTGAAAGCAAAAGAAAGATTGTTATAATATCAATGTGGTTATTAACGCGTTTATATCGAAACAAAAATTATATTTTACCATTAACTTTGGCTCCAGCATTACCCGATAGTCTGCATCCTTGCCAATCTGCAATTCCTTAATGTATCGCTGATATCCCTCCTCGATGGCATTGACCTCCTTGGCGGTTAACGCTCGCCATCGGCCACCGAGGGACTTGCGGGTTTCCCATATAATTCCAGAACTGCATTATAGGAGAACTTTATTAATTTTTCAAAATGATATAATTTTACAAATAATTTTCACTTAATTAAGTGATCGTAAATCCAAAATTTTATTATATTATATCAAAATATTACTTGATATTGCGATATACATATACTCACCTAGCGATGCACATGTATAACAATTCGGATTTGGTAATATTGTTCACAAGAGAGAACCCAATACCGTGTATGTTCAACATTATTTCCTGATCGATTATTTCAAGATCACCAGCCAGCTGACAATCTTCGGCTATCTTCAGATTCGTAGTGAATAAAAGCACTCGTTGAGTACCGTCTAGAAACGACACGTAGAACAGTTTATCATTTACGTCCGGCAATTGGAAGGTACCGAGATTATCCTAAAAAGGAAATAAAAAGGAAATGAAAACGCATATTTGCGTTACTTTTACGAATACTTTTTTGTCTATTCTTTCTCTTCTCTCTTACTTTACGAAGATTATCTTCGATTTCCTTGCCGTTATTATCTTCCCAGACGATTTTTCGCGGACCTGCTGGATTTTCCCAAGTATAAAACATTCTGTTGTACGACTGTATGGACCTGTGGATACATGAAATACATGATCAGTTCATATAGTTTATATACAGAAGTATACAGAAACCGATTTATTGCACATTGAGTTTTTAAGAGATTTTTTAATGCACTTTCTACCTGACGTTGATTGAACCCTTCTCCCACAGATTGATGGTATACGGAGTATGATTGATGATCAGAGCCGGTGCGTTACCTGAACTATATGCTGACAGAGAGATGTAGACACCACCTTCACTGATTTGCACATCTACATTGATCCCTCCGTACTGTTAAATAAAAGATAAACTTGTTAAAAGTACAATATGAAAATGTAATATAGGATATCCATTCAAATCTTATAAGAGTAATTCTAATTAAGAATTCTCCAATCTTCTTTATATTTCTATTTAAAATTTCAAATAAAATATTTTAGAAAATTTTTAGATGCAATATTTTAAAATAAGTTTTATATTGTATGCACTCTGTTTCCAATATATTTTTCATTTATATGAAGAAAAAATGAAGTTATTTAAATTTTAAATATTAGATTTGATAATGTACTGAAGAAAACTGGATGACTTTTAAAAAGTATGCACTTTTCACTTGCATAAATTGTTTTCATTTCTTTATCATTAAAAATATATACTGTGTATTCAATATTTTACTAAATCATTGAATAGAGAAAGAGATATATATATTTATATTTTAAACAGATATAATTCACAACTTGATTCATGAATTTCTCATTATTTTCAAAAGTAAAATTATTAAAGAGAAAATTGTTTAAAAATTTCTCTGAGTTACAATAAAATTTTCTAATTTTTCTTGATAAAAGAAATACCTCGGAATTTCAGGTTTTCCAAATTTTTTCAGCGAGTAGACATTACCTTATTATCTAATTTCAATAAAGTTGTGTGACTATCAGTGTAAATGAAAGCCGCGGTTTTCTCGGGTTGACCCGCGACCTTGGCCCTCAAAGTTTTGTTGTCATGCTCGATTCGAGGCCACAAAGCTGCGCATTCGCCGGGAGGTACCTCCACAAATGCAGCAATAATTTTGTGTTATTATAAGATTATAATATGCAATTTTTCATTTACATAGTAAAATAATTGAATCGCTTATACTTAACATACTTTGATCATCGGATCCGCTGGACGATCGCCCTCTTGGCATTCTATGAGAAAATCTGCATTATTGATGAGTATGTAGTAGGGTGTAAATGTAATTTGTTTGGTCAATGAGTTGTAGGTCAGTTGATTATGTACTCCAATCTGTAATGAAAAGCGTTTTTTATCTTAATTTTTGTTTATTATATTTTTTTTTTATATTATCTCATTCAACTATAAAAAAATAAATTAACTGAAGAGCTATTATAAAAAATATTAAACTAAAGATACTAAAAATCAGTAAACAATTCATTCAATTTCTTTGTTATTAATAAAGGAATAAAAGAATGGGGGGTAAAAAGGGAGAAAAAAAAAAGAAAAAAAAAATCATCTATATTAGAACCTGATATGTCATTCCGTTGTATTTGCATGCCACCACACCCTCGCTGCCTGCAACGTCAATTGAGAATTTTTCAGACCACTCTCCGTCCTCCACTCTGATCATGGCCTTCTTCTTGCCAAAGAAAGCCTTCGAACGGAATGAAAACAGAATAGGTCCCTTAAAGTGCTCCGGGTGGTACAGGACATTCAAGTAATCATCCGTTGTCTGGAATGAGCAATCAATATGGATTAATAATCTTTATATTTTAATCGTTGGAAATAATATTTTCTATATCATGCAGTTAGTAAGATAAGTAACAAACGCCTTCGCAATATTAGCACGTTAAATAAATTTTGTCTGTGTTGGATGTGCTTTATATCCAGAAAACTAAAAACAGAAAAGAATCATTATGAAATTTGTGATTTAAAGATTAACCAAGGATTCAAGTATAAATCGAGTAAGAATAGAGAAGAAGATAAACAAAGGGAGACAGAGCAGTAAGAATGAAAACACAATTACACAATGATAATATAGTTAACAATTACATATAAAAAGAAGCGCGATTTACGTGTTTGATAAAATGCAGTTGTTAAGAATCGGCTAACATTAGGACCAACAAGATGGTAATCTAACACAATTGCGACGGTTAGTCCCAATGTGATAGATCGACTAGATCAGACGATTGTTATCCCACAGTAATAATCGAGTCTTGTGAACACAAGCACGAGAACAGCTCAGTATACTAATATTGAAATAAAGCGATGGGTCACCGCGCGCGTTTTCCTCCTCCTTCGTTGCTGATGGGGTTTCATAGTGGAAACGAATTTCTGAAAGATGTTTCCACGTACATTTTCACAAAATATAAATATTGATGTTTAAACCAACAATAAAATTTAACTCTTTTAATAATACAAATCTTTTTGACATAAGAGTTGATAGTTATTCATATTAATTTTTTCCATCGTCAACAATTGTATGGTTGAAAGAATCCGAAATAATTTTTGACGGTTAATTTCACGAAAATGTACTGAAAAAAATAGTTTTCGTAAAACAAGCATTTTTTACTTGCTTAATATTTTCACTTCCTTATCTATTAAATATTACAATAAAAAAATGTATACTGCATATTTTAATATGATAGTGAATATATATTGTAAACAGATATAATCCACAATTTTGCAAATCGGTGGATTTTTGACTGCTTGCAATATAGGAGCAAAATATTCAAAGCAAGAATTTAAAAAAAAATTCTCCGAGTACTAATAAAATTCCATGAAAATTCTGATTTTTTTAGATAAAAAAAATTCTAAGAAATTCAGGTTTTTTAGATTTTTCCATGAAATAAACACCCTATTTTTACACGAAAAGCACAATGAGATGCGACACGATAATAGGAAATCTCTACCTTGATCGGACTCGAGTGCTCTTTGCCACCCTTACTTGACTTCTGTAAAATAATGGAGTACATTGAATACAAGGTTTTGATCGAGCAGATGCAGCACTGGTTAATATGATAAAACATTGACAGAAAGGACATAAAAAAGGATGAGGATACAAGCATTATGATAGCATATATGATAGATAAGAGAGGTGCATATGATATAAGAGAAGTACATATTGATAAAAAATTTCACAAGGACTTGAGATATCTGGTGGAGGGATATAATATATTCTCTAAAAAAAAATTGCGAATTAAAAATTTCAGAAAAAAGTTTTTAAAATTTCAAATATAAAGAGATATTTAAATTGCAATTTGTCCACAAAGTTGCCAAAAGCAAATATCAGCACTGGGAACATACTCTGTAGGATAACATCAGGCCAGTCTTGTTCAACATCCAGAAAGGACAGTACAGCGCCATGACGATCGAACCATATTTGTAGGATGTATGCATTCCGAGATCCAATGTTACTTTCTGCGCGCTATCGAAGGACTCGAAGGACCAGACTGCGAACTCAGGTGGGTTTGCCACAATTTCACCTTTACACGACCAGTCCTTTTCCAGGTAATTTGGCAACTGTGAATAAACGCATTTATCCCGAATAAGTAATGCATGATAATTTCTTCAAATTTTATAATTACACTCGACAAGATAATTCATTCTCGATAAAATAAAAATTTATAATAAGAATTTAGAATTTCATAATAATTTAATTTTCACTTTAATATTTTGTCTTTTATTCTACCTTGATTTAATATTTTGTCTTTTATTCTACCTTGATAATTATACTTGATTTGACTGGATCGATCGTGGGCAGTTGCAAGGAAGCACTGGCTTCGAGTAAATTCTCCTGAACAATGCCTGGCAAAGAGATGATGATATCGATCGGCAGAAAGTTTTTCAGATATATGGATGGATATAGATGTACATTGTAGATGGTACTAGCCATGGTGTGACGAGTAGTATTTTCAA
The DNA here is from genome assembly GCF_003227725.1 of Camponotus floridanus. Lineage (NCBI taxonomy): Eukaryota > Metazoa > Arthropoda > Insecta > Hymenoptera > Formicidae > Camponotus > Camponotus floridanus. The sequence goes on from NW_020229242.1 coordinate 326,135, forward strand.
AATACACCTGTTCGATTTCTCCTACGGCCTGTGTAGACAAATATATATACATTATTTTATTTCAGTTATTTACTATTATGACAAATAATATTTATAGACTCATTACATATTAATTATTGTCACTTAATTAATTTGCAAATATCTGCATCATTCAGGCGATAAATATCAATAATATAAATATTGTAACCTGAATATAAAATGGTTCTGTGACATCCTGCTTGGATCGAGATTCACATTTTAGTAGCTTTGTCATGGAAACTGTTTTCTGTAGATCCTTCCAGATGAATGGCTCAACTGACACCATGTATCTAAAATAAAGATTAGACGATCATGAAAAAATTTTTATATCAAAGAACTCTTCTTTATTTTTAATAATAATAATAAGATTGTTTACTCAAATTTTGTAAAAAGATTTTTTGTCTGATTTTTTAAGTATGTTTGTTCAAAATTCCAAGTAAAATAAAGAAATTATATAGATGCAATATTTTTAAAATAAATTTATTTTAATACTCTTCATTCAGGTTTCCTAAATTCTTTCAGAGAACAGACATCTCGAAAATTTATATTAAGTAGTATTATAAAGATAAAAAAAGATGTAAATATACCCTTCAACACTAAAGAAGAGCCAATAGATGTTGGTCGGAGTGTACACAGCGTCGAGGGGTAAATTGAGCTTCTCATCTGGTGCCACCGTTCCTACGCACTCAACCTCGTTTCCGCGCTTCGTCATATAATAAACCGCTATCGGCTGCGCAAAATGATTGTGGATCTACGCACAAAACATATTGCGGAATATTAATTATAATCAATAAAAAATGTTTGCAATTCTTCTTCATTTACCTGAAGTATGCTTCTAAGAGTGACGATCGTGCTACCTTCTTCCACAATGACGTCCGATACAATGCCCCATTCCTCGGAGCCCTCTTTACGGTACTTCAAAGAGAAGAATCTCTTGTCCGCCTTCAAAACAGGTATCGCCAATTTGCCTTGGATACCTTTAAACTATTAAATTTTATTATATTATTAACTATTAAAATTTATTATATTTAATTATACATCATAAAAAATATTAGAATATTTTTATTTTTATTATTTAACTACCTTAAGATTGTAAATTAGTCTTAGAATTAGTTTTTATAATTTTCCAATTGAATAATAATAAAAGTTATATAAAAACTAGTAATATTTTTAATTATATAAATTAATAATTTTAATTATATTCTCTCTTCCAATAAATTTAACATTATTTTTACTTAATATTGGAATCGGAATTAATTCCGAATATTTATTGTAATTATTTTATTTTTGAGAAATAAATTTTGGGAGATTAAAAAGTTGAATCCTGTCATGAATTCCGCATGTTACATCTGCATATCAACTTACAGAAACAGTAAATTTACTATCCTCCCTGTCTTTCACGGTTTCTGCTTTTAACTGTTTGAGAAGATGTGTATCCAACTTGGATGTCTTTGGTGCCAGTTCAATCGACGCACCGGTCTCAAGGATTACTTCCATGTACGAATTGCTATCATTCTGTATTCTTGATCCATCATCGAATATCTAAAAAAAAAATACCGATATTAATATATAAATTTCAAATAGATAGATGAGTAAGTAAAATAGAAGCTTGAAAGATTCTTCTAACAAACCTTAAAGAGACTATGTTCCAAATCAAGTATCATTGGCAGACCAGTTTCGTTCTTCAGCATGTACGGCGCCACCTTCTTAGTAGGTCCTTTTCCACTGGCTTCCATAGCCGAGGAAAACGATTGGCCGAGTTGCTTCAGCACGTCCAAACATGTCTTTGTTACAGTTATCTCCAGATTGTCCTGTTGCCGATTAATATAAAACAAGGAGAAATAAGTACGTATTTCTTTCAGATAAAAACTTGACGATAATAATTTACGCCAATTTTAATTTACTTCATCTGTATAATTTCTTTTATAGAAAATTTTTCATTTAACTTGAACATTATAACATTTGAGTATTATATATATATATATATATATATATATATATATATATATTGTGTGTGTGTGTGTGTAATTTAATACATATAATTAATATTCAATATTCATATTAAAACCTTCACTTACAGAAGATGTGATGTCGATGGACATCTTAGTGGACTGATTTGGTAGTTCTTCAGGCTCGCTATCCGAAGTGGGACTAACCGCGCTAGCGCCTCTCGAGTCCAGTAATATATCATTAAATTGAACCTAACAAATTTAGAACAATTAATTAGCAAAAACACAACGAAACATTAAAAAAAAGAAAAAAAATTATGGATGCTAAAATTACCTTTGTCTTTAACTCCCACGGTGTAGAAACACGTTTGCCATTATCAGAACCTTCTATCGGTTCAATCAACGGTTCCCACAGAGCTAGGCGGCTGTTATAGTACGCCATGATTACAGACATCGTACAATCGACGCCCATCTGTAAAATCATGATAACAAATGTAAAGATTAACGAACAATTTTTATTTATACACGTTATTATACATTACTAAACTCATAATTAGATATTAGGAGTTTAAATTAATTAATCTATTAAAAAATTGGCAAAAATTAGTCAATAATAGTAGCTTTTAATCAATTTGTTGCATAACAAACTTTCAGAATATTTAAATTATGCTCATTTTCCTTTTCATAAGTCAGCAAGAGAGAAAATATCATAAATTTATAATAAATTATTTCTCAATCTCTATAAAGAGATATTTAATTTTCGCGATCAATGATTTACCGTTTTCGTGCTCCAATCATTGATGTTGCTTTGAAAGCCCACATGAAGCAGTAACATGGGTAGAGTTTTGTTCCCGACACCTGCCTCGAGAGTAAACAAGATTGTCGGAGCCGAAATAATTGCTAATTCGGATTTATAAGCAGTTGTAATTTCATCATCTGGATATGTAAACTCTTCAAGAGCTTCCAGCGCAATTTCTAAAACAAATTTATACAAATTGATATTTTAGCAAAATAATAAGAAAAAGAAAAAAAAAAGAGATGAAACAGAAAAAGAAATATTTTCATATGTATAATAAGAGTAATTAATGCAATTTATATATAACCTGTCTTTAAAAACCAATAATCGTTCTCCTCGAAGGGTGTGACAATCCACAATCCTTCATAATTCGGTTCGGCTTTAATGACTTCCTTGTCCTCCTCCTCCTTCTTTGTCATCGTGTGAACGACCTTATTCAATATTTCGATCACACCTATAAAAGTGTCATATTTTTATGAACTATTATCGACCAGCGATTTGGCGATCCACGAATTACCTGGCGAAACAGATATGTGTATATCTGTACAACAAATGTCCAAGTGAAGTCCTTTACCTTCCGGCGTGGAACCGGCAACACTGATGCTACATGGTTTCAGGACCTATAATGTTATATACTTATATTACTAGTTTAACAGATACTAAATCGTTTTACAATAAATTTTATTTATTAATTCAAAAGATTCTGATTCAATAAAATCGTTTAAGAGATTTTCTAGATTGACTCATTATTTAAAAGTAATGACAAATATTTCATTACAAAAACATGTAAAATTTATGAATTCTAAACTTTCTGTCATATCGCTAGAAGATTAAATATAAACATTTTATACTCTAACAATAAATAATTTATTATTTAATTTATAATATTATTTTATATTTTATACAGACATATCTTCAATACCTGATAGATCCAATCGGCTCTTTTCGTAGGATTATATATCCCCGTGAGTAGAGAGAAATCCTTAATGGAGCCTGTGATCACTTGGTGTTCTCCCATAATGCGCATTTTCAATAACAGCTCTGTGTTCAATATTATGCAATTCGAGTTGATGTCGTCCATGTCCTCGAGCAGAATAATATCCGGTTTCTCCACATGTAGATTCACAGTCAACATTTTGGGCGTCGGAGCAACTGGTTGTTGTGTCGGATGTTTTTTCTTTGATGATACCACCGATTCGCCTTTCGACGAAGACTGCAGGGAGGTTGTGGCGATAGTCTTGCCCGCAGTATCTACGTCGAAGAAGTCCTTGATCTTCATGAGGTAATCAAGGGACACGATAATACTGAAGGAGAATACACGCACGTCGGCGAATGTGTCATTCGGACTCTGGCGCACCGTCACATCCAGCATGCTTCTGGTATTGTACTTGGCATGCTCTTTGTCGAGGTGATCTTCGCTGGCACCGCCGCTCGGCATGCTGATTCTCTCCATGATTCGCACCAAAGAACCTTCTCGACTCTGTCGTGTGTCATCTAGTGTACAGTTCATCAACAGAATTGATGTGGCCAGCAATCCATCCGCAAATACGCGACCTTTCACGGCAAAATGCGTGAGACTGAAGCGCGCTAATCCATTCTCGGGCAAATGCAGCGGCGATGTTTGCGACTGCAGCAGCTTGGAACCGCCGGTAAATAAATTGATCACCAGGCTATCCATGATAAACTCGAACTTGACGAACGTGTGGGCATGTCGCTCCTGCGAATCCGTCGATGGCGGTTCTTGCGATGTGCTGACTTCGTATTTGTACGCCGGCTGAATCTTAACATGGAAGAAATGACGATGAGATAAAAAGAATCTTTTCATATTTATTAATTGATTTAATTAAATCTATTATTTATTTATGAATAAATAATATATAAATTAAATAAATTATTATATTATATTCATATTATTCGTTTTGTATTCACCTGTAGCTCTCCGCTGTATTCGGATTTCACAGTAGATGGTACAGGTTGCACAAGTTTCGAATCTTCGAAGGTCTCGCCCAGATTCTGCTCCAGTACCTTTAGAATTGTAGCATAATCTTCTTTGCTCAATAGTAGATTAATTTTATTCAACCTGCCCGACATATCAATGTCCGGAATAGCGGTGAACCAAGCGGTTGACAGATTACGCTTCATTAGCAGCGTAAACGTCACCGGCTCTAGTATAAGCACTTCGTTTTCGTTAATAAATTTCTCCGTATTCAGTCGGACTCGCAAAAGCTTCAAGTTCTGAAGCTCAATTTTCATTTCATCCACTATGGGACATTCGTTGGTTTCCTCATTTGTCGCTTCCAATTTCTTGAAGACGTTGCACACCTGAGAATATATACATTTCAAATGATTTTAATAATATTAAAGTTATATTTTTCATAATATTTGTATATTATTTAATATTATAATATATATTACATAATTAATAATATATTTTCAAAATGAAAAGATATATATTTAGTACAATATAGATATATCATTTGTTTTCAATTTTGAGGAATTTTAGCAGTTGTGTGTATGATATCAAATCAAAATAAATTTCACACGGTACCATAAGATTGCCCATATCCAACATTAAACTGTACTCGCTCTTGGAGTTCATCGGTACATATACGACAGGTGCCTTGATTTTGATACATAACTGGATGCGAGAGGCGCTTTCTTGAACATCCTTAATGTTTGTCCTCGCAGCTTCCGCCGCTGCCGCCGAAGCGTCTTTGATAGCTTTCTGCGCTGTTTGAAAGTTGTTCAAGAAATTCATCACGCTGGTAACAAACGCATTCAGGAAGACGATACGATGGCAACCCATCGTCACTTTGACGGACATGTTGTTTTTATCCACTTCCCATGACTCGATGTTATACATAACCGCTTGAATCTAATTGCGAATATGATTTGTAACGACCATTATACAAATAAAACGATAACTGTAAATATGATTATACCTACCTGCAAAGATTCGGTACCCTCTACGGCCACAATATCCTTGTACACGGAAGCAGGATTAAGATTTTTAATGCTGATGGAGGCTAAATCAGCATTCACTTGCGAATACGAAGACTTGCTGAGAAAACTAGCGCTGAGGCCCTCGATGTAGAGTGCGCTAATATCTCGAATAACGCTGGAGATTTTCAGATTAATCGAGCCGACCTTAGCACTCACTTTTAAATCGATGCACTCGACTGTTTGTCTTCTACGTCGTCCAGTGGATCTGGATTTTTGTCTCTGCATCTGCTCCTTAAAGAAACCGGAAGTTTCTTCTTGGATAGAAGCGAGCTGAGTTGGTCGAAGATGTTCGACTTCTTTCTTCTGAACACCTTCAAGCGAATTCATTCGGTCCTGTATATATGTGCTAAACCGTAGCAACTCAATGAGCGCCTCCTGATGCAATAACATGTCTAGCGAAGTGAATTCCAGTACTAACAATTTCACGACAGAACCGTGTCGCGTGATGAATTCTGGCGAGCGTTTATTTACATTTATGTACCGCACAACAATTAGATATTCATCTCTACCGGTCGACATCGGTGTATTCACAATGAAAATCTCTTGATCTTCATGCAGCTGTCGCAATTGCACGCCGCCTAGTCGCAATTGCACCTCTTGATCGTATGTACGCTGCAGCATTTCTGCCTCTACCTGCAGCACCTGGAATCTGAGGAAAACTAAATTCAAAAATTTATGTGAAAGTTAATTATAAATTCATTTATATTTAAAAGTATATTTTAAAATAAAATAAAAGTATAAAGTGTAAATTGCAAACCTGACAAATTCCGATTCCACATTGTCATCACGTTGCCTAGATATCGAAAGCGTAAATTCCTTCATTTCGAATTTCATTTCCAAATCAGTAGTCTGCTTTATCGGTACAGACATTGTTCCTTCTTGTTGCTTTCTCTTGTCGGCAATAGTGGATATCGTGGTACCAAGCTCTTTCAGTGACAATTGTGAGATGGATTTAGAAAGAGATGTTCGATGTAGTTCTGCGGTTTTTTCTTCTTCGGGCAGCGGAATGCTCTGTGCAATCGACAGCGCCTGTAGTAATCGAACATCCGTTATGTTCACGGTTACTGACGGCAGGCGACCAAGAAGTCGGAGTTTCGGCAACAAAGGATCGTCCATCACCAAACATTTATGGAACTGGATCTCTAATGTGGTCGGATGAAGTAACGTCAGGGAACTCTCGGTGCTTGCAAGAGCTGATCGCCATTCTTCGTTCGGCAATGAGACTAGCACCTAAGTAAAAACAAAATTTAAAAATATACTGACTTTATATTTTTCACAATATAATATATATTTAAAATGTTATTGCAATGAATTTTTATTGTATATACAAGCCATAAAAATTATTTTTATTAGTCTATTATTTCCATTATTTAATAAATTAATATATTTATTTAATTAAAAAAAAAATATATATGTGTGTGTGTGTGTGTGTGTGTGTGCGCGCGCGCGCGCGCGCGTACGCGTGTACACACACACACACATACATGCATACATATAATTTTTATATAATATAGTTTTATATAATTTTCGTAAAATAATTTTTAAGTGTTAACGCTTCAAATTGAAGATTAAAACTACCTGAAAGTTAACTATCTCCAAAACAAATTTGTCATAACTATGCTCCCTCAAGTGCAGAAGCACTTCCTCTTCGCTCTTGCCCATGCTAACTAGTTGTTTAACGCTGGCGCCAGCCATGTCACTCTTGCCATTCTCCAAGGAATGCATCTTTAAACTGCCAAGATTGACGACGATCAATGATTTTGAGTCTCCATAAAAGCCCCCATGCGGTATGATAAGTTGTGAGGCCTGCATATCCACTTGTATATCTAGGATTGAATGTTTTTGTATAGCGTACTCTAGCCCAAGCGCCGACATTTCCTTCAAGCCCTCTAATTGCTCCGCTGCTGCTGTCTGTAGCTGGTTTAGCGTCGAAGAGTCTTGCACCTAAAAAATTCTCATTGACATAAAAATATGCAAAGCGAGGAAGGAAAAAAAATTAGAAATATTTAGATATTTATTAAATTCGTAGAAAATGAATCAAGTGGAAATTGTTTCCCTAAGATTTTTTATCTTAAAATAATTATAAGAATTGCGCAAATGTGATTTATTTGTTGAAGAAAAACACAGAGGGATACCTTAAACATGTTGACCAGTTCTATAATGGTTTGTGCATCATAGATTATGTCGGCGGATCGGGACTTAACGATGACGCGATCGCCGCACAACTTGTCAATCGGATTTTTCTCGTAAGAAACCGACAGCAAGGCGCTGTCAGAACTGCCATGTTCTGGGTTGAAAAGCGAGGGAATATGGCCGTCTTGTGTCACACCCAATAGCTTCATATCACTGATGGAGGCGGTGACGAGAATCGCGTTTGCAGACGGTCGCGATTTAAAACCCGCTCGTACACCATGCAGCTGCAAGTCCAAAATGCACGAGTGCTCTTTATCTGTGTCCAGCAGAGAAATCTGTAGACCATGCAGATAGAAACAAGTATCGATCATTTCATATGTTTCCGGATAGTGTGCTGGTGCGCTGTTTTCTTGATAGTCGATTGCCCGATAAAGCTTCTCCTTCTCTTGCGGCGTCATCGCTTCCTCGAATCTGAAAATAAACATTATGATATTCTAGATAAAATTTCATCCCGAATTGTAAAGCGTTTACAGTAGCAAAAAGCTCCCAAGAATATTTAAAAGTTCGAGCTACACACCGAAGCGGATGTTTGGAATCAAACCTGCGCATAATAGCCGCAGCTGAATTGAGTTCTTTTGTTTCCTCGGCTTGCGAACTGTTCCACAGGAAGCCGAACCAACCTCGTTTCGCCTTCAGACTCTTTTCTCGCTCTGCCAGTCTCTCCACCTCCATCTCGATCTGTTGCCGTATGATTACCAGATTAAAGATGTCTAATTTCATTTCACAATGCGTCAATTGCTCCGCGATCTCCTTCGCAAGCTTCTTCGTCGTTAGCTTCGTTTGGTAGGCTTGGGCGTAATCGCGGCAAGTATCGCGATGCTGTTTCATGTGAATCCAATTCCAGTTACGACGATATCTTCGTACGGTTTCCTCGAGGACACAAGTATACGCGAAATGCCACCACTCCTTGTAATGGCCGCGATACGATGTCAAATTCGGCCGGTACTTTCGGTATGGGGCGGCTTTTCGCGCCTGATCGAGGCCTTCGCCCAGCCGTATCAAGGTCTGATACTGCCGCTTCGTCAAACCGATTCGCAATTTTTGCATTTCCAGATCCAGCCATACCTGCACACGAGAAAATATATAAAATTATTACTTAAAATATGAGTCTTATATTAGCTTTGAACTTGACAATTTCACAATTTTTAATTCTAATGTATTTTAGAGAATGAGCGTGCTTTTTAGTCACCTTGGGAATAGTGTAATCGCTATTGTCCGATTCGGGTTTGGGATTAAGTCTGAGCTTGGACTTGACGTTGATCGGTCCTAACAGATATTGATAACCCGTCGGAATATAATCCGTGGTCGCGATACCTTGACAGAAGAGATTGGAATATGAGGACTGTGGGCTCTTGCTGTACTGCTCCACGCTTGTGTTGAGATAAACGGCCAGTCCGTCCAGGCTACACAGTTTGAAGATCTGCGGAATGGCATACATATCCTTCAGATTGCCTGTCGTCTCCCACGAATCTGTGCAACTTTCCAGAACGAAGGTGTTCAAGGTGAAACCGACGGAAAATGGATGTTCTTTAAAAGTAACATGATCCTCGTATCGCACATGAATTCTCTTGATCTCTACATGAATGTTCTTGATCATACGAGCGACCAGCTTTTCAACCATCGAGTCGTCCAGTTTTTCTTGTGCTGCAAGAAGAGTTTTAAATTCATATTTCTACAAAAAGAAAAAATAAAAGTCTAAAAACAATATTATCAAAATAAATATAATTACTGCAAACATACAAATTTAAAAATCTCTATTCAATTAATTTATAAAAGAACACAAGTGTTTATTTACATTTTATATCTTCTAACTGCTTCCTCTTTTCTACTCTGTCGAGTTCTGCTCGTTTGGCTTCCAACTGCGCTTTGCTTTCTTTTTCTTCATTGTATGCAACCTGACTTGTAGGCACTACTAATATAAACAATTCTTCGACTATAGCATCAATCTGACCATTCCACATATCTTTAAATGGAATTTTTAGTATCAATTTTCCTGAAAGATACAGTACTTTATTATAGAATTTCAATAATTATTATATTACTATATATTATTTTATAAATTTAATTATTGCATAATTTATATGTAACATATATTGATATAATAAATACAGTTTTTTATACCTAAACGGCCATATTCCAATCTTACAGGAAGATCTAGCACATCTAATGCAGATTCTTTTATTAACAGATCATTTAATACAAGATCTCCTGAAAGTGAAAAAATTTGTTGCATGAAATATAATTGGATTAGATGCAAAATTATGTAGAATTATTGTATACATTCCTACCTCCCCAGAGACTGACTTTAAGTTGCGTATAGTCCAAGTTCTCAATATACTCGCCGATCACCTTGTTGAGGAGCTCCGCAATGATTGATTCAAAAACCATTTTGCCGTTTATTTTGTTCTTGCTCTGTTTTCATCAAATTCTACAGCTTTTGCGCTATCTTCTCTCCCTGACAATTTTTAAAATAAATTAAAAATAAATAAAAATATATTAGTATAAATGTACAATAAAATCAAAAGATGAATTCTACAAGAAGAAAAAAAAAACTAATTTCTAACATTGATAAAATAGCCGAACAGATGCAGTCTTCCAAAAATCACGATATATTTTGATAAGATAAAGTAAATGTCATTAGATTAATTTGTGAAATTTTTAAAGATACAAAACTGCACGTGAAAATGTTTAATCGCACGTGTCTTCTTCTTTATCTATAACTGATATATTTTATAAAAATATGTAACACGTTGAATACAATTGACAAAAATCGACTTACAAGATTCTCAGAGTCCCCTCGACGATAAAGGCGGCTGCTCCGATGACGACATAACCTGAAAACGGGTCGCTCGAGCTCGGGCCTCGGGCGATCAGCTCGGCGCGAGAACCGTTTGCGTCTTTTTTCGTCAGGTTACGTCATTCTTACGGAATACCATCGATCTCTCCCTGGCAACTAGCAACGTCGCTGGAATGCGATCCCGATCTTCTCGATTTCCCTTGACTTTCGTTGCTCTTACGATCAGTAGAATCAGAGCGAATCTCTGATTCTTTTTTTTCGTCCCAAGTCCTAACTTTTATCAATTCCTGAACATGTCGCGCGTATATCATCCGACGATAGCTTCTCGATATACTATCTTCGGGTGGAAATAATAGCAGGAAGTTTGGCTTACGTCATTTATGCGACACGCTTCCCATCATAACGCAGTCTGAAAAAAAAAAATTCATTTTTTTTCAACACAAAATAAAGAGAATCATTCGCATTTCTTGTAGGTTTTTATGCTGAATGCGATTCTGGTTTTCAAATTGCTCCATTATATTATATTAAGCGTCCAAAATAATTAATATTTTTTCAAAAAATTATTATAAAAGGTGTATTAATAAAATAAAAAAAATAAGTATATAAATAATAATACATAATTTAATAAAGTTCTGTAAAGACATACTAATTATGTGCAAGAAATATATGTATAAAATATAATTTTTCGTTGAATCTTTTAAATTACGCGCCACAAAATTTTTCCAATCGCGCTAGTTCCCGCCAGATCGACGCGCATGCGCGAAGCATGTTCCGAAATTTAAAACGAGTGTTCAAGGTGTCTCCATGAAGATCGTTTATCACTTTAATACATAGATGGTAAGTACGAATTTATCGTATAATATCGTGTGTATCCAAGTATTTATCTTTATTAAAATAAACGCGTGGTCTTCCTTAAATATTTTTAGGAATACTTGTCGTATATCGAAAAAGGAACAGTGTGAAACTTACAAATGACGTAATTATTCATACTATTAGCCTATAAATTTGGATTGTGGTTTTTCTGAGGATGTTGATGCTTGTACACAAACTGACAGGTAATAATAATAACGAATAAAATTAATTTGTTTGATGTATATTTTGTAATTAATTTAATGTAATTAATTGTTATAGTGAAGTCAATCGTCATATTAACATAATACAAAAAATACTTCAATATAAAATGAAAGAATTAGTGAGAGGGATTTTCAAACTATAATTTAATAAAACTTTTACTGCAAATTCATGACGAAGAAAATTCATTTTTCTTCGAAATTAAAGAAATAATAGATAAAATAGTACTGTTACAAAAAAAATTAGAAAACCTAAATCTAACACACGTACAATTGATGAATTGCTCAATATAATTTGTGAAGATATCAAATTTTTGAAATTCGAAGAACAAATTTAATTTTATTGATAAATTATTTGTACATTAATTTAGTGTTATTACCTTTTATCAAACATTTTCTATTTTTGAATAGAATTTTATATATTGTCTCTTTTATAAGAGATTATTATAGGAAAAAAGATTATTAAATAATCTTTAAAACTTATTGTGTATTAACATCACTTTATATTTATAACTATATATTTATAAAATTTTAACTATATACTTATAAAATTTGTATTTCTTCAAAAATGAAATTATAAATTTAGTATAATCAATGATTTGAGCATGTTTCGTGTTTCCTCATATTCATTTCGGTTATATAAAAATTAATATAAATCGCAAATTTTCACGAAGACTCAGCAGCATATATTATGTCAAAAGATCAAAAGATTAAAAACCAGATCCTTTTCATGAAATTCATAGAATATCATTATTATATGCATTCATAGAATATCAGTATACGCATTCATAGAATATCAGTATACGCATTCATAGAATATCAGTATACGCATAAACGCGACATATTTTTTCAATCTTATAAATTTCTTCGAACTTCTTTATTACGCTTGCTTAGGTTTCGTACGCTTATCATCTTCGAAAATAAAATATATGTGATTTCTTCTTTTTACAAATAAATTTATTAATAAATAATGAAGCTAAAGAAAGAGGTCCAAGCCACAGATTCTTCGAGTCATCCGAGCAAAATGCGCAAATTAGCTCGAAAGACTCTCCCTCTATTATTCCAGAGTTTCCTTCCCAGTTTTTGGTAGCAGGAACGACAAGATACCACAGACTGAAAATCGATTTAATTATATTTGCATATTCAAGAATAATTTGTATTATTCATTGAACATCTTAGATTCAGCATCTTGATTTAGATCCGATCTCCTCGAAATCCCGATTACAACGAAAAAATTAAACAAGTAAAGAATTTAGAATTTAAGCAGATAATATCATTAGTATCATTTAGTCTTAAATTTAATACCTCAATTATACTGAGATTATTAAAAAATGGAAAAAACTTGGATAATTTTTATAGAAATTAAAAATGTTTATAAAAAAAGGGATTTGAAAATTTAGACTTATATTAGAATTTGTAAAAGTTCTTACCAAACAGAAACGCGGCGAACAGCACGATAGGAATCTCACAGGCTAAATCGATCAGATAACCGAACACTAGGTTGCCAACCAAAGCGCCTAGCCGACCCATTGTTAGCGATAAAGCAGCCGCCATTACTCTGAAAGAAAATAATATTGGATTAATAAGTATTTTTGTTAATTGGAAATAATGAGAACTCGGTTTGCTCACCTGAGATTCGTCGGAAACATGTCGACGATCACGCAATAAACTAAAGAGATCCCAAGGGATGTAAGAGCCTCGAACACGCAGGAAAATATCAGATTCTGCGTCGAGTTCACCACATAATAAAAACCTATTGTCACCGCGCCGGAAACCACCAATGACACGACTGAAACAGATCTTTCATTTAAAAACTAGAGAAATTCGAAATTAAGATTCTAATTATTTTATATGAAAAAAATTTATGATTTAATATTAATAAAAATGATTGTATAATAGAGTTTTTTTTAAAATTGAAATAATTTTAATTATTAGAATTTAATGAAAATCTGTTCTGATTTAGTTTTAAAAATAAGGTATCTACTATCTCGCAAAAGAACTAAAATTTTTCCAAAATTTTTTTCTTTTGGAAAAATCAAAGAATTTTCAAAGAATTTATTTTACAAGACTTGAGTAGACATTAAAAAATTAAGATCAACTCGAATATTGAAAGAGTCGGAACTCTTATTTCTTAATTTGATTTTTAATCTTAAATTTTAGCTTACATAATTTGTCACTCACTCAAGAAGAATTTCGCGCCCAATTTGTGTACAAAAATGGGTAGAATAATGGAGCCAGGGATGCATGCCAGGCCGATATACACGGTATGCAAATAAACGGAGGATGCGATCATTGTATCATCGCAACCATAGGGATCGAACAAGGTCCCATTGTCCGGTAAAGCAGACACTATGCACACCGATGTGGTCTCACCGGGTCTCACGTGTTCGAACTGTTCGAATCTATTAGGAGAACATACAACGTAAGAATAATTGATTAGCACCAAAATATTAAATCAATAAAGAAACAAAAATTGAGATGTGTTTTTTATATTTTTGAACTTTGATATTTTGAATATCTAATCACACACGTATTTTCTTTTCGTGTAATTGTGTTACGTATAAAAAAAATTTTTCGATTTAAGAAAATCCTGGCGGAGAGGTTACCTGGTGAATAATTCGGGGAACCAAACCATTAGAGTGTAATAGCTGCTGGTGAGACCGAATTGAATAGCGCAGGCGAGCACCGTGTTGCGCAAATAAGGCGGCTTGCAAAGTGCGCTCGTCAGATCTCGTATTTCCGTGAAGAGGACCTTCAGATCCTTCCGTTTGTGCAGCTTTAGTGATCTGGTACTCTTATCCTGATGCTTCGTTTTCTCTTGTAGACATTTCACCTGAAGCGAGAAAAAGGAAAAAAAATCGTTAAATATCTTGCAAAGTAATATATCTTATTTACTTAACAGTCTCTTAACGTTTATTAAATATATTTGATTAAAATATTTAATACTGTTACTCTGTAATTACTTGTAAAACGGTTCCGAGTAAGAAATTTAGATGTGCATTAATATCTTGATTATCATTTCCTGAATTAGGGAAGCATAAGAGAATTTAGAATCACATCTGAGGACTTTATCTAAAGACTTACTTTACCTAAAATAGAGAAAATATTTATTATTTCTATTATAAAGTTAAGAATCAAAGTACTGTTACCGGATAGGTATCAGGATCGGCGCCGGTGTTTCGCGAGTAGATCCATTTGAACACCTCGAGAGCAGTATCGGCTTCACCGCACTCCAATAGGAATTTGGGACTCTCCGGAAAGGCGAAGAGCCACAGGCCGAGCATGAGCGATGGCAGGGCGCAAAGCGCGACGAAGAGATTCCAGGATTTAAAGTAGAACGTCTCAGTCACGTACGTAAAATCCATGGGGATGATTAGCCAAGCGATCACTGGAAAACGATTCGACCGTGTCTTCAAAGAGAGCTTAACGAAAGGATTAACGAGTGATGTAAGATACTTACGCGGTAGGACTATCACACCGACCGTCCAGAACATTTCCATCCAGCACAGAACGCGCTCGCGGTACTTTGTGGGTTGAAATTCTCCGAGGTACGGGAAGCAAATGCCCATGGCTCCAGTCACGCTGATGACCGAAACTTTTCGTTAATATTTAAAAACAACATAAAGTATCTGACAAGATGTCTCTTTTATATATCAGATGTGCAAGATCTTAATTTTGATTTTCTAATGATATATGTGCAAATTTTCTGACGAATTCAAAAATAATATTTTTTTAAAACTATAATATTCTTCAACAAAAGATTGAAATAAATTCTCAAAGATTGAAATAAATGGTCATTTTTGAAAAAAAAATCGAAATCAAGATCAAGCGAAAGTAATTTTGCAGACACTAACGCGAATCCATTGAAGAATCGGAAGATCACGAATAACCAAAAATACTGAACGAACGAGGATGCGACGCCCACGATACCGTCCATCAACAATGTAGCAATTAATACAATCTTCCTGCCCTTTGTGTCAGCCAGGCATCCCCATATATACGAGCCGATCACCATACCTGTCAAAATATATTTCAATTTATAAATGAATTTCTCCTAATGAATCTTTTTAAATGAGTATATGGTCATCGATAAATTTTAGTTATAAATATAATATACTGTAAGCAGTCTGAAATTTCACTGAGAAAAGTTAACGATAATGATTAATTTTTCGATGAAACATTACTGCCATCAAATAGCAAAACGGAGGAGCAGACTATGAGTATTTTCACTGAAGATCAACGAAATACTCACTGATCTTCGATAAAATCTCGCGTTGCTCTACTTCAATCAGTGATACTTTTACTGATTCAGTGTAAAAGAGTGACATCCGGACACCGACCTAGCATCGGAGAGGCGGTCAGCCAACCTTTCGCGGTGGAGTCCATCTCTAGGTCGCATTGCGCCGCCGGAAGCACGAATGAGAGTATCGTCACGCCGATCGCCGTGTCCATGTAAATCAGGCCGCAGATGGCCAACAGCATGTAGTGAAATCTCCCGAAACCTAACAAGGATAGATATTAATAAAATTGTGATATAAATCATTTTGTGAGCGCGAGTCTTAAGATCTTGGATGAATTTCTTGCCTGTTACGGTGATTGCATGCTCGAAGTCGGCACCTCCGTCTGCCAGGAAGTCGAGTCCTGCAATAGAAAAGAGAAGCGTAAGTCATACATAATTAAATAAATAATTAAACAAATAAAATAAATTAACAATATTTTAAGAAAAAGTTTCCCATCACTTTTGCATAAAATTTTGAATTCACGAATGATTAATCACATGATTACTCAACGATCAATAATAAATCAATCATTTCTAATTTCCCTCTAGGTCTCTGAATAATTTAGAATTGTTTGGAACCGAGCAATCTCTTAAAATTATCGGAGAAACCCACCCATGATCGCCGCTCAAGTCGCTGGACGTCCTGAAGGTGCTCGCGCGCCGGAGATTCTCTTTCGGGGATGTGCCGTCGCAATGCTGTCGCTTCCTGATGTTGTTGCAATTGCCACGATATTCTTCCTGACGAAGCTCCGCGTTCATTGGTGAACAAAAGGTGGTATCCTGCCGGCGTCGCTGCCGCCAATTCCACCCACCTCCCGTTCGTACGTTGTCCGTCTAATGCGAGAACCCGCGCCGATCGAGGACGACAACTTGCGAATTGAAATCTTCGAGAGGAAGAAGGAAGAGGAGATTTCGATGAGTAGCCCTTACTTGTACGGACGCGATCGAGCGAATGATCCATGAATCGGCGGCGCGCATACCTTGATTTCCGGAGCAAGGCTGAGCCTGGTTCCAGATAAGATATCACTCGCCTTCGCGAGGAGAGGGCACTTTGGGAAATTTTACGATTTTTCAAATAATAAATCGTGACAAAAAATTGTAATTCAACGGTATAGAAAAAATTGATTATATATATAACTAAAAAGAAGGAGATAAAAGATGAGAGAAAAATTTTGACGACATAATTTAAAATTAGATTCAATATTAATTTATGTTTCTAATTTATTTTTTCCTACGTATTCTTTCACACGACTTTATAAATAATTGATAAAGTCATGTGAAGAAATATTGAAGAGATTTTATATTAAAACACGAAATGTATTTGAATATTTCATTGCCTGGAGGGTCTATTTATATCTTATCTTTTTGTTTTTTTTCTTCTAATATTAATTAATGAAATGAATTTTTTTCTGTTTTTTTCTCTCTATCAGTTACAGTATTTTCGTTGAGTCTCGACGCGACTGTTATGTAACGAACGTACGTATAACAAAATGTCTAATACGAAATGATTGTTATATTTATGACGCGACACGTACGTAATTTATGATTCGAGTACGCGGAAGTCAGTTTATTTGATTGTCATTATTCGTCGTAATTTCATGTAAAATTATGTCGTACATGTGACATGCGTTTGTTACGTCATCAATTTATTCAGGCTTTAATTGTGATAAGATACAACGAGAAATCATGTCTTGCAGCATCAACATGATATCAATCTTTCATATCAAATTTTTAAATGTTATATATATTAGTCATAAATTGATGTTTGTATTAATCATTATATATATATATATATATATATATATATATATATATATGTATATAATTAGTTTGTGAGACTATATTTTTTCACGATATTTAATCTGCCAATTAATTAGTTATTCGTTTTTATACATTATATTAGAATTTGTTTTAACGAGTTTTAACGTTCTTTACAATTCTTGAAAACACGAGATAGAAGAAAATTATTCTTTAGCGAGATAATTAAAAGTATATTTATTGTGCAAATATTTTTTTATTAATTACGTAATAAATTATTATCGCATATGTATATAAAATTAATATTATATGATAATTAATTATTTTATCGCCATTATATCTGAAAATGATTTTTAAAGACGTCAAATATAGAAGTGAAAGATTACAATCTATATGCAAGAATATGTTTCAAGATTACAAAGGTGATAAATTAATACAACGAGAATAATCAATTACTTTCTAAATCTCATCAATTTTGCAGAATTATAGATGAGGTAATTCTTGGGAATTTCTACCAAATCATCTGGGATTTCGCGGGATCACCGAACGCAACGTCGAAGTCATCCGCACGAAATTTTACAGAGAGTCACGCTCCTTGAACGTGACAGCATGATACGCCGATGACTTACGATACTCGTAAAGAAAAAAAAATAAAGCTCGTGTTTCGTGATGTTTGAGAAAAAAATATCACCCGGCTTAAAATCATGACACGTGAAGAATCTTCGCGCTCCCGTTTCTTATTTGTTATTTGTTTGTCGTGCGTTCTCTTCTTGGTAAACAGCAAATTTATCTGTGACAATCGGTGGTCGTGGTAGCCGATAGGGAAGTGTTCAAATGCCGTCCTACTTATACATTCATTCCTCTATCGGCTATCTATACACGATTGCTTCCAAATTTATGGAATTTTCCACGATAAGGCACGATACATGAAAACAATGTAATAAGTATGAAATAATTGCGTTTTTTCTTATATAAAAGAAACGTAATTATTTCATACTTATGAGTCAGTTCAACGTACAATGTGTGTCATTTATTCGCGACTGATAATGCGCCTGCACATTTGGTGGCGTAAGATTTTATTTGTCGATCCGTGAAGAGACGATTGATTTTACACGCTGACTTGAAGATTCAAGAATAAATCTCTATTTTGAATCGAGGAACTTTAGTCATCGTCTTCTTATTCCAAATCGAGTGTTATTCAGATTTTCATTTTTTTGATTACCGTGCTATATCTTTTAATTCTCAACTAAAGTCGATAGTCTTGAAACCTTGTTTCGAATTTTCGTCGAGAAAATATTAAAACTTTCTAGTTTTTCTCAAGTTTCTTCTCAATTCTTGTTTCCTTTTTCGAGAAAAACATTCATACATAATCAAATTTTTATTAATAATTTTTCTCACTTCAAATTTCACTTTTTCTAAAAAAAGAATGCAAAAATTATTTATTATAGAAGAAAAAGAACATGTAAATGAACATATTTTATGTATAATTATATATATTTTTGATTATAAATGCATTTAATTTATATTTGATTTAAATGCATTTTCTTTATCGCGTAATATTTCACATTATGTTTTTAGAATTTGATGGGAGACATTAAAATTTAATATTCTTATTTATGAGAGATATTTATGGGAAATTACATAAGATTGATGAAACTTTAAAAGATATGTGTAAGGAAAAATTGGTTTTTTTGGCATCGAAAATATATGAGAATCATATTCGTAATCTGGTTTTAATGCTTGAGAATAAGATGGGAATTTTACTCTAATCAATCGATCGATCCGTACGACACTTAGTGTTGACAAACACGCATTACAAACACACGATGGACACGTGCGATGTATTCGATTGCGATCACGAGTAGGAGAACCAAAAATAGATTGTATCGACGTAGATGCATGCGATTACGATTATTCGATGACGCACTGTTTAAATTTAAGCCGATAACGACAATTTCCATCATTTTGGAACGATTGATTAATCATGTTATCTACTAATTGCACAATGATGTAATTAATCGGGAAAATACAAAGCATAATCGCGACACGTCACCGAGAGAGAGAAAGAGAGAGAGAGCGGGAGAGAGAGGGAATTATCCGATTGGTAGTGCGGAAATTAATCCTTCGTAATACGATCATTATCATGGTAAAGATTGCTCTTCTCTGATTATCATTTCATTATCATTTTGGTAAGACATATCGTATTATATTTCTTTCCACACTTTTGAATCTTTTTGATATTTTCGGTAAATAATGTTTGATAGTAAATATTGTCGTAAAAGATCATCTAGTATTTTTAATATCAACCTTTAACAATTTTTAACAATTTTTATTTACTTTATTACTATTATTTTTTGTAAAGAAAATCTCTTTATTATAAATATTTGATTTAATACTTGTGTATATTTGTTAATTTGGCGATAAAATAATTTATTATCATAATTAAAATAAATGAAAAAACTTGTAGATTTTTATTATAAATAAATTTGTTAAATTTTGTTATATATATTTCCCCTTTAAATTTATAAAAAATATATCTGACGTTCAGAGTATGCTTATCGCAAGTTTGTCAGCTCATATATTTTTTCCATTATTTCGAAATTTCAAGAATATAAATATAGATCCCTATTTTCAAATTCGATATTATTTGAAATAGCAACATAAGCGAAACAGAAACGCATCTCTCACCCTCATCACAAGTATCACGCCGAAGAGAATGCGAGAGCTGTCGATTTTGACGTACGGAACCACGGAATGCTCTTCGGGATCGTCGACGGGGCGCAATGTCCTTTCACAGGCGACAGCGGCCTCGGCACTTCACCACTTTCGGCGGCCGCGACCTTTACTGCTTTGAGTGCGAGCGCGATATTTGGATGAATATGGGCCAATGGCAAGGGAACGCACAGGGTCGACGATAGATTTTTCAGCGCCACGATAGAGGCCTCCTCTAAAAAATCAACAGATTGCATTATTATAAAAATCAAGTTGGGAAATCAGTCGTTCTTTTTATCAAAGTTTTCTTTTAAATAAAATTACCGATTCGATTTCTTTAAAAAAAGAATAGAAAAACTCTCTAGATAAAGAAAGATGCAAAGCCATTATCGATTAACTGTCCGAAAGAGAAAGAGATTGACAATCTGATTTTTGTCTCACTTGAAAAATATACGCAATATGAATGGAATAGATATACACGTATATCTTGTATCACATATGATACAACTTGCGATGAGTAAAATAAAAAACCCGTTAAATCGCTAATCTCCCAAGTTATCTCTTCCAAGTTGAAAGTGAAAGAAATTAAATAAATATATAAATATTGATTTGTTTTTTTCTTAAATTTCAAGTCTTATCTAATTTTGCCTTATCTATTTAATCTAATTGTAAGTCTTAATGATTGATAATTGTGTCATTGTTTAGATAAGTGTCTAGTAGTCTTGAATTAAAGATTACCTGGATAAGTTGAAAATAATTCCATCGCAAGGAGAGATAAAGGAGAACAAAGGATAAAGCGCACTTAGTTTTAACATCTAATAGGTTGTAACTTAAACATTGGTTAGATATCTCTTGAGTTATATGTGCGATGAAGAAATTGTAAAAGCATATGCAGAATCACAATTTCCTAAAATGTATAGAAAGAATTAGTAAAATTATTTTTTTATTGTAATAAAATTATTCTAAACTAAAAATACATCGAAAAACTGTTAAGTTTTTTTTATTTATGCAGATAAAGTCTTGATGACCTTTTGTGTACTTTCAGTTAGAAAAATATCATTAGATCATTGACTTAAAAATACAACTTTTTTGATTAATTGCTAAATAAATATAGATTAAAGATGTTGCATTAACTTTTTTAATAAATTGACAAATAAATATGACCTAAAATTGTTAAAATCTTTTCTTGCGAGAAACATAAAGCTTTTCTGCTTCTAAAAAATGGCCCTTTTCTTTCGCCAGCTCTGTAATAGTGATTGTCGAGTAACGAGACATTCGAGATGCCTTAATTAGAACAAGCAAGGTATGAACGAAAACTATTAATTGCGACTCTATTGTGTCATTGGCCAGAGTGACATGGCAGGTAGTGATATATGCATACATTCTGCAAATTTTGTTAACATTGTGGTCATTATGATTCTATTAATAAAAATAATAAAAAATCTTCTTTAACTTTAATGTTTTTACTTTATTTTCATTTTCATTAAAAAATCGTTTATATGTGTGTATACGTGTATGTAAATGTGTGTGCATTTGATATGTAACTCGGTTTTATAACAGTTTTTAACAAATAATAAAAATTTATAGTTTTTACTATTTGTTTAAAAACTCTATTTCATTTTTGAGTAACGGTTTGTTTTTTATAAAGTAACTTTTTCAATACTGACATCTTTTTTCTCGCATTTAACACCGTCGTTTATATCAGCAACGCGATGACGACAATGAATATCGATCTCTCGCATGTGCTTTAAAGCGCGTAGAAAATAGCGCGAAGCGCTCTCCTGACTTGTAGACGTAATTTCCTGCGAGGAAATTGTATCCTGCAATAGTCCGCGTTCTTTCAAAAGGCCGATGGGAGATGGGTGGTTTCAATCGGCTTCTTTCTCTCTGTCCGTCCTTCGGGAAGAAATAAACTCGCGGCTTATTATTTCTGAAACATTACGGATTGATTTTAGACTTTAGATTTCTGTAAAAATTACACGGAGATTGAAAAATTAAAAAAAGAATAGAACGTACGCGTGTATATATATATATATATATATATATATATATATATATATATATATATATGAGAAAGAAAGAAAAAGCAAAATCGTTATCCACATAAATGTATATTTTAATTTTTAAACATTGTTACCTTGTTGACATTGATAATTTTTCAAAATTGAGTTTTCTAGAAAGAAAACCTTGTAAATATATACAAAAAATTTTATCCCTTATTCTTGTACGAGAAAAATGAGACAAGTTGCAGACTGAGATTGCGTTGCACATTTTTCAAGTTTTTTTACGGACAATATAAAAATAAATAAGAGAAATAAATAAGAGAAAAATAAAAAAAAGAAATTTTAAAAGCTTCCAAGGTGCATGTCTCTCGGTTTAATTTTGCGGTGGCGATCAACATTCTAAGAGAAGATTCAGAAAATTGAGGCACTGTTAAGGCATCTTCGTCTTCATCCGTGATATCTAGTGCGAAGCAGCCACGAAGACCTACAAAGCGCCTTTCGTTGCGTGAATGGCCTTGGTCGAAGCTGCGTATTAGGCGATAAACTGTATCGATCCTATTGTCTCTATAAAACTCATTCTCATCCGTGTATCTCTTTTCATTTTCCTTTCCATAATTTATTTATCTAACGAGGCAAAGAGAAAGAAAAACAACGAAACAAACGGACCCTCGTATTTACTCCATTTCAGACGTATTTACGCGTAATCGGATTGCGCTCCGAGAGAGATGTTCCTACCTTATTGGACATCGCGTAAACCTCCTACTACGAAGAAAATTGCAACGGCGAAGAATCTTTCGATTTTTGCTGGCACAGGCAGAGGTTCGCTCTTGCCGCGATATTGATGGCAAAAGATCTTTTCTTTCATAATTGAAAAATTGTGATAAAATAATAAAAATTACAAGAGAAATTTTCCTTTTCTATATCTTCAAATATGAATTCCATAAAATTAAGGATATTTTCGGATCTGCGATTTGTTTAGAGATGCCTATATGACGCATAATTGTTCCTGAAATTAAATTGCTAGTATTAATTTTATCATAATATAAAATGTATATAAAACACATAATATTATAACGTATATTTTATAAAAATAGAAGAATATAAAAGAATATTTTATAAAAATAGAGAAAACAAACTGTGCTAGTCTGTATACGAGAAGCTCAGTCAAGAACGCAATCTGTGAATGCCTGTCCGAGATTGCGCGGGCACTTCTCGAGCTTTCGTGTTTGCTCGCCGACCAGTCGTCTCTCGTCCGTCCGCGTCCGCGTCCGTGTCCGAGTTTTCTCGCTCCAGTCGATCGCGATGTGGTCCAGACGACTCGCAAACAATTCGTCCTGTTTTTGCCAAAATAGCGTCGACTTAGGACAATTTAGACCAACAGTCATTCGTGCTTATCTTATTATTTAAATTATATACGGATGATAGTGCGTAATAAAAAATTGTTAAATTGTCGAGTCTTCTGAAAAAAAAAGAACCAATGTAATTTACATATGTAATGATACATTATATAATAATACCAATTATATTTATGTATAATCTATGTTAGGAAATTAAAATAAAACTTTAATTACGATTTTAAGATTAATTTCAAGATTAATTTGTGATTTGTTGGAAAATAAATAAAAAATTATCAATTACGATTAAATTACGCATAATAACGTATAATAATAATTTAATTAAATTACGAAATTTAGCATATCATATATTTTTTCATGATCGTCTTTAATTATATTTTTTAAAGATGTTTTTTAATTAGTGCAAATATAAATGTGATTAATAACATTATTTCTTACAGCTGATGTTTGTAATGACATTTATACGCGAGAAAGAAAGAATATGAAAATTGTTGTCATCAATTTTGATCATCTTATTGAGGGATGATGTATTCCGTTACTATCGAGTGTCCCCTTATTGTATCATTCATCCTGTATCGTTCGAAATAAGAATCGATCATGGACAAGTTACACGAGTATGAGGGATTCGCGGGTAGAATTCACGGTGTCCGCGAAACCATCAAAGAACGATGGGGCGCGTGGAAGGAATGGAAAAACGGTTTGAATTTGGATCAAGGTCTGGATGGACTGAGGCATCATCTGCGGGGGCCCCCTAAGCTGGAACGCACGTTGGAAGACTATTCTCATATTTACAGGTGAAAAGAATTCGATATACTGCAACAGAGAGAGTATTTGATATAAACATAAAATCAATGTACAACATTATAATTATATATAATTGTTCTTTTATGTGCATCTGTATAATCAAATGCAAATTAATTTCCAAAATATTAAAGAGAAAGAGAAAAAAAGAGATAGATTGATTTCTATATTTTAGTATTAATATTTTCGAAGCTGTAAAAAGAGAGCTTATTTAGTTTAACATATATATGTTTTTAATATATTACTAATATATTTTTAATTTATTCTTATATGTTTCTATATTCTATATTTTTGAAATGGAGTTATATTCGCAAATTGTGACATATACATGGAATGTTTATTTTCATCTTTTAATACGAATAATTCAAAACAATCATAAACACTTAGTAATAATAAAACTTTCTTAACTGCACCTAATGTATCTTCTCTATATATTAAAAATATATATGTATATATATTAGAAAAGAGTTCTACCTACGCGATGTAAAGCAATAACATGGTATGTAATAATATGGCAGAGTTTTACGGGATTTTTTTTTAACAATCTCAGGAGGAAAACCCGTGCCGAATTGATTCGAATTTCGACGGCCGTGATGGGGATCGAGTTTTCGTACGCGGCGGAAACTGCCTTCGTTTCGCCAACGCTATTGAAGATCGGTGTCGATCATCAGCGTATGACGCTGGTGTGGGCATTGAGTCCTCTTGTGGGCTTCTTCGTGACGCCTATCCTCGGCAGTATAAGCGACCGTTGTAAATTCAAGCATGGCAGGAGACGACCCTTCATTCTTCTCCTGGCCCTCGGAGTTTTCATAGGCAAGTCGCCAGTTTGGCATGTTTCGGTATTAAAAGATGATACAGAGGATTATATGTGTGCTCTAAAATAAATGAATTTCTTACAGGCCTGATTCTGGTGCCGAACGGCGAACACATTGGCTACGTATTCGGCGACACACCATCTCATACAAACGAGACGATTCCCCTTGGACATCGCACAACGGCAAAGCTGGCCGAGGAGGCCTCTGAATCCATTGAAAGGGCTTCCTCGCACTCCTGGGGTATCCTCTTCACGATTCTCGGCACGGTGCTACTCGACTTTGACGCTGATGCTTGTCAAAGTCCCGCGAGAGCTTATCTCCTCGATGTCACTATACCCGGTAAGGTACTCAGATATTTTCTATAAATTTGATTTGATGCGAGTCTACAATTAAAAGCATACAAATACAATCTTCTTTTTTTAAAATATGCAGCTACGAAAGGCATAATTTAATTATTGTATATTTAGCGAGCCAATTTATTTTCTTAATCTCATTTTTAAATGTCTTTAAAAATATCTCTTTAATTTTTGTTTTAAATTAAACTATATAACTCTTCGCTTATCTTTTAGCAAACTCACACAAATACATGTTTTAAAAATGTAAATTTAATTCTATTAACATCTAAAATGTTCAGAGGATCATGCTAAAGGCTTAAGCACATTCACCATAATGGCGGGCTTGGGAGGCTTCATGGGCTACGGTTTGGGCGGCATCAATTGGGACGCCACTTCGCTCGGTGTTATGCTGGGTGGACATGTGCAGGTGACCTTCACTTTGATCACGATTATCTTCGTCGTTTGTGTCATATGCACAATCACCAGCTTTAAGGAGATTCCACTCGAGATACTCGAGAGAGATCAGTACAGGCAGACGGAAGAGTCGAAGGTGGATTTTATTTTTACGTAGTGTTTTATTGTTTTGCGAATATGTAAAGATTCGAGATTTTTTCCGTTTACGTTATAGACATCGGGAGAAATCCACCGGACGGAGAATAAGCAAGACGAACGCGAGAAGATCATCCACGAGTCGAAGACATACGGTGCCCTCGATGTTGAATGCGAGACAGAACCTCCGAAGACGGAAGTAAAGTCATAAATTATTAATGTTTAATAGTATATTTACCTTAGTATATTTCATTCTCGAATTATCAATCAAGGAATTTGCCCCCGACCCGCAACTCTTCGATCATTCTGAAGAGCCAGTTTTCAAAGGTAGTCACGTCAACTATGGCTTCGAGAATGAAACAAATCCTAGAGCAACCCTAAAGGAGTATCTTTTGTCAATCGTCTATATGCCACATAGTCTTCGTCAGGTATATAAGTCAAATATCTGAAAAATAATTTTTATCTTCCTCTTTTTTTCCTTTCTTAATAATATACATTAATATTTCATATCAATATATAAATTACAATTTTTTATATAATTAAAAAACATGTACCGTTTTCCAATTTTTACATCGAGCAAATATTTAATCAAAAGATCTCATGGATCTTTCTAATGTTGATTTATCTTGAAGATTTTACATGATTTATCATACCTTCGATCGCCAGGTATGTTTGACGAATCTCTTCTGTTGGATGGCACACGTATGTTACTCCCTATACTTCACGGATTTTGTGGGCGAAGCAGTGTATGGCGGAAATCCGCGGGCACCCGCGGATACCGACGAACGGGAGCTCTACGAGGAAGGAGTGCGATTTGGATGCTGGGGAATGTCTATGTATTCGTTGTCTTGTTCGTGCTACTCGCTTATCATTGAGCGGCTGATTGAGCGTTTTCGTGCGCGTAAGGTATAAAGCTTCGTTTAATCGAAACCAGTATTGATGATTAACTCTACATTCGAAAGGCACACAAATCTCCATATCTGGCAAAGAATAATATTTATATAAAAATATCTAGGTTTACATCTACGGGCTACTTTTCTATAGCGTCGGCATGCTTCTGATGGCCTTGACTAAACACCAGGTTGGCGTCATCGTTTTCTCATGGACTGCCGGCGTCATGTACTCTACATTGTTTACTATGCCGTATCTACTGGTAGCACACTATCATACGTCCTCGACCTTCGCCCTTACGAGTGACGAGGGGGATGCGGTGTCTGGCGGTTTTGTACGTGGACTGGGAACCGACATTGCCATCGTCTCTTCTATGGTGTTCCTAGCGCAATTCTTGTTGTCTTGTTGCCTTGGTACAATCGTCAGCCTCACAGGTTCCACTGCGGCGGTAGTATATGTGGCCAGTATTCTGGCGATGTGCGGCGCAGCTTGTGCTGCGCGGATCATGTACCTTGACTTATGAATCTTGGTTCGTCGACCGATCAAGATTTTGGACGTTAAGATAGTTTAATCGTTTCATCTTGCCAATTATATTTTAATAAACTGTTAATTATCATTATATGAAACAGCCAAGTGTTTCAAATATTACACACTATTGTATTATATATTTTAATTATCTAAATATTCCCTTCAAACTGGTGTATAACTTGATTAATTATTAGCGGACGGAATTAAAAGGACGGATGTGCATACAATATATAACATGTAATAAATAAACGATCAATGTATAAATTCAATGTACACGTTTCACGTGCGAAGATTATTGATACATTTCTCCAAAATGTCCTTTCTAATCCTCGGATAATCCGCGTTTTGTTTCAATACTTCGTTGCACGCATCAATCGCTTCAGCGTAAGCCTTTGCTTTAAGGCAGCAGTAGGCCAGTTTGTAACCGATTGATAGTTTTGTTTTACCACCGCATTTCCAAGCCTGGGCATATCTCGTCGCCGCTTCTCGATAATTCTGATCCTTTTCGGCAATGTAACCTGGAAATAATATTTACATCGCGATTTATTTTAGACAATTAAAATATGATAATAATAATTTCTATTTCTATTTTATAATTTCTATTATATATGTTTTAATTTTACTTAACCTGACAGCTCGTGAGCTCGTACACAAGTGGCATTATGCTGCAACACCCGCTTCAACAGCTCATTCGCCAACTCATATTTGCTGGATTGCACGTAGATATCCGCCAACAGTAACCAGCAACGTTCCAGATACTCGGCATCTTCAAATGTCCAAACATTTTTGCTGACGCGCTTCAGATGATTACGAGCGCGTGGCGTTTGCTTCAATAGGATGTGAGCGGTGGCCATGCCGAGTGCGGGTCCTACGTGATCTCGCAAAGTATCTTGACTAGCTAAAGCGGTACAATCCTGCAAGGCTTTCTCAATGTTAGACTTTTGTTTGGTAGCTAGCAGAAAAAAGTTGCTGAGAAGCTTGTGAGTCAGTTCCTCATGAGGGCTTCCTTTCGGA
Organism: Camponotus floridanus; assembly: GCF_003227725.1. Taxonomy (NCBI): domain Eukaryota; kingdom Metazoa; phylum Arthropoda; class Insecta; order Hymenoptera; family Formicidae; genus Camponotus; species Camponotus floridanus. The sequence continues at coordinate 355,001 of NW_020229242.1, forward strand.
TTTAATTCCTTGAATAATATATTTGAAAAGTGTAATAAATATTTAAATTATTGAGAACACATAAACAGAATAAAGTTTTAAAAGTTAAAAATGATCAAAACCTGAAGCAATCGATAGGCCGTTCTCAAAGCCATCGTTCTCGAGTCCTGATACTCTGCATCTTCGTCATTGAATGCTTCGTTCGATAATGTGGTATCATCGTCGGGATCCAGACAAATCTCGATCATATTGTAAATCGCCTGCTGGCCCCACTCCGGGTCGCGTCGCGCGAAATTGAAGTTACGAAGAGCGGAATTCAACTTACCCATTCGCCAATCCAGCAATCCGGCGCAATAGTAATAGCCAGCTTCCACATTGCCGACACCCATCGCGGTCTGAGCACGTTGCAACCACTCATCAAGATCATCCATAGCACCTACAATAATAATTAATTTCTATTAATTGTATGTAAAAAATAAAACAATTTAACAAAGGAGAATATGAGTTTTTAAAAAATTTACAAAACCTGTTCTACGCGACACTTCTATCAATCTTGCTAAAGCAGTCCAATAAGTGGGTTGGCGCATCAGTAGTTGTCGAAAGTGGAATGCCGCGGTCTCAAAATCCACCTTTCGGAACGCGAGATCCGCCATCATTACGGAAGCGGCCTCATTGTTAGGATCAGCGTTCAATAAAATGGAACAATTTTGCGCACACCGGTCTAAATTGTTCATCTAATATAAAAAAAATTCATTTATATTAATATTTTCTTATCAAAAATCAAGATTAGACAATAATAATTTAATAAAAAAAAATAAAGCTCTCTTCCGCTTATTCCATAATTTTTCTGTTAATTTTTTTATTAAAGATCGAGAGATATCAATTATAACAGTCAAGATATTTTTTAGAATCTAACGAAACATCATTTATTTATTCACCTGCATATATAGTTTCGCCAAAGAGAGCAGAGCATTCATGTCTGTATGTTTATAAGTCAGTGCCTCTTTGTAATACACGATGGCTTCGTCATAATTACGTAAGCTTGATGCATAATCGGCCATCGTCAGACAAATATTTGCCAGCGCGTGTTTCTGATCTGTGACATCCGGTGAAATGGTAAGACGCTGAATGTATCTGTGTTGATTATCCTTTGCTTCTTTTAAGGTAAGTAACGCGCCTTTAATATTTCCCGATTTCTCACGCACTTTCGCGAGTAATAGCAACTCCTGTCCTCGCGTTTCCAAACTCTGCATATCAGAATCGCTTCGCTTATCTAAGTAATAAAATATAAAATTACACACATAATAATTCTACTTTCATTAAATTATATCACATAAAGTTAATTACTACATTTTTATATAACAAATATGAAGTAGAAACACAATTAAAGTAATTTTATATTAAATTTATGTATTAAGTACATATAAATACATTTTAGTTAAATAGATTTAGATTATTAATTATTGATATATTGATATATTGATATTATTGATAGCATTATAGTTATTATAAGTTAATTTGTATCAGTTTTAAGAAATTACCTTGTAACTCTTGTACCAAGGTTGCTTCCGCTTTGTCGTATTGTTTCATCTTCATGTACAACTTGGCTAAATCTAATTTCAGAGTGGTACAATTGTCCTGTTTTACTATGTCCTTGTAATAATTGATTGCTTTCGCATATTGATGTGCTTTGACGAGTGCTTTTCCCATTTTATTCGCAATGTCTACCTTGTCGACTGGATTCTGTGAAAGCGCTTGCTCATATGCCTCTATCGCTCTTTCGGGCTCTTGTATGGACATGTAGGCGTTGCCTAACATACTGTACGTTTTCGACCCAGGACAATGTTCTACCAATTCTCTAAAAAATATATTACGATATTAGTGATTTTTATTTTAAATATAAATTTTATACATTAATAAAAATAATGCAAATCAAAGTTTCTATACCTGAAACATTTCGCGAACGCCTGACGATCTTTCCTGTAATTTAAGTTGATTTCGGCAAGTTTAGTGTGCGCCTGCAAATAATATGGTTGTCCTGGATAGATATTTTGCAAGCAGTCAACAGCGTTCTCCAATTCTCCCATGTCCAGGTAAATGTCGGCAGTGCTGATGGTAACTCTTTCTAGCTCGGCAGTGCCGGCGAGATTCAACTTCGCTTCCTCGACGAGAGCCAATGCCTCGGCGAACCGTCTTGCCTTACTGTACGCTGCGATCAGTTCCAGATATAATGTCGCTCGATCTGACGCGGACATGTCGGATTTCTTGTTGGAACCGCCACTCAATTTAGCTAATGACATGGCCATTTGACAGCTCTTAATGCAATTCTCCAAGTCGCCAGTTTGTCGCTGTACCATGCCAATGATCAAATGATAGACTGGCTCGTCCCGAATCTTAAAGTTATAACTCAAGCCAACTTCTAGGCTCTGCGAGGCGAGCTGGTACTTGCCCTGATATGCCAGGATCTGAGCCATTATGAGATGAGCTTGCGCGTTGGATGGTTCCACTGTATCCAACAATCTTCTCAGCAAAGTCAATGCGCCCTCATAATCGCCGCTTTGCATTCTGGCCTTGCTGAGCAATAATAAAGCTACGCTGGAACCCGGACAGGCCTCCACTAGTTGTTCTAGCAAACGAATGGTCGGTTCTTTTTCTATTGCACTACCCTGTTTAAAAAGTTTAGAGTTAAATAAAAAACAGATCGACATAAAACTAAACTTTATTAAGCAGAGTAATTACCTCATCGCTCATCGGTGATTTGTTCAAAGAATGCATCAACCGTTGCTTTGCAATCTCAAGACATAAGTCCGGTTTAAGCTCGCTAAGATACTCATAGCCATATACAAGACCCTCGCAACTCTTCAATAAGACGTTTGCCGCCGCATCGAGATAGCCGAGTGCTTTAACATTGTCTTCATTGGAGGCAATCTTCGCGGACATAAATAACAGCCGCACATTCGTCGAATGCGGTTGTATCTCCATCAAGATTTCCACCTACAAAATATAACATGCAGAATAATCTTTTAACATTTATTTGATCAGTGTTATCTACTTTTTATATTTAATTAGAAAAATTCTATTTTTAAACACATCCATTTACCTGTTGGCGCGCCTGTTCCAGATCCTCCGCGGATCCCTCCAGCAACTGGCAGTGAGCCAGTCCCATGAGTGCTACGAAAGAGGATTGATCCGCGCGAATGGCGTTTTTGTACCAGCGCTCGGCATCCTTAACATTGCCCAGTGCAATATGTAGATCGCCCAGCTCTGCCATCAACTCTGCGTTGCTCGATGATATTGCATGTAACATCTTTTCAGCCATTCGCGCTAGTTCCGATAGGATTCCGTGATCTTGGAATGCGATACCGGAAAACAAGCGTAGATTTTTGATTAGTAAGAATTCATTCTTCGGTTCAGCGAGTAGCAAGTTGCGCAGGAACAACTGCAACTGTGGCAAACCCTCGCTAGGATTGCCGTCTCTGCAGAGAGCCACAACTGAGCTCGTCTTGATGGCATCTAGATTATTTGATTCAATCGATAGCACTCGGTTTACCATTTCTAGTACCTGTTCCCAATCTTTCGCGGCTAACAAACATTTCATCTTCTCTACGAGCGGTAACGGCAGCTTAGGATAACGTACGATAAGAGAGTTCAATATCGCGATAGCATCAGAATATTTTCCAGTATGTTGTTTCGTCTTTGCAGAACCTAATAATGCGCTCAAATTTCTCAGTTCTTCGTTTAAGACCGAATCGAAGAAGTTTTCTGCTTCCAAACTGCCTATGCTGGATCTCAAACTACACTCTAGCCATCCTTTAATAAGTAAAACATTGATATTCGTAGGTTTCAACTTGTATGCTCGGTCCGCGTATTCTTTTGCTTTGTCCGCACGGCGAGCGAGAAATAATACGGATGCTGCGAGGTACAATGCAATGAAGGAAGCTTTCCTACGCTCATCTCGTATTCTATTTTCCATCTGAGTCGCGGTGCTACGCTCTGCATCAACCAGCGCCACGTTTTGTACAAGTAACACTGGTAATGTAAAGTCTGCATAGTTTAGCAAGCTCGAACTCTCTTTGATAGCCTCGTGATTCTTGCCAACAAGGACGTATGCTAGGCAGAGCAGAAGTTTCAATCGCTCACTATCTGGATAAGCATCGTGTGCTTGTTTAGCACTAGTTAGCATGCTATTGTAATAATGCTGGCGACAATGCCATTCGATTAAAGCTATGTATTCTGTTTCTTCCATTTTGTTTTATATCCTCTTATAATTCATAATAATAAATTTTTGAACCAATTCTGAAATAAAATATAGATGGATAAAACAAATTTCTTGCTTTCTATAAACTATTGAATATATTAATATGAAGATGTCCAATAATATATAAATTTAAAAAAACTTAAAACTTACATTATCCTTTTTTCTTTTGCTTTTTAAAATCCTTAACATCTTAAATTTATTTTCTTGGCATTCTAAATTAAAAATTAAGAATTAATAATATTTAAACATATAATTACATATAAATTGAGTAGTAATTCAGTTTTAAAAAACTCACATTGAATCATTAGAATTTTAAATATTTAGGATCTCGTTAATAATAGAATCCAGGCTTGTTGAATCTGGACAAAAATACAAAGTGGACCAATAAAGTGTTTCTTTAAGTCAGAATTTTTTTACTGCATAATAAATACTTTTATAGGTATTCTCGTATCTTAATATATAATAATTGTCTACTAGCATATGTAAATGCTGATAAATCTGAAACATATACAAATTTTCAAAACACTTGAAAGCATTTTGCATTTAATTTTCAATTTACAACTTTCATACCTTAGCTGAGAATCATATTAAACTTTGGCCTATATATTCAGCAAGAACAGTGACAATTATATATTTGGAATCTTTTCATCAGTTTGCTTGCTTCAACGAAACCGGTCATGATTTGAATGTAGCAATTCCTATTTATTTGTTCGACTATTACCGCAATATTAATACATTGATATAATGCGATACAAAATCGTGACAAACAGAAATACAGGTTATATCTGTTGACAACAGTTGTTGCCGTAGCAACCACTACAAGTGTTGCAAAGATCTGCATTATCGGCATTTCTTCAAATTATAATAATTCTTTTTTTGATAGTTTTTACAAATATTATCAATATTGAAATATATTTTGTTCTAAATATATGCTTAAATTATTGTGAAAATAAAAATCAATTTTATTTGTAGTTGTCATAAAATTTTCAAAGCGCCACTTAGAGTGAATAGAAATTTATAAAAACTAAAAAGTCTGATTATATTATGTACATATAATACAAGATTTAATTAATTACCTATAATTATCTCATTAGAATGTTATATGTTAATTTATATAATATCTGATTATATTGTTGTCAACATTTGTCTCAATTATGTCTTGTACCAATTACAATTATTTATTAATTATTTTCACATTTCGCATTTATATTTATTCACATAATATAATTATTACATTTATTACTATTTCTGAGAAAATGTCGTTCACTTGATTAAATGCATTTAGTTGGTTATCATGTTACTTGAAATATTTCAGTATTTAATCAGATATTTAACTACTTCAACCAGATGATTTAAAAAAATGAACTAAACAAAATTAGTCAAGTTTAACTTTTCCTCTCGATGCATATTTTTGCATATATATTATAAGATTTAGAAGATATTTAGAAACGTTATTTCAGGATTTTTATTTTTATTTTAATGTTTTATTCATAACGATATAATGTATAACTACATTTAAATTTCAACTGAAGAAGTATTGAGATGATTGGACTTTTTTAATTTCAAAATTACCCTTTTTTGGTAACTTCTTAAAGATCTCCATTGAAATATCATTGTCTCTTTGTCTTAGAAGCCTAAAATTTTAATTAAAGAATATGTTAATGACATTAGTATTTCATTTTCTCTTAGTTTGTTACAATTTTTACATGTGTAACTTGATTTTTAATCTTTAAATTTTTCTCGTCAACTCGCAACTTACCTCTGATTGCTTGTAAAGTACTTTGCATATCGGTCAAAAAGGAACTGAGACAAGTCTTCGAGAATAGGCTCACGGTGAAGCGCAATGAATTGCTCTCGACATATCTAAAGAAAATAAAATGTTATATATTAATGCTTTTATTTGAAAACAAAATCATAATAAAACCTGTATGCTCTCATAATGTTGCTTACTCTGTTCATAATATCTACAGTGCATGCATGTGTCCAGAAACAATCATGTACCGACATAAACGTAATCCCCGCTTGTTCGCAATACAAGCTCGTCAGCATCATATGACTAGAATCCAAAGAATGGATGAAATTCGGCGGAAAGGCATTCTTTTGCTTCATAGTATCCGGCTTCCTGCAAATGGCGTATATTTGTATTATGTATGAAAATTTGATGAAAGCGAACGAGAATAAGTACACGAGAAATAACTTCAAAAAAAGTTCTTGCGATTAGATAGTATAATTTTAAGGAATTATTACGTGAAATTTTTATCTTGTAAACTGACATTTTTCATAAAATTATACAAATAATTTCATAATTTTTAATCAAAGCTTTTTATTCTTTTAGTGTAAGTAAAGAGATAAGATCACATTACAGTTAATAAGTTATAATGTAAAATATCAAAATTAAGAGGAAAAACAAGCTGTAACACTGCTGTTATGCATTAATTAAATTATTTGCGCAATGATGTTACTAGTAATGTAAACTTATGAAATAAAAATTTGTCTGTTATTTTTTTCAATTCTATCCATAGACAAAGATTAACGAGGACTTACCTAACAAGTTTATTCTGATTAGCTGATTTCACACGCTTGAAATACGGTTGCAAGACCGGAAGACCTAACGGCGTCACCCATTGCACATACTGATTACATCTAGTTGAGATGACGCGGGCGCAGTCCGTAAACCAATCCTGAATCTCTTTCGCACCCGTAAACATAGTTCGAAGGGATTGGAACGTTTTTTCGACCAGGTATAGACTGCCGCTCCAAGTGTAATCCTGATTGAACTCTTTCAAGTCGCTCAATTGCCGGGCAATCTGAAGTCTACCGCCAAACTTTGTAACACCATACACCGTGGTCATCACTGTTTGCTTGATGACCTTTCTCGTGACGAATCCTTCCAAAGCTTTGGCTACTTTATCGCCGGCTTCCGCGTCAATCTTCCTGTACTCATCAACCATATTAGCGACGACGCTATATACATCCTGCGGCGTATTTGACGGATATAAATTTACGCTTTCCGCTCCGATCTGATCTCTCCCGAGAGCGGCGTAATGTTGCAACCCGTTGCAACTGCCGTCTTGATGAATCGGTAATCTGCAGATGTACTTTTCCACGTCCGGGGACTGCAGGGCATTATCTATTTCTTTGCATGCCGCCAGAGTCTGCCACGGTTCGTCGGACTTAGTCCACCACATTTCTCCCGTCAAGGGATTTCTCGCGCTATCTACAATCAAGTCCAATATCTCGTTTGCAAATTTTAACCGTTGGTCTATCGATTCTTTCTTTTTCATACCGGTCAAATTTATCGTATGAATTTTCAACCAGTCCAGACCCTTTGGACCTAGAGGTTTTCCCTGAGCAAATAAGAGAATCGAGCGACTCAAGTCTGAAGCGAGATGAGTCAGATGAGGTGGCACCGGATAAGCTCTGCCTCTAAAATCTAGATTGTGCGGCAACCAGAATACCTTATCTCTAAAATGATTAGCGACGGATAACTTGTAAAGAGAATCGCACCAAAGTGCGTACATTTCATTCTTCTTGCGCCTGAGTTGAAACGCCAATTTCATTTTCTTACTTTTATCTATGTCACTTGACGTGATTAATTCGGACAAAGACGGTAGCGACGAGGGTGATTGAGGTACGTCCAGTTTTTCCGAACCTCCTTCTCGGAAAATCTTAATCAGAATATCCAACATGGGCACGTTGATTCTCCATGGAATAGAACCGAGTTGATTCAAACAATCGAACGCAGGATATAATTGTTTCATCGGTGTATTTCTTAACAAGATTGTCGGTGTCATATACGGATCGCGGATGAAACTTGTTTTGGAAAATAGATAGCCACCGGTATCTATATCAATCCAGGGACGCGGTGGCGAGCACGTCGGCAAAAGAACTGTTTCAAAAGTCAACGTTTCTGGATGCGAATCTTTGTACAATCTGTGTAAATAAGGATGCGGTTTGATCTCCTCTGTTAAGAAATTATTAGTCTGTTTTCTAAAGAGTGCGTAGAATGCAGGTATTTGCCGCTCGGACGTGTCAGGTTTGGGTACATGAGAAATTTTCACGTCGTTCAGGATGATTTTGTATAGAAATTCGCCAACGTTCAGTAGAACGTTACGAGGCCATTCTGGCACAATCATTTCGGAGCAAATACCAGAGTGTTTAGCTTCCTGAGCGAGTTGCTGCCACTTAGTACGTCCGTTACTCTTGTCAACGGACTTTTTCTGCATGTACCATTGCAAATATTTTTCGTAAATTTGAATAGAATTTTCTATGACACCGGCTTTCATCTTTCGTTGAAACTAAAACATAAAGTTCATTAGATAAGCTTGACTAAACAATACAATATTTAAGAATATTCTTTTTTGCACACAATTAAAATAAAATATATTAGAATATAAAGAAATAAAAAAATACATATAGAAAATGTGCAACAACTATAAATAACATAAAAAAGATAAGACAAAACAAACAATTTTCATATGTGCTATATACCTGATATTTTTTGTAAATATGTGTTCCTAGTGCTATATATAAGTTCGTCATAGAAGTGCTGTACGCGTCGGAGAATCTGGTCAATTGGTTAATTTCACGTAGAATCGCATTAATGTACTCTTTCTTGGGCAGTACTTGCAAAAATGGGTACAATGCTTTCAAATCGGGTTTCAACATCAGCTCTTTTTGTTTCTGATAAGCCAAGTTTCTCTCAAAAGCATGCGTCACGACTGATTTCCAAGATTTTTCCCATTCAGCAATTCGTTTGATCTAAATAAAAATGCATCACAATTAACTAATTATTTTTATATTTTTATAAAAAATTATTTAAATGTATGTGATTTTTATCACAATTTCTCTCCAAATAATTAATTTTATGCATAAAAGCATGTAAAATCATTTATTAATTACAAAATTGGGAGAAGCAAATATTAAATACAAATGGAATTAATTTAAGAATATTGAGAAGAAATAAGCATAACAGTAACTAATAAAGATATAACATTGTTTTAAAAAATTAATTACATGAATAATCTTAAGAAAAATTAAAACTTCTAAAATAAATAATATATAGATTAATAAAAATTAATATTTTGAAAAACTAAATTAAAATTATATTTAAGATATTAATAGAGATTTTTAATAGAATCAACTCACAGCTTGTTTTCTAACGTCGGAATCTCCGGTGAATGGCGCGATACTGTTCACTTTCAACTCGCATTGCTTTTCCATATCACTTTGTATACACACCATGTTCCGCAGTTCATTCATGTCTGTTACACCATTGGCTGGACTCCGATAGCTATCCATTACTAGATTATGTAATAATTTGCAGTTGTATGAGCTATCAATTTTTCTATATCGTACGCGATATTGCGGATCTAAAAACTCGATACAATAAAGAACGGCATTGCGTTGCATCGTGTTCATCTGCGTGTTCATTAAATCATCAAAAGAGATCTTTCTCCGACTCATATCCCCCGTCACTTCTGTCGCGTATTCTGCAAGGAATCATGTGAAATTGTAAATTTAAAAAAATTATTTTTGAAAATTATATTTTAAGTATAGATTTTGTAGTTTAGATATCATCTTCAAAAGTCATTAATCCACTTACCTGTTCGTTTCTCCTCATTTTTCATTCTTCCGATTATCTCGAACAAGAAAGCGTACGTCCGCGGATTGGGTTCGACAGAATTTATCTTCATTAATCTATAAATTTCGAGAGCTTTTTCTAAATGCCCGTTAGAGACGTAAGTTTCCATGAGTAGATTATACAACGCGATGATGGAAATTTTACTATGCTTGAATTTATCTTTGTTCAACATCAATATCTTAAAGGCTCTGTGGGGCATTTGGATCTGTATATAAACATCCATGTGCGCTCGTAAATGAGATATCAAGTTTCGAGTAGAGAGAGAATCTTCAGAATGATCTTCTTTCTTTGGAGCAGTAATCGCAGAAGGATTTGAAACCTCGTCATACTTGGATATCTGTGTACTGAAAAAATAAACTGTATATAAAGAAAATGAAAACTTTTAAATAATCCCAATTATACGCGTACTTACAGTATATCGATTTGGCTCTTATCTTCATCGTCACTTTTATCATTCTGCAATGTATCCAAGAAAGTGGAATCCTTAATTAACATAGTATTATCACTCATAGCATACTCTTTTAGATCCTCTACAACAGTAGATTTGTCTTTTAAATACTCATCAGATTCCTCAAGTATGTTACAATGCACATTGTCTGTCTTGTCTTCCTAAAATTGACATCCATTCAATACTTGTGTGTATAAGAAAATAGAAGTTAAATATAATTTGTACTTGAAATTATATTTCTTTCTTTTTTTTCTCATCTTTTGTCTTAAAGAAGAGATGGTAAATAAAATTTAACTTACTTACAGCGTAAACCAAATCTTTTTTAGAATCAGCTTTGGTATCTTTTGCTTGTGTTGAGGTTGTTTTCTTATCGAAAGAAAAATTAGGAACCTTGTGCAGTTTGTCCAATGTTACATCGGGCTGACCGACTAACATGGACACATGAGCAGAGTTTAACTTGCGCACTGCTGCTTTTTTACTGTTGGTTGTTTGATCTGTTACTAATATGATAAAATATAAATTATATATTTATTATTCATTATAATTGCTTATTTTTTAAAAATATATATCTATTATCTGTTGTACATTTATTTTTCATTCTGTATATAATTATATATTATTTAATATATTAATATACCTTCCATTAACTCTGCATATTTCTTAGAGCGACGTTTAGTCTTCTTCTTCCAAGGAGAATGCAGTTCTATTGCATCAGTTGTTGCATAATGGCGAAGCAATGTGTATTTCGTTACTAAAAGTAAAAAATTTAAAATAAATAGTAATAAAAAGCAATAAAAGCACAAAGTATACTCTTTATTTATTCAATTCTTATATTATTTCTCATCGCTAACAAATTTATCTAGAAAATTTAATGTATCTTAGCTCTTAGTTATATCATTTGTACAATACTCCTTCATTCATTGAGAAAGAAATTTAAGAAAAATGAAGAAAAATGAAGAAAAAATTGTTTTCAGCATCTAAGCTATCAAATCAAATTAGAATTGCAAAAATTTTCTTTAATATAATGAAGAAAAATCTTTCCATAATTTTAATGAAGCGCTATATTTTTTCAGGAAGATGCTGAATGCATATGCAATAGAAGCAAATAATTTTCAGTGAAAAATTGACAAAAGTTTCTGTTAATTTATGACAGTGCTCTTTTATACTAATTTCAAATAATAAATTTAAAGTAACACATCTTTTTTCATTGCAATTCCACTTTGCTTGTCAACTGAATCAAGAAAGTTGTAGTAGAAAAGACAAAAGCTTTAATAAGATGTAAGATGTAAGATAAAAAAATAAAGAAAATTCTATAAAAAAAGACGAATATTTTATTTGCAATCGCGTTCTATTAAAAAATGCACAATCACACGTGCTACGTACGCTTATGAGATTTGAGGTGATAAAAATTGCAAAAAGAGCAGACTCGTATCGAGCACTGCGCGATCGACACCACGCGAGCATTCTGCATCGAAGTCTTCATTAAATTGTACATTTTAACGCGATTTTCAATTGTTTTTTACGGATTATCGATCAAGAACACAAAATAATATTAATAATATCGAACAATCTAACCCAAATATGAACGCCATACCGCCATATTCGCGACTGAACCAGACTGAACTCAGGTGCATTCACATCTATTTCGGATGACCACGATTGACCACGTCGCCAATTGGCCAATTCAAAATACGACTCTCTGATTGGTCAATCGCTGCTGGTTACCCTAGGCACAGTTCGATTTAATTGGCTCCGGTCAAATGAGGCACTCCCTCTATTTCGATGGTTCCTATTGGTTCCTATTTCCAAATTCGATTTTTCGCGAGTGATGTAAGACGGAAATATAATTTGAATGATGTTGTGATCGTTTGGCGGACTCGATGGAACTTTCTACAAATATGTTACTCTATTAATATGTATTTGGTTATTAAAATTAATATCTGTATACGAAGTTTGAATACCTGTATAACCGAAGTTGGTTGGACATCAACAGGAAGTGAAAGGTATTCTATCGCCAACAGTCATACCACGTTGAAAAACACCAGTTCTCGTCCGATCACTGAAGTTAAGCAACGTTGGGCATGGTCAGTACTTGGATGGGTGACCGCTTGGGAACACCATGTACCGTTGGCACCATTCTTTTTTTGTTAATTTAAATATCAATATTGATACAATTTTTTTATTCACTTAGTTTAAGATATTTTTCCACTCTAAATATAAATTTTTGTCACATATATCTTTTAAAAATACATCTTACGTCACAATTCTTTATTATTTTCACTTTTCGCATTTAATAGGGATCGAGAAAAAGAGAGAAAAAAATAAGTATCAATCTATCCTGTTCCTATTGTTGTATTCGATAATATTCGAAATTATAAATATGCTAAAAGTGTGTTTGATCAATCGTGTCAAGTTTTCTCTTTTTTTTCGATTGATCAATTTAAATGCTCACGAAAAAAAATGTTCATTTACAAATGAACTTATCGACACCAGGTACATCATTTGACAACTTACTGACTTTAGATACATCTGCTTCCTGTTTTACTCCTCGAATTGATTTTATCGACTCGATATTTGTTTACTTTATTTTGTTTTGATTCAATGCTCACTTTTAATTTTTTGCACCCAGCGTAATATTACTTTGTGGTATTTTATTGGACAAACAAACAAAAAGTTGCAACCCTTTGAAAATTTCTTAAATTAATATTAAGATTGTCATGAAATTTGAATTGAATTTTATTGAATCATAGGAAAAATGTCAACATTAGATTGGATTTCGAGGTTACATGTATCCAAAATCACAAAATGTAATTTTGCGAAAGACCATTTCGAAACAAATAAGGTCACACATCCTGTAAAACTATAGAGAGAAACAATCCTTTGGCATTTCGTATACAATGCATTACAAGTCAAGAGGAAAGTGACGTCAGAATTACGATGAATCATCGATCATTCTAACAGAAAGTAGACTTTTCCCCGAAACAATGATCTCGAAGGAATCTCGGTAGCTGGTGGTATTTCCCATTTAATTACCTTTACATTAGACATCTTTTTCCTCCTTGTCTTTTTTTTTATGCAAATTTTTCCTTTGTATGCCGAATCCTTAATCGCGATTTCTATCTTCATCTAGCAATTAAATAATTAAATTGCATTATTTTTAAATGATCAAGTGTCAATTAATTAAAAATAATTATCATTAATTACGTTTAATTAAATAATGATAATTATAATTGTATTTTATTCAATAATATATTAAATATATTTGTATTTTATTCAGTATAATACATTAAATCATACAAATTATGTGCAAAGGAAAAAATGATAAAGATAAAGAGAGAAAAACAGAGAGAAGAAGCAAGTAATCCACTCATTGTTGCATTTTTGCCTTTTAAGTAGAATCAAAGAGTTTACATTTTAAAAGAAAGTGAGAAAAGAATAAAAAGAAAAGAATATAAAGCATAAAAAGATTTACAATTGAATTGTATATAAACTATTGATAAAAAATATGATAATATTTGAGTTGAATTGAATTCTTATATGAATTTTTACTAATAATTCAAATCAATTCGAGACTCCAATAATACAATTGAAAATAAAAGTGGGCTGGAGTAAGTGATTCTTGTGACCTGAGTATTTGCGTAATATAAATGACTTCTCGTGTAAAATTGTATATGTTGCATTTTTCTTTGTGACAAAGGAATACAAGTGTTTTGACCCTCAAATGGATCTTCTTCAATGATGCAAAATGAAGAAATTATCAAATATAATTTACCAAAGTAAGAAAAACATTAGGCACAAAGATACAATTTTGTTAATAAACAATATTCCCAATATGTTCGTTGAGATAACGATCACCACGTTACCACGTTAACAAATTTTTGGTAAGATTATATATCTCTCTATCTGTATTTATGATTCATATCTTGATGAATTACATTTCACAATATATTTGCACTTTATAGGCTATTTGCTGGATATAAATTAACCACATTTGTTAATATACGCATGTCTAATCACGATTTTTTTTTTTTTTATTCTTTAAGCCTACTTTTATTTTTACTCAACAATTCACGTATTCTTGATGTCCTTGCGCGCACGGGACCTTGCGTGAACGGATTTCACTGTTAAAAAAAATACTAATGCAATATTACTTGCAATATACAGGAGTGTTTAAGTAGTAATTTGAGTTTTTTGTAATTTTTTTCGAATAAGAAAAATCCATAGGTCCCGAAGAAAAAAAGAGAAAGACAGAGAAAGAGAAAAAAATTGCTGCATTGCACAATCTGCTGATTTGAGAGTTATGATATAGTAAATAAATATTGGTACTGTGTCAATCAAGATTAATTATCAAAATTTATTATTATAATTTTTATTTTACAACATGTCGATTAGAGATAAAAATTTACTCAACCACCGTACGATCTTGAGAGAAACATGAAAAAAATTGTCGAGGATAATTTATGGTGGTATTTATTCTCCTCTAAGTCCTCGATTCTACAGATCTGGAGGGAGATGTGTCTGTTCGCGGGAGAGCAAACGCGGCGAGTGAGCTAGGACGGCTAGGAAACTCGAACGGAAACGCTTCGCGAAAAAGCCAGTGCACTGGAGGGAGACGTCCTTGCCGCGGCCGGCGTTATGAAACGTATAAAGGAAACCGCTGTCGTTGTCGCAACCCAGACGCCCAGACCGCGACCCGTCCGAGCCCAGCCGTGCCATGCCCGCCAACGAGGACACCTCCGCCAACGACTTCGCGTTCAAGCGGATCAAGCCCGAAAGGGCGAATCCTGCGGAATCTCAGCCTAAGATGTCCAGAAAGGATGATTCATCCACGAATCTGATTCTCTCGAATTTCACCGCATCGGTGGAAGAACGAAAGGAAGCCGAAAAGGGCGATTTCCGCAGCATACCGTGTCGGAGCGTTCACGAGAAGCTCTTCAGGGACTTTTTCGAGCTGATGTTGCAACGAGCGGTGTTTCAGGTGAATTTAATATTTATTTATTCGTTTGTCTGAACGATAAATTAATTCTTGTACACGATTGTGTCTTGATCTTGCGCGATCAAGAATTAGAAATTAAGAAACGCGCAAGGACACGGACAAATGATTGTTTTAATTAGACAATAATTGCGCGATAAGCGTATAATCGCGGAAGAGAATACTCGGAACAATTGTGAAATAACGATAGCGTGGATTATACAACTGGTAAATGCAACTTGAACACTCGATAATCATTTCTATATTATTTTACCCACCTGCGTATGCAATACCTAGAGACATTCTCTCTGTTTCTCTCTCTCTCTCTCTTTCTCTGTCTCTATTTCTCATAGTCTATAATTTTATGTGCTTCTTGTAATACAATTTCTACTCTACATTATTACAACTACCCGCTCTATATATTTCAGCGCACTGTACACATACAGATACAGATCTTTTTTATTGATTGTACCTTCTTTATTGATTCCGCCGTTTGTGACATGAAACATTCTTTCTATTCCAACCGGGACGGAATTCAGACGTTTATCGCTTAATTATTTATTTACTATTTGCAAATCGTTCTTTCATGTAACCGCCCTTTTGCTGTTTTTCTATCAATTATTTTTTTTTTATTCAGTTTCAACATTTGCTAGTTTTTGTATTTCATTAGTTATTCTACTTATTATATGTTACCACTACAGCCAACAATGATAAAGCATTATTTCATCCTGTTCTACTTGCATATGTCGATATTTGCAAAAGCTGCGGATTTACCCTATCTCTCGCTATTATCATTATTATGGCGATACCATGAAATCACATTGATTTCGCAAAAGGAGAGTGAGTCATTGATAAAATAGATTATTCTCCCGGTACTTCTGCCACAAATTTGTACCCGTGTATATCGTTAGGTAAATAACTAAACCCTTAATAGCACAAATCTTTAACGATCCTCTAATGATCGCGAACGATGAATGTTGAAGATATGCGTTTGATATATGATGATAGCGTAATGATTGCATTTTTATGCAATGCTGATGTAATATAATTTATTTGTTAGGAATTGCGATGGAACGTGATGGAATTTACATCGCTCCTAGTGATGTGTAATAGCGATAGTAGTAATAATTACTAGTAGTAATTATTGGTAGTAATTGCGAATGACAAAGCGACAGTTAAAGCGATCTATTGATCTCATTATCATACGCTATTACATGGAAATTAAACGCAAAGTGCATACATCATATACTCGATCAGTCTTGATATAAGGAGAAAAAACCGAAATTTTCGCTCAACGAGAATTTGATGTTTTCTAGTCTCTCAATAGAGAACGTAAAATCTTTTGCCACGATTTCTTTTTATGTAATTTTTAGACTTTTTAAAAATTAAAAAAGAGAGAAGAAGAGAAAGCACACATTAGGCAGGCTTTAATTATTTAAAATCAAAGTTATTTGAAACGAGAAATTAATTTTTTAAACAAATCAAAAAATATTATTAGAAAGAAAGACTGTAATTCTTTATAATCAAAGAATTTTAATTCTCACAAATCAAAATTATATATTTGAAACAGAAAATTAATTTTTTTGAAAATTGAGAAATCATTAAATTTTTATTTTCAGCAACTTTTAGATTGTTGAAAGAGTTGTTAGTATTAGAGAATTTCTTCTTTAGGACGATTTTTTGAAAAAATTATTTAACAGTTCAAAATATATTATTATTTATATAAACAAGCACGTGTTTTGTTTTTTAATTTTCGTCCATGTGTCTGCACGTTACAGTCTACTTCCGGGGAGGAGCGCGTGGTCGAGTGGATTGATCCTAATAATTTGCGATCTGTGGTCGATCTTTCTCTGCCAACCGAGGGAGTTAGCCACGAGGAGCTGTTAACGTTAACGCGCGATATCATCAAATACAGTGTGAAAACGGGTCATCCGCATTTTGTGAACCAACTGTTCTCCAGCCTGGATCCATACGGATTGCTAGGTCAATGGCTCACCGATGCGCTCAATCCGTCCGTCTACACTTACGAGGTATCTCCGGTGTTCTCCTTGATGGAGGAGGACGTGCTGCGAGAGATGCGCGCCATCATCGGCTGGCAGGGTGGCGAGGGACTCTTTTGTCCTGGAGGTTCCATGGCGAACGGATATGCCATCAATCTGGCGCGTCATCATAGGTGATATTTCATCTCTCTCTTTCTCTCTTCTCAATTATTTCCTAAGATAAATTATTAGGGAATCTGCCGTTTATTTTATTTTGTCAAATTATTTTTTAATTTATTATTTTTTAAGTAATTTAGTTGTTTTATCAATTTATTAATGTTACTATAATTTTAATTAATTATAGATACCCAAACCTGAAGCAATCCGGATTATCGCAAATGCCGCGACTAGTGGTGTTTACATCAGAGGATGCACACTATTCCGTGAAGAAACTCGCCGCCTTCCTAGGTATCGGTTACGACAATGTTTATCTGATCAAAGTCGATTCGCGTGGCAAGATGGTAGTCACCGACCTGGAAGCTCAGATCGTTCGAGCCATCAACGAGGGTGCCGTGCCACTTATGGTATCCGCTACCGCGGGCACCACTGTGATGGGCACCTTCGATCCTCTCAAGAAGATCGCCGAGGTTTGCAGAAAGCACGGACTATGGTTTCACGTGGACGCTGCGTGGGGCGGTGGTGCCCTCGTCTCCAGAACGTATCGCGGTCTCCTGGACGGCATCCAGCTCGCCGACTCTATCACTTGGAATCCCCACAAACTACTCGCCGCGCCGCAACAATGTTCCACTTTGTTGCTTCGTCATGAAGGTCTCTCCTCAACTAACTTTTACATTTTTCTTTATTTCCTTTTCATTTAATAAAAATAATTAATTATTAATTAATTAAATAAAAATAGTACTTTTATTTTATTAAAATATATGTACTATTTAATTCTAATAAATATTCTAATAAATATTTATTAATTAAAGAAAGATGTATTTTTAGTGCATGTCACAAAATATCTTTTTTTTTTATTTAAAAATAAGATAATAATTTATATTATCGAACTCTGTTTCTAGGTTTATTACAAGAGGCGCATGGCTGTGGCGCGAGCTATCTCTTTCAGAACGACAAGTTCTATGACGCGACCTTCGATTATGGCGATCGGCATGTGCAGTGCGGTCGTCGCGCTGATGTCGTCAAGTTCTGGTACATGTGGAAGGCAAAGGGTACGCGCGGTCTTGAGGCTCACGTCGACTGCGTGTTTGCGTTGTCGCGTTACTTTGCCGATCTCATCAGGACACGCGACGGCTGGCGATTACTCGCCGAACCGGAGTGCACCAACGTCTGCTTCCGTTACATTCCATTATCGAAGAGACACTTGACTGGCCGTGAACTCGATCAGGCGCTGCACAAGGTGTGTGTGAAATATTTATTATTTTCAATATTATTATTTCCATTTCGTATTTACATTTTTATTCGAGAGTTTATATATATTTCTTACTCTTTTATTTTTTATCCATTTTATTCCGAATGGTATCGCGTGCAGATCGCGCCAATGATCAAGGAGCGTATGATGCGAGCGGGAACAATGCTGATAACGTATCAGACGCTGAGAGATATGCCGAATTTCTTCAGACTAGTATTGCAGAATTCGGGATTGACAGAGGCTGACATGAAGTTCTTCGTCGAAGAGATCGAAAGACTCGCTGTAGATCTTTAATTTAACCGTTTTTAATTGCAGATATTGTAAATATCGATAATATGTATGTATTTTGTGTATTTTACTAGTGTAAAAAATAGTTGCATTTGTGGTAAATCATTAATTTAAAAAAAAAAACAATTAGTAAAAATATTTTTTTTTCTTATTCAATTTATCAGATTACTATATTTTTTAATTAACATTTCTTTTTTTTTTGTTAATCTCTATTCATATTCTACACATATGCATAAATTGAAAATGTATTCGCAATCAGAAAGTTTAGAATAATTAAACAAAAAAGCGACAAAAGACGTATAGCATTATCCCTTTCATAAAGAAGTCAAATCAAACAAGAAAATAATTAAGTTGAAACAAATTACGTAAGAATGGGAGGCAGCAGAATATAGAAACCTGATTGCAACATATATAACATTCAATTTTTTTTTCTTTTCTACATAATATGTATCATATTACATAATATGTATCATATTATGTCTCATGACAATAATTACGACATATTTACAAATATTTTTAAGGTCTCATAGTATGATTTACATTCAACAAATTTTGATTTTCATCATATACTATACAATTCAATAACTCTGTGTAATAACTTTTAATAGTGAGTCATTAATCGTAACAAAAATATTTCACATTCGCGACGTTTGGACCGTAAATTAGTCTTTATATAGATATGCACGATCCTTTAGATAATTGTTCCTCGTTAATCCTTCCTTCTATATTCGCAATTCTCTCCGCCGAAAGCTTATAAGAGAATTTAACTATACTCCTTAAGGAACTTGATGTGAAATTGCTTCAGCGCTTCGAGCATCGTTTTTATCTTTTCTTCCTGAGGCAGTATTGTAGTCCGGAAGTGATACGTGCCAGGTTTTTGACCAAAACCTGAACCCGGAATCACGCAGATTCCGGTGCTCTCTAGCAGCTTGAACGCGTAGAAGACGTCTGGCTCCTGACCTTTCGCTCGCGCCGCCTCGATCGCCTTTGGCGGCAGATCTAGGCGCGGAAACACATACATTGCGCCCATCGCTGGATTTGTCTAAAAAATATTGTTAGAATATACAAATATTGTTAGAATGTACAATTTTAAGAGCGATTAAGAGCAGCTTTTCTATCAGTTACTTGAAAAATCAAAAGACCTTATATCCTGGAATACTGTTAATCGTATCAACGACGAGTCGCGATCTCTTCGCTAAAGACCGCAGCGTTTCCTTCTTCTCTTTTTGAAATTTCTCGTACGATGGTTCATTCGGCTGTGGCGGATTCACCACAACATCCATCACGACTTGGCCGAGTACGCTCGGACATAGCATTGCAGAGATCGATTTCAGCAATACCTTCATCACTTCCGGATCCATGTTGATGATTTCGGCGTAACCACCACGAATCCCGCACTCGCCCATGTATCCTGAAAACGAAATATAATTCAGTTTTGAAATTTCTTGAAAAATATTTACAAGTCTGATTTAGATTTAAAAATCCTTTGATTAAACTGTTCAGTGTTGCAAACTTTTATGATAAAAATAACAAATTTAGCTTAAGATGGAGTGTTCCTTAAATTATTAAAGTTCAATATTTTAACTAATATTAACAATTTTTAATGACTTTATTCGTTTTTTTACGCACCTTTTGAAATTGACATAAACGAAGCAAGCTCCATTTTCGAATACGGTTCGCCCATCTCTGTCATGACCTTTTTGAATGAATGAAACGCGCTGTCTTTATCATATATATTGTCCTGGTAGACTTCATCGGCTAACAGGAACAGATGATTCTTATGGGCGAAGCGAATAACATTTTCAATATTAGCGCGAGTCAGTACTTGACCGGTTGGGTTACCAGGATTGATCACTACCAACACTCGCGGATTGCACGTGCCTTTATATTCCTTCAATACTCGTTCCAATTCACTAATTTCTAGTGACCACTTGTTGTCTTCGTCGAGGTAATATCCGATCTGCGCGAGACCAAATTCTGCCAAAGTTGCCGAATATAAAGGATATTGTGGAATCGGAACCAGTACGCCGGATGGTTTGTTGTCAATTTTTTCGTTGAACAGTTTCAGGAATGACTGGAAAGGAAAATCAGATAAAAAAACAGGAAAATAAGATGCAGTATTGGTTTTCTTTCTTCCTTTCTTATCCAAAAAAATATAAAGTTTAAAAATTTCAATTCTTTAATTCATAAACATATACATATATATATATATATATATATATATATATATATATATATATGAATATCTCTGTATATATACATGTGCTTCAATAATAAAATTTTTATCTCTACTTTTGATGCATACATTTGTTTCCAATAGCACATATCTTTTATTATGTATTTTTTACCAGAAAAAATTAGAAAAAAAGCTACATTTAAACAAAACTTTAAATCCGCGCATACCTTGATACCGTCAGAGGCACCATTCGACAAGATGACGTTGTGATAGTCGCAAGGAATACCTCCATCACGTTGTTGGATATAGTGCGCGACGTGCTTACGAATCACTTCGATGCCAGCCGATTCCGAATACGAGCCCACGCTACCGCCCTTACAACCGTTGAGGACTGTCCGAGCGCGTTTTTTCGCATCCTCAGGATAGCTCGGATCATCCAACAGATTCGGCGAGACCGCCAAAGTCAACACCTGGCGTAGAAATGTGATGGGCTGCTGGCCCATC
The DNA here is from genome assembly GCF_003227725.1 of Camponotus floridanus. Lineage (NCBI taxonomy): Eukaryota > Metazoa > Arthropoda > Insecta > Hymenoptera > Formicidae > Camponotus > Camponotus floridanus. The sequence continues at coordinate 376,678 of NW_020229242.1, forward strand.
GCATGAGCGTCGCCCACGTTCGCTTTGATCACCTCATTAAAAGGTTTCTTAGCACCCTGCAAGAAGAAAACACGATATTAGATATTTAATTGCAGTTTTATATGATAATTTTTTTATTGATATAAATAATTGTCAAAATGTTTTATGACAATCACAGGTGACAATCACTTTTTCACCTAAATTTTAACAATATTCAAATCATATCAAATTTCATGTTAAAGAGATTAGAAAATACAATACGAAATATTTAATTACAATTTTATATTTTGATAACAATTACAAATTAAAATTCTATAAAAACATAATTCGATTAAAATACGATTTAATCGCTAATTCAAGGAGTGTATTAAATTATGTTTAATTTTTTGAAAAAACCCGGAATTTTATTTTCTGTACTGTTTCGAAAATGTGAATATTTTTTTAAAGATTTTAATTAAATTTATTTAAATGATATTTGAACTAAATGTAATTGTTGTCAACATTTCCATTAAAAAATATTTTAAATTTGTTCTTAAATACTTTTCACAATTTGAATATTAATTTAATACAATATAATTCTTTTCCTCATATTGAAAATAACATGTTTTTATAAATATATATGTCCCTTTAACTTAATTTTATTTTTATTTTTATTTTATCTACTTTTATTTTAATTATTGTTTTCGTAAAATTTCTGTAATATTCTTTAAACATATGAATGAAAAGGCGAAATATATTTGCTCTTGTAAACTGGCTAAATTTCGTTACTATGTAATTGTCTCATTTACAGATATTATGCAATTATGTGTGAAATTGAGAGAAGTGCGAAAATGTACATTCATGAGTTATGTAATTATGTGTGAAACTGAGGAGAAGCGCGATAATACGCATTCAATGACGACGCATCTGCGATTCATCGATGTTAATTATTTCAGTGCATAGTTACTCAATGCGCAATGAATAAAATACTATATCTCTATTGTTTTTTCGGTAAATTTTAACATTAACATTAGTGGCAAGCCGATATTTCTACTTTTAAAACGCATGAAAAATGTCTTTTCGAAATGTCAAGAGTCACAAAATCAGCAGTCACACGGAAACACGTTCTGGAAAAAGACTACCAAAAAAGTATACTTATTTTGAAACATTTTTTGTAACGACGAAAGATAAAACCAACAATGCATCTGCGTTATCTTTTAAAATTATTTTTTATCTTTCCGATAATTTTATTACTCAACTTTATTGGCTGTACAGTCTTCGCAAAATGTGATCGAACTGAAAATATTAATATTTATACTTTCCGCATAAAGATATGAATATGCAGATGTAAATGAAACAGTTAAATAATAACAGTTAAATAAATTCTTAATTCGATAATACATTATTTGATTCATTTCTGACTTTTGTAATATTCTAAATCTATTTTTTTCGGAGGACAAAGAATTCTTAAAATTTTCGAAAAATTCTTGGACATTAAATTTAGATATAATTATATATAATTTGATATAATTTGAGAAAATATTTCAATAGCAAAGAATGCGCACTAAAAATTCAGCATACTTTCACTATTTACAAAAAATATAATCTGAGTGAGTTACAAATTTTTGCATATATTATCTTGAATATTTACAGTACTCTTACAAGAAAATTGAAAATTTTATCATTATTTTTCTTACTCTTTGTAACAATATTATATGTTGCCATAATAATATATGTAAAAACTTTTTATTGAAATAATTTTTAATCTACGTCGACCGCTGTATTAAATTTTCTCGTGTTATGATGCGTTTTAGATGCAATATAAAATATTTACAATTTCTTTCATTTTCTTCGAGATATGACACATACAACCTTAACACGATATTTCTATGCGACTCTACTGATTCTGATAAAACGGATAAACGCAATGGCGCGATAAGCACTGCCATATGTTCACCCGTCATACATGTATTTTATCGATCGAATCAAAAGAGTAAGAGAAACAATCAGCGTGAAATAATTGAAAAATATTATCATGGTTTTTCTAATGCTGGATACATTTCGTTACACGTAATAACCGCAATTACACGATTACAATATATTTTGTACGCACCGATACGTTATCAGACATTCCGCTCTTAGATAACAAGTAATTGTACAAATAATCGTACGAATCATCATCTAATGGTTCCTCTCTTTGGCAACATAATAATTGAGATATACATCTGTTTTATTCTATTTTTTTATGTTTAAAAAATGGTTCCCCTCTTTGGCAACATAATGATTGAGATATACGTCTCAATTTTATTCTATTTTTTATTTTTAAAAATCCAATGAATCATCCAACTGAGTGCGTAACTGAAGGAGACTATTTTATCTCAAACCGTTTGAAAAAAATAAAGGAGGAAAATATAAAAGTTATTAAAATGATGGAAACATTACAGATTCGAGGAGTAAAATTGAAGTGGAGTTATAAATAAATCTTCTTTACTTTTTACGTGTAGAAATAGTTTTTTAGATTCCAATCTTATATATATATATATATATATATATATATATATATATATATATATACACATATATATTTTTTTTGCTCATTGGATTTACATCTAGTCTATTATCGAGCTCCATTCAACATTTCGCAAGGGTCTCGTTCGACGAAGGTCCAACTAGCGATTATTTCCCTTCTCTTTCTCCTCCTTCTTTCTACCTTTGACACTTGGCGTTTCACCATGGCAACCTCGCGTCTATCACCAAGCGCGCATCCTCTCGCCCTTCTTCCACCACTCTTCACCCACTCTCTCATATCCATTCAGCTTATATTCATTCTACCGCATCATCGTGCGTTCTTACGCGATGCACTTGTCTTTCCTCCCGCATTCGAAAAACAAATCAGCTTGGACGACAATATTTTTATATCGCTCTCGCTCGTGCCTGGACTCGCTCTCTCAGTTTCCCAGTCGTCGTCACCTTACCTTACCTTTTGTAGCTCCTTCTCGAGCTCCAACGCCCTGATGAGTAGCGGGCCGCGCACCGCATACTCCATCTTGCGCAGATTCACGAAGACGTTGTCCTCGGTGAGGACCTTGCCGCACGGGCCCGCTGCTGCGCTCGCTGCCATGCCGCGAAACGAAGTGATGGTCCGCTTCTGCTGGAACAGCGCGGAGGACACCGGCCCGCCATCCGTCATCCCTACCCCTCCACCGAGTAGCGCCCCGCCGGCACCCTGTCTCGTCGTCATCGTCATCGTCATGGTCTTGGCCGACCAGCCGCCGGCGATCACCGCGCTTCGCAGACGCGGGTGCGACATGACTGGGATTATTCTCCCTCTTCCAAGACTCGTCGCAAAACTTTGCCGCACTCGGCGATTTCCTCGTAACGATGTTTCTTCGCGCCTCTCCTCGTTCCTACCTCATCGCTCGATCCAGGGGATCGACGCAGGAAAATCACGCGCACATCACACGTCAGCTGGGCTGACGATTACAGCTGATACGAGGCGCGGAAAGGGAGAGGGAGGGGGAGACACGCACGTTCCCGAGCCTCCGCGACGCTGTGGAGTGTGGAGTTCGATACAAGCGGCACGCCACCTGGGTCACGTTACACGCGTCGTCGAGATGCGTCCGAGAAGATGATGACCCGCGCGAATACGAATCACCGTGGGAAGCGATTCGCGGCCCTGCAAAAAGAGACGCGGTTATCGATTAATTTATTCGTTCATCAACGGGCAATATATTTAGTCTTGAAAAAAAAATTGAAATCCATGCGCGAATGAAATGTATAATAAAACGTGTAAAGGAAGATCCCATACAGCATAGAATATTGCAGCAATATTATTAATATTGTTGTAACATTGCGGCAACATTGCAATATTGCCGCAATATTACTGCAATGTTCTGTGCTGTATGAGATCTCCTACTTTTCCATTTTCTTCGATATCACAGACAATATAAATTAAATTGATGATAAAATTGTAGGACACTCTACATATAAATAATGTCTCTCTCATTATACGATACTTTAATAATGTATTCTGGAGGTAAAGTAACGCATAGAAAAATCCTAATACGAAAATATCGAAATCACGTTATAGTCTGTGAGTTATAAACTGTCAAAGCTTACAAGAGGAAATTCGCGCGTTCAGGCTCGTAACTACAATTACACATGTACCAATCTGTCATTCGTTATTGATTTTCAGGTCAATTAATATATATACAACTATTATAAGTTATAATTGTTACAGGCGAAATATTAAAAAAAAAGATTAAATTTTAAGAATACTTAAAAAGATATAAATGTTTCGCGTACAATAGTTATTGCTCCCCGTTAGTAACTAAACTTGTTAATATTATCTATTCTCCAAAATGTAAATCCAATAGTCACGCTTAAGAAACAACAAAGTAAAGTCAGCTGTGCGGTAAAAATCAATATGAACGGGAAATCAATAAAGATGAGAGATTGTTAGGCACAGTTTTATAAGTATAGTTACAGGCCTGAGCGCGCGAATCTACGCGATGTCAAATCATGATCACTTGTGACTTTGATATTTTTGTTTTTAGGATGTTTGACTCTCCATCTCTTCGATCCTCAAAATACGCTGTTAAAGCATTGTATTGAAGCACGACGGTTGCGAAATATCCCGTGCATGTTATATACATTTTTATATACGAACATTCTGAAATAATACATGTATTCTTTGAGAAATATGCACGAAAAAAAATAGCTTATAATAATTGCTTAAAAATAGTTTTGTAATAATACCGTGATTGGATTATGTGTCGCGAATCAGACCGTTTCTTCACGCCTTTCGCGAAGTTACTGGATCGCTCCTTGAAAGCGCAGAGAAAGAGCGAACGATCTGTCGCAAAGACGCGCGCACGCGCATCTTATTTCTCGTCTCGTATGTTTTTCTGTTCCGAATCAGTGATGTCCGAAGCGAATTTAAGTAATTCGTAAAATCCACTCGAATTCTATCAAAGATAGATCTCATAAATAATGACCTTTCTCTTCTCTTAGATTTTTCGATTGTTTTCTCGTCGTGATTCTCTTAATTAAGTGCATGTTTAATTTTTTGACAAATAAGATAAAGATCGTCTCTTTTTTTTAAATAAAATCTAAGCCAGGATCTAGAGACCATTTTTTTAATCATCGACTTTTTGATTATCAATGAATTTTAGATTAGATTGTGAGAGACATTATGTAAGGGATAAATGCACATCAGATATATGACGAGCTTATAGAGCCGAAATCTGTTGGTCTTAACCGTATACTTTTTGCTTCTTTTTTTCTATCTTGCTCTTTCCTTCGATATCTCTATTTTTTACGTCAAGCAATATTTTTTATCTGCGTCGTGCAGAAAAATATTGAAATGGCAAATTGATATCATCCTCCAATTATCTAAAAAAATCATATTGATCAAGACAAGTAAAAAAAACAGAGAGAGCACAAAATGTAATTTTAATTGATAAATATATATTTATTTCGAATGTAGGAAAATATAGAGGAAAATAAGAAGAAGAATCTAGAAGATACAGCTAAGAGGAGCAGATTTCGTATAGATTCCAACGCAATTGAGATTAACAGAGAATCATCAAGTGTCAACCGAAGGTCGCGGTCTTTGTACCATGAACTTTAAATAATGTAAGATTATATGCTGGATATACGCGCGCTCATGTCTCCCATTTCGTTGAAAAAATGTGAAAAAAGGAAGGCAGGAAAAGCTGCGCGCACGCACTATCGGTCGCTGATGACGAAAATAATAAACACTCTGACCATCGTCGATTGATCGCGACCGAACGATTGACTCCCGGTTGACCGACTATCACAACACTCGGAAAACATTATATTCCAAAGGCCGTGGATCTATTTGCGCGTCTTTTATAGCGATATATCTATCATATAATGCGATATATTCATTGTTAAAAATAGTCGACGCAAGTTCGTTAATCGAGGATTTTTGCAAGACTCACCTATCGCTCACGACCAGCTTTCGCTTTGTCCTGCATCCGTTTAATAAGACATGCGATTCCACATTTTCCCTTTATTATTCCTCATTCATATTTTTAGAGCCGTTATTATGTAAGTGCGCGAGTGGGTGAGCAGGTGGTATATCTCTTCCTCTATTACTGACCCTGCCAATAACAAAATTCGTTATGTACGAGAGAATTTGAACTAGGCTTATAAACTAAGGAATTTAATCGCGAGGATTTAATCTCCCCGTTATTCGATCTCGGGTGATCACTTCAATGTTCTCGCGTTTTACGACTTAAAAATGATTTGCGAACCGACAATTTGCGATAATTAACACCAGAAATTGACTGAGATGTGATAAATAGTCAGCGGTGAAAATATGCTTCCGCGGAAAGATAATTAACTCTGATTTGATTCTCTCTTAACAACAGTAGGTAATAGTCGAGACGATAAATAGTTAATAATTAACTCCGAAAAATTACGAGAGATGACAGTACTCGTATATTTCTTATGATTTCTTTCTTATCGACAATTTATAAAATTAAAAAATTCTCTTCCTTATCGACAATTAAATAATCCAACTTTAATCTTATTATTTATTTTTAGAATAAAAAGTAAAAGTAAAAAGTAATAGACATTATCGCGTAAGACAAATTACATTTTCCACATTTACGATAAAAGATGTGCGTTTTTGAAATTTGGAGCGAGAAATAAAAACTGTAGCTAAAATAAATAAATTGAAATATACATATAAAACATAAAAACGAGCTCTATTTTAAATACGTCAAAAGTTTATCATAATAATTACAATAATTACGCACAATTACATTTAAATATTGTGCATACTTGGGCGATACAAAATATTTTCTTATTTAAAATTTTTGTTTGCTTTATATTTCAATTTATTATTGTGTAATAATAAAAAAATAATTAAATTTTACTCAATGTAATTTTTTTTAAACTGGTTGGAATCTGAAATATGAAATATCGCGGATTTCTTATTTCATTATCGATATATCGATTTTTATAATAAAATGTATGCTTTTTAAAGCAACAGCTTTTTGATGAATTGATAAGAGTATCGATTAAAATGTATTTCGCTGGTGACACGCGAGATTCGACGTGGCTTTGCATCCTCAAGGGGATTTCCCGCTTGACGCGACGCAAAAACGCTCGTTCTCCTGTAACAGCTCAACCGATCGCTATTTTTGGCTTGCGTACGTGCCAAGTTCGCGCAACGTTCCGTTCGTTCTCCGCCATCGGTTATTCGCTGTTGTAGCGTACGATTCGCTCTTTTAAAATTTAAATAGCTTTATAACTCGCAAAAAAAATTTTCACTCGACAATATTACAGGAGAAACTACTCCTCTCTAATTTATGCGGTTTAAAATGAATGTAATTTTAACAATTGATCGTTTTTAGAATTAATTTCGTGCCGTTTCATTGATTAATTATAAGTGACACGTGAAAAAAATCTAAAGTAAAATTGTCTATTTTACCGGATAATTTCGAATACAATAGAAAAAAATCGAAATTTGTTTCTTTTTCATGAATCAAGAAAAACGTTGCATTTTATACGATAATTTTATAGAAAAAGATATTTTCTTCGCATTCATGTACTCGATCATAAAAGTATTTTTGCACTAGCCTCTCTCTTACAATACGCGAAAAATATCAACAATCGCGGATGACTAACGTCAAAGTTGTTTCCTCGCCACATGGTCGAGCGGGATATTCCCAGATGACAGTTAAAATCGTTGCGCGTCAAGTGCAAACAATTCGCAGGAATTTGGCAATGGACGAGACAACAGCTGCGTTTGGCGGATGTTGTTATTAGCAGGTCATTGGTACCGCATTTTTTCCCGAATATTGTGCGCAATATCACAAAAAAAATTTCCATCGAATTTCGAAAAGTTGATATCGATAGAACGTCCTGCCAACATTTATTTCACGCTCGAAAAATTAATTCGAATATCATTACATCGCTTCTGATTTCTGGGGAATGAAACGAGTGAAGTGATATAGAGTAGACTTTGTATTTTCTCTTTTCTTCTGATTAATCTCATAAAATAGTCACACACTTTCGCCGTATCTATCTTTGTCACGCGCGCTTCTTTCTCTCACACACATCTCACATATCAGAAAAATATACAAAATTTCCGTCTACCTGGAAAGTAGGATCGGTGCAGATGCAAGGGAGAGAACAGAAGACAGAGTGTCATCATCACGAACGAGAAATCGAAAGAGAGCTTCGAGTTTAAATCTGGACACTGTTGATTTTGATCGAAAATGACGATTAAATATCATAATTATAAGTTCACTCTACATTTTTGTAATAATCTAGTTATGATTGTATTTATGGTAAATTTTATCATTAAAAAATCGATTGGTGAATTTTGAGAAAATTTTTAAGAATAATGTACATCGTCTTCTATACTCTGTAAAAAAGACATTTTTTAAAAAAATTTTAGAATATACTTGTATAAATATAGGCCTTCGAACACGAGGTTTGAATCTCTGACATTTCAAATTGATTTTTCTCAAGCATCGCGTATCTGATACTTTGAGAATTTCAAACAAACGTTAAATCTGGAGTATTCGTGTAGCGAGCTTCGCATATTCTTTGCGAAGATCAAAGCCAAATTTTCCTAAGCGAAAATATACATGATACATGGCCATCGTCTTTAATTCTAATCGCTTTATAATTTTCACTATTTTGATGTGATAAATAAATTAAAATTTAATTGCGGTTTTGATAATTCAAGATTCAAAAACTGTTTACATGTACATTTCGTTAATTTCTTAACAATTTAAGAAACATCCCAGATATCTTTGAAATGGTAAATATCTTCTTTTCAATTACACAGATATGATTTTAACCACAGCCTGGTTAAAATTTGAAATTCTTAACAAAAATAAAATATGAATGATACAATTATTTTAAGTGCAATGTATTGCATGAAACTGTCCTGTACAATTCTAGAAAGAAAAAAATGTCATCACGACTCTAAAGTATGTACATATACGCCTCATATACACTTTGTGTTGTGGTGATGACACGTTGAATGCGCGTGCGATATGCGGCCAATTATTATTAGCGTCAACAACAAACATACAACTCGCGAACAAGAAATTATCTCGCAGACAGACATACAATAAATTAATAATAGGCATCCTATTAAATCATTAATAGGCGTACAATAAGAAATCAATATTAACGTATCATCGTCGTTACGTGTACATTCCACGTAATACTGTACCGATTATATCAATGCCGTTATATACTTATTGAGCAGACCAATCTGTCATTCACTACACGTGCGGAAAGCGCGGAAAATATGCAGGATGGAAGTCAAAATTTTTTTTCATATCGAACATGTGTTATTTTATTTAAAATACTATTCTCTTTTACGCTCTAAAAAATTCGCAAATATTGTACATATCTTATTTATGTAGGATTGCGAGTTTTGCACGTAAATTACTTTAAATAAATGTCTACGATGTAATCTGGTCTGCTCGACGAATGAGTATATAGCGCGCTTCTCTATTTAGTAGTAAACTACTCGCGCATTTTTCTTTCTATATATAAGATGTCTCCGAAGTCACGTGCTCTGGGATTTTGATTGTTTCTTTTAGTCTATACGAGAGACTAACGACTATGCGACTTTGGCGCGCGATTTCGAGTTCATCTCATATAAATCAGACCCGTCGTCTCGTAATCGTTCATCATCAGTCCGTAAACGATAAATAAGTTAGAAAAACGACAAAGACTGTCATTTCGACGGAAGAGAAAGATTCGCTTGTGCATATCTATGCGGGGATTTCTCCTTCTATATAGATGCTTGTTTGAAAAAATACAGACGGAATACAGACGCAGTCTAATTTTTAGAACACTGCGTTGTCTCGAGAAGACCGTTTCCGCAAGAAAGCCGACTATTCGCGCAAACTTACGGTACCGTTTGCTCGCGTTTATTCCGTTTTATAAAAGAGAGAAGGCCTCAATCCTAAGGCAATGACGAGCGTCTCGCAAGATTCGTTCATTGCACGGCTCGCACACGACTAGTTTGATCCTAGTTGGCATTGGAAAAAAAATTAGAAGAAAAAAAGAAAAGATATAGCTGCCGCGCTTAGCGTTCAACGCCTTTACGTAATTGTCGAGTCACTTTATGGTGCGATTATTCGATGTCTTTCGAAATTCTTCCGTCGTCCCTTAAGAACGCACGAAATTCTCTACTTCATCAACAATCTTCATTTTCATTTTTACAACTTTTTCTCGTCGAGTCTTATCCCCACACTCTCTATTTCTTCGTGTCCTCCGTCGAGGGCGGTGGCAGCGGAATTGCTTGCTCGGACACTGGTTGTTGCTGCTGCTGCTGCTGCTCCTTCTTCTTCGTCTTTTTCGCCTTCTTTTGCACCTCCGGCGATTCCATCTTTTCCTTCTTCGTTTCCTCCGTCTGCTGTTTCGGTGTCGTATCCTTGTTTTGTGTCGCATCACCATCTTTTTCGTTGCTCGTTTCCTTCTCGTGTTCCATCGGTGCATTAACCTGTTCTATATTTTCTGCTGTACGATTTTCTACTTTCTGCTCATTTTTCTCATTGATCTTGATATCCTGTTGAACGGCGGGAGCGACATTCTGATTCGTGGATTCGACAGCTGTTGCCGCATTTTCATTTTCCGAAGACTCTTTCGTCTACGCAAAAAGAGAAAACGAAACAAGACGTTAAATTGATAGAACGATTCATTAAAAATATTACAATAGAAAAAATAATGAAGAAAAATAAATCAAATGATAGAGTCTGGAATATAAAACAAATTAAAAATAAATTGCAATTTATTAGAAAATTTTATATAATATCGATAATGAAACACTTTGAAACATCTTTCGTTTCAAGTTCTTACACGATTTCTTACCTTCGTCGGTGATGACGGCGCTGGCGGAAGTGGTATCGGTTCGTTGGCCTGCTTCTCCTGCTTCACATCCACATCCATAAGCTCAGGGACTTGCGAGACCTTTTCTTCCTGCTGGTCCTTTTGTTCGGGACATTCTTCTTCCTCTCGCAAAACAGGTTGCTGTTGGCCGGTGAGTGGTGCCTTCGTTTCCAGTAAGCTGATGGTATCCTGTATGGTCTTGATAGCATTCTTACGCGCCTGCCGCACATTCTCCCGACCTTCCGTCTCGATGTCGTCCAGCTTGAGTAGTTCACGCGTCAGCATCTCGTCCAAATAAATGTACTCCTTGTCTTGTCGAGAGCCACCGACGTAACGTCGCACCTGCTCTGCCAGATTATCTACTTCTTTCTGTACCTGAGCGACTTTCTCCAAAGGATCCTTTGGGGCCGGCGGCGGCTTAGGCTTCGGTATTTCTTGCTGCTGCTGTTGCTGTTGTTGTTGTTGTTGTTGTTGCTGCTGCTGATACTGTGGCTGTTGAGCTTGCTGCTGCTGTTGATGATACTGAGGCTGCTGATGCTGCTGCGGTTGCTGCTGCTGATACTGCGGCTGCTGTTGATGATGCTGCGGTTGCTGCTGGTACTGCTGAGGTTGCTGATATTGCTGCTGATGCCGTCGCATCTGCGGTTGTTCAAAACTCGGCTCGTAGAATGCGTTTTGAAAATGCGACGGTGGCCACTGTTGTCTGCCAAAGTGTTCATTAAAGTGCGACGGTCTGTGAAAGTGCGGCGGCGACGGTTGCCGCTGCTGATGATGGAACGCGGGCGGCGACGTATCGTCGGTGAGCTTCGACATTACAGGTTCGTCACGACCCTCCACGAAAATGGGGATGTGCCGGACGTTGCTAGATGGTTTGCCGGGCGATTGGGCGCGCTGTTGTTGATTGTGCTGCGGTGTGATGTCCACTCGGGACACGAATCTCTGTCCTTGGCCGGGTACCGACTGTTGCTGCTGACCTTGGCCGTGTTGTTGCTGTTGCTGCTGCTGTTGGCGATTCTCCGGTGGTGCCGACATCGAGCGCTGACCGCGCTCGCTCTTCTCCGGACTCGTCTCCATGTTGCGGCGCCGCTGCTGCTGGCCTATGTCCACGGTGTTGCGCAGACCGTATTGCGGTATCGCGGACGACGACGTCAGGTCTGGCTCGCCGCCGCTGTGCGAGCTAACGGCGCTCGCGCCGCTCGCGGCGCTGCTACCGCTCGCTTGGCTACGCGCGTCCTCGTCCACTTGATGCTGCTGACCCGATTGTTGATGTTGTTGTCCGTCGTTAGCGCTACCACCAGAGTCGCGACGCCGATGGCGACGATCGCGCAGCAGGGAGCCGCCAAACGGCCAGGGCGGGCCGCGTAGATGCTCGGCGAGCTCGGGATGTCGCGCCGCGAGATCGTCCAGGTGCGCGCGGATGCCGTCGCCTCGTCGACGTTCGAACACGTCGGTCTCGTCGTCGAACGGAAAACCCTGCAACGGTAGAAATTGCGTAAAGTTGCGTATCGACGTATAAAATGATACTAGAGAAAAAAATGCTTTGTAAAAATTTATTTTGAAACGAATTTTTTTTCAATATATATAGAAAGAGAGAGAAGAGAGTATAAAGATATCATCTTATATTATTATATTAGATTTCTTCATAGCTTGTACATCGTATACCCTCAGCTTTGTACAACTGCCGAATATCGTCTACAGCCCAGCTTTCGCTAGATTCAGATCCACTGGGCATTAATGACCGTAATTAGGCGTGACATTCAATATCATCGTGTTCTTCGATCCGACCAGTAAGCGAGCAAGGGCGCCCCGAAGGGGAAATTGCGCGTAATCGGGCACGAGGTGACGAATCCTCCTTCTGCGACGAATCGAGGTCACATCACGTCGTCGTTCCACTTAGCGGGCGGACGGATGGGCATTATAAGAAAGTCACAGTCGCGAAAGAAAAATGGAGTAGGTGGAGAGGAGAGAACGTGCGCTTTATATACGAGCACCTACGCCGATAATCGGATTTTCCTATTTTCGGCACCACGTTGCCGGCTCCCTGCGGCTGCCAGCGCTCGCGAAATTCGCAAACGCACCGCCGTTGTCGCCTTCGCTCTTTTCATCTGTCAACCGTGATAATTTGTGACTTGATGCATAATAATGCTATTCAGTGATTTTCGAGCTTTAATTCTGCATCGGTCTGACAAATTTGTTTACAACTACATTAGATTAATATCTTTATCAAAGCTACAGTGTATTTAAAAAATACAATTAAAAGTGCGAGGATAAACGAGACACGTTAATAAAATTTATGTTTTATCTTGTCGACAAAAATAATTAGTGTCTCATCCATCATGCTTAATAAAAATTGTTACGAGAATTCGAATAAAATTGAGACAGATATTTTTTATACATTTAGAAGAATCATTTTTATTAATTAAAATAATCTTTGAAATTTTTTTATCTAAAGGGAAGTTTATTCTTTTATTACGTAAATTTGTCACGTTGAATTATTTCATCCGGCATTTAAAATAAATAAATAATTTAAAAAAAGAGAAGCGATCAATTCTTTGCAGCTGTTAGAGCGATTTACGAATGAACATAATGTTTTCGCATTTTTTTTCTATTCTTTCAACCGGAATAAATTTTTATAAGATTGAGAAACTGATTTAAATTTTTCATCTTTACTAATAGTGTAAATTCCGCACAGATTTTTGTCCTATGTACATGTAATGAGCGCATTAGAAATAAAATCCAAAATAATATATTATCCACACGATATACGTCGCCTCGAGAAACTCAGTGTTAAAATTAAAACATACAGCCTGCAGATCTAAATATTGAGAACTGTCACGCATACACGCGCATCCAAGTAAGTAAGAATCTCGGAAATGTCAAAGAACATTCGACCGGAATAATTGGAATTGAAAAAAAGAAATAAATAAAAATCTCTTTTTTCTGGAAAAACTTTTTATTTCCACCGGATGATTTCATACGTAAAGGGGGAGGTGGGAGAGAGGGTGGGGACGATTGTGCTCGGTGTCCCATTCCCTCTTTATCCCCGTCCTCGTCTCGGAGCACGCGCAAATACGCCCACGCGAGTCGTTCGTCACGCGTTCCAGAATCACCGAGACGCGAAACGTCATCCGCGACGCGCGGAAGTATAAGATCCCCCCCTCTCGCCCACTTCCTCCTTCCCCTCTTTCCGGTGCTCGTTTCCTCGGGCACGAAATCGCGATCCGGAGCGATCGAGATTTTCGAAAGGGCGTATGGTGTACGGTGTACATGTCCGATAACGCGGCAAAATGACGTCACGCACGGAGTCGCCGCGCCTTTCGCGACGTAACGTGGTACGTACATACGTCACGTAGCCGGTTATCGATCACGATAATAATAATGGCGAGGCTAAATGAGTTCGTGACGTCACGGATGCTCGATACTTTTGGCGACTTCCCGCGGTAATTCCTCTTCTCGTTCCTCGGTCTTATCTTTCTCTCTCTCTTTCATATGTGCGTGATTTCGTAATACGTTTGATACATGTTAATTTATTCGGATAATTATTACGACGGCGATATTATCTCAATGAGACGATAATTGAGATTTTTCCGAGCGAATAAAAAATCGACTCGGTATAACATCTCGATTTTTATCTTCCAACTGCGTGTTTTATCGCCGCGAAAAATACGTCGCGTTCCACGTAAATGCTATTTCTGATTTCCACGCGATCTCGGTGCGGAATGCGAGAAGGAGCAGACGGAGAGAAATAGAGAGAAGGGAGAGAGAAGAAGAGACAAGAGAGGGGGGGGGAGACGGAATAAAGCGCGAAACGTATGGAAATATCTCGCGCGCGTCGCCGATTCCATTAAAAGGTACGGATTGTCTTCCCAAAAAGGAGGCTCTCGGTATCGTTTTGTAATCGAGACTCGACTCATGCAGCACGAAATATTGCGGGGATATTCTTAGTATTGCTGCAACATTGCAGAAACATTGCAATATTGCCGCAATATTAGACGAGTTATCGCCCATCCAGCACAAAACATTGCGGCAATATTGCAATGTTGCGGTAATATTGCTGCAATGTAACAACAATGGTCCGTCTTGGGCAATGACGCGGCGAAACATTTATTTTACCCACTCGACGAAAAGACATAAATGTCAAATTCGCGAGAAGATTAGGTTAGGTTAGGTTTCCTCGGAGCAAAGGTAAAGAGAGAGACCTACGATTCGAGACTGTCGGCGTCGTCTTCTCGGTCTCGTTGTCTCGTCGTCTACGGTCTCGCGGGAGGAGGAAAACGAGGGGGAAAAAAAAGGTGGATGTAACGTCACTTACGGGGAACGAGCGGTCCAGATCGATCTCCCGTCCGAATTTGGATGCTGCGTCCACGATGACAGGCGAGTCCATTTTCTGGACCTGTTTTTCGAGCCCGCGTCCGCTTTTGGATACGTGACACGAATTCTCTCTCTCTCTCTCTATCTCTATCTCTCTCTTACTATACAACAGCTAATTCTTTCTCTTTCCTCTCTTTTTCTCCGGATATCGGGATATATATTTCGCAACTCTTACCGTATGCCCGCGCGATTCTCGAAAGCGCGACTGGAAGGTCGAGAAAAAGCTCTCTCTCGCGAGATTCTTCTCGAAATCTCGCGCCTTCTTTCTCTCTCTTGGCTTTTCCTCGTCTCCTCCTCGCGCTTCTGCCTCCGGCCGCGATTACATAAGCCACTGTACACTCGGTCGCGTCTCTCTCTCTTTCTCTCTCTCGCTCGCCGTCACCGGTGTACTTTTTCAAGGTCGACTCGTCTCTCCCGCGAGAAAGAAAAACACGCGTACGACGCACGTGTCAGCGTTTCGGTGGCTGCGCGCGCGCACACACGACCGTCACGGGCGCGGACGACAGGGAGACTGACAGCAGGAGCGGGCTGCGGCGGGCGACTTAAATGCGCGATTACGTGTGGATCGCGCGCCCCACGTGATCGCCAGCGAGCGGAGGCGGCCGCGAGAACTTGCTAGAATCTTCTCGCGTCTAATCCCCCCCCTTTCTCTCCTTCTCTCTCTCGAAATGCTAGACATCCGACAACGAGAACGGGTCCGTTCGTTTTTTAACGATGCGTTTTATTCGCGTTCTTATTAAAGTTCCTAGGGCTCGTTGGGCAGGTAGACCCTTTTCGATCGAAAGCGAGAGAGAGGGGGAGACAGGAAGGGAAGGAGAAACGTGACTATATTTTTAGATGGAAGGGACTTTGCATCGCAGTTGAATATTTATGAGTTCCTAGTAACGAGCAGAGTTTCTTATCGCGATGTATTTTCCAGAAAAAATCCGACGATCGGTTAAGGAAAACAGACCGAGAGCGAAATAGCGATGAATGAATCGCAATATTATGCGCGGGATAACGAGTTCGGCGAAAATGACTCGACGTTTATGTTATATATATATATATATATATATATATATATATATATATATTATATACAGATAGAGATGATTCCTCGTCGAAAATTAAGGGGGGTTTTTCATGTAAACATTAACAAGTTGTAATAAAAAATTGAATAGCAGTTGCTAGTTTCGTCCCGTTGTAACGAGAGGCTGAAAAAAATACTAATAAATAACCTTTTTACTAGTAGAAAATATCCACTCGATTCCATTTCTCTAACTTGTTACAAATTTGAGAAAAAAATAAAAATCTAATTTTTACCCTCAATTTTTGAAGGAGCGTAACTCCACTGGAAGAAATGTAGGAGTATATGTTTATACGAAAAACCCCCTTAATTTTCGACAAAGAATCATCTCCTAAAATTTTTCGCACTTATTAAAAAACATCCTGTATATATATATATATATATATATATATATATATATATATATATAATCGCAAGTCAATGATATAACATATCGTAATCATAAACGGCGATTTTTTTTTTCTTAAGCCCACCGGATATATCAATATCGAGCATCCGCATCTCGAAAGGCGTCACGCGTCGAGCTCGTTTAATCGTTGGTGGAATCATCGATAATGACGATCGATGATCTACGATGATCGATAGCGGTGCCAGGAGAGCACGAGCCGCGAGAAGGTGGCGCGAGTCCACCAAGCGAGTCGGCGAAAGGCTTATTCATTTGGAGAAGAGAGGGGCGGAAGCCGGCGCGTGGCGTGAAATTCGCTTAATCCATTAAGGAACCGAATCTTTGGTCGAGTACCGTGATTGTAAAATTGAGTAATTATTAAAATGATTCGCGTACAACGGCCTTCTCTTCAAAATTTCATCATAGGAATGAGACATTGAATAAATAAATAAACGCTAACTATACATCGCGATATTTTTTTCGGACCATATCATTAATAAAATAGCAAAATTGGAAAATATAATTGCAGTGTCCATATCGAATATAAGAAAATTAATAATGTAACGAATAACGACATTTATAAGAAATTATCATTACGAGTATATATTTTCAACATTATGTTTCCACAAAAACAAATAAAAATATTTCTACTTTTTATTAAAATATAACTTTTAATCCACATTGTAAATCAACGAAATGGAATTTTTATTTTTAAATGCGATAAAACTATGCAATTTTTATAATTTTTCTATTACTCTTTCGAGATGTAACACATGCATCTAAACCAATCTAAACCATTTCTGAGATGCTAGTGTTATCGAATCATCAAATTGTCGAGCTAAATTATTCAAAAGAGCGAGCACAATCGCGCTCTTTCGTTACGCAAGGTACGTTGTGTAACGCGACAAAGTTTAATACGTTAAACGTGTATAAATAACGCTAACGTGTGTAAATGCAACTCTTTATTGCCAACCGTACGTACAGCTGTGCGTAGATCCACGACTCTTTACGCGCTTTATCGCGAGATGTAAGCTCACGAAAATCATACGTTCCTTGTAACTTCCAGATTTAATCTTGTCGGAAGAAAATTAATATTTTATTCCATGTTTTTTCCGGATTCATCTTTCTATTCGCGATATTTTTAAGAAACTTCACACCGAGTTCACCCAACGTTTGAATGTAAAATATGCTGGCTTTTTTCAAGAGACACACGAGAGAGAAATTAAAAAATACATGTCCTTTTTATATTTTACAATTCATTCCGAAAAAATTCTCCAAGATGTAAATATTTTACATTCCAGACAAATATTAGATGAATCATTCGTGACCTTCCTTCCGGGACGCGAGATAAAAGAAGACTTAAAGGGGAGATGACGAAAAGAACTGTCGGAAACATACACGTATATAACCAATACAATACGCTACAATACAATACGATACGCTTTACGTAATGAAGCACACTTCTTTCCCTCTTTTTCTTTACCTATACATCATCGTTGCGCATATAACCGAATCACCTGTCTCGCATTGTCAACACGCCAATTAGCATATCTCGTGCCGCAAAGATCGTTTCCCGGAACATTATCGATCGCGTCATCTCTATTAATCTCCGCTCTCTTCTGCTGATTGTGGACTGGATCGTGCATTGGTTTTTGGCACATTATCGCGGCGAGAAATATGAGAAGTAGGAAAGAAAAAATATATTTTAAAAGAAGAAAAAGAAGAGAGAGAAATCGAATCGATCGTCCACGCAGAGAAAAATGTTTACTGTATTCAAGTAAATATTATTTATTTTAAATATATTCTGAATTTTGGTAAGCGCAGTATTTTAATCAAGAATATTAAATTAAAACAAAAATTGGGTTTGTTTATTACAAGAGTTGGCGTAAAGTAAGTTTGATTTTCCTTTGACACAACTTTACAACAATATTCTTGAAGAGAGAATAAAGTCTTCTTTCGAGTACATGATAATGAGATTTTCCAATACTTGTGATGAGTATATTTTAAGACTATTATCAAGAATATATGCTTTGTTGATAAGAAAACTTAAAAAAAGGAAAATAAACTGAGTAATCGCTTTTCTTGGCAGTAGAATGGTATCTTTTTTCTGTGCCCTCTCAAGGAGACATACAGCTGTTGAGACATTTATTATTATCGTTAAATTTTAATGTTTGCAATTTTTTTGTAACGTGATTTTCCGACGCCCGCGATATATCTCTCGTCATCGAAAGACTCGGGAAATGTACACGTGAAAGAAGGGTCGGAAATGCCGTTTCTCTCGGCGAATCGAGATCGATAGGGGTGGCCTACCCTCGAATATGTGCCTCGTAAAACTCGTTTCGGGAGGGTTCATTTAGACGGGACGATATCTCGCTTCTCAAACCTATTTACGAACGACGATAAAAGGCTCTTTCGCGGGATATTAAAGTTTGGGAGTGCCTGCGATCGATATATTTCCGTTGCGGCGATATTTTCGATAAAGCCAAAAGTTTCTTTCTCTCCTTCACGTATAATAAGGCATAAAAAGAGAGAAAAAGGGAGCTCTTTAATTGCTCCAATAATAACTGAATAATCTTTCTCCAGAGATAACGATAAATGTTTCAATTTTCGAGCATCGATATATTTATTACAACTATTTATTATAATGATTATTTATTACAACGACACATTTATGCAGTTTTAATTAAATAAGAAGGGGAGAAAGAGACTCGCGCGTGAGTCAAATTCGACCTGTATCTCCGCCCGCGAAAATATAAAAGTCTTGCGGGTAGTTTTTTTGTAATCTGAAAATATCGCGACGAGAATAGCCGGAGAAAAAGTGCCCGCGAATCCGCAACGTGACAAAGATCGTCTCGTTGCCACCGAGACGATCGTCGGCAGCGATTTTAGGACGATGCTATAAATACACGAAGAAATCCGCCGCGATTCGAATCTCGCGCGCAAACGATAAACGATAAACCCACAACATTCTCGAGTATTCTCGCATCGATGTTTGTCAATATACATCCGTGTTCGTACGTAAACAATGTCAATGTTTATATCTCGCTGCCACTATATTCTCGGAAAATTCATTTCCTTCTTTTAAATACCCACATATTTGTTTAAATGTAAGAGTACAAGTATGAAACGCGTTGGGTATTTGTTTTCGAGTATCTTTGGTGACGCTCGAGATAAAAGTGAATATTAAATTGAAAGATTCGCTTCACTTAATCGAAAAAATGGAAAGAAAAAGGAGGCAAAAAAGAGAAAAGGGAGAATAAAGGTCAATGAAAGAGCGCCTTGGCATCCGCGAGCAGATATTCGAACGTGATCGTGAATTCCAAACACACGCGCGCGCAAGAGAAAAGAGTAAAGGGAAAACGGTCACGAAATAAATATTGTACTCACTCTCGGAAAGTGCGGGAAAGGCCGATCGAAGGAGTCGCCTCTGGTGCGCCTGCTAGAGTCCAAGAATGCGTCCTCGTTGTCCTCGTTGAACCTCTCCTTGACTTCCCGCAGCAGCTCGTCGTCGGGTATGCCCCGCAGCCGGTCCGCGAATTTCGGCGAGTCGCGAAAGTAAAACGACATTGTCGATGACGCGGCGCGCCCTTTCGTAAATTTCTCAAGATTTCAGCAAGAGTTATTCACTTTCTCCCTCTCGTATCACAACCGTATCACGTTAAACGACCTCTCCGCGCGAAGGCTTGCGCATCACTGAGCGTACGCCGCGCCGACGCCACCGACGAACGAGGCGTTCGAAACAGTAAAGTCACTAGATTAACAAAGTACCGCAATTTTCATCTCAATAAGATAAGATGGAGCAAAAATGGCGTCCGATAGTGCAGATAGTGCACACTTTGTGAAGCTATCTATACTAAGTACAATTTTTCTAATCTTGATCCTGGTTTGTCCTGTGTCTTGTTGTGTGTGAGGTGAGAAAACTCCTTCTGTTGCGCAGAAAAAGAAGAAAATATCAAAAATGCCAAGTTGTTGCGTGGAGAAATGCAACAATCGCAGCCTATATCTATATTATCGGACGCCATTTTTGCTCCAGCTTATCTTATTGAGATCAAAATTGCGGTACTTTGTTAATCTAGTGACTTTAAGATCGCCTAAAAGCAGACTATGGCTGCGTTCCAAAATTCACTACCAATACTGAACATGTATAGTTTACGTGACGTACACTATAGATTTCCAGTACCAGCAGTAAATTTTGGAACACAACCTATGACAAAAAAAGAGTGAAAACTATGAACAACTTTGTTGTTTGTTTTATAGATTTTAAAAATGGCTTGTCGTATGCTACATATTTAGAGTTGTAAATAATTTGATAAAAAATGTTCAATCTGTAAACAATGGTAACGCAAATGAAATATATCATTGTCTCTAAATCATTATATGTAATTAACATATAATGTGTATTTAAAATTAATTTATTAATTTAACTCTAATAAAATTATGAAATTTTTTTCAGGTATATTATTGTTTAATATTGTTTAATTTATTGCTTGTCAGTCATTCACATTTATTAAAAATAGTCACTTTATTAAATAATGTGAGAAACTCTATGTTCTTTGCGAATAGTAAGTAGAACTTTTATGGATATAGCATTTTGATAATAGTTTATATTTACAGTAGAAAATAATTTGTATTTCACTGTGCTTTTGTTCTATAGGACTTGAAGATGAATTATGAAAGGGTGTGACAAGTATCAATAATGCAGGAAGACGCAGAGGTAGAGCAAGAAGAGTAGTGAAAAGAGAGAGCTCCTAAATAAGGAGCAAATTAATGGCATGGGAAAAATTCCGATACAATTTCCTGGTCTAAACACTCCTGTGTTTAGAGGAAAAGAATTAATTCAACAGCAAAAACTTATGGAATTACCACAAAGTCAGACCAGACCAATGCAAATAAAATTATCGCCATTGGAATGTGGTTGGACGAGTGTTACAATGGATGGCAGAAGCATTGAATCAGATCTTATTGGAAAAGATTAATATTTATGCTGTTATTGGATTATAATGATTAAATCAAACACATACGAAAATCATGTGACACGATGTCTATTTTCAATTTTTTTTTTTGATGTTTCAGTTTTAAATATTAGAATCTTATATAATTAATATCTTTGTTTTCTGCAGATACATTTGAAAGTTTTGAAACCTGGATTTTGGAAAACAAAATGATAACTTGTATGACCAGTAATTTAGCACGTAAGACTAGAATCAATTCATTTATAGTAACTGGGAATGGAAATGGACTGGCTGGATTTGCGTTATCAAAAGCCAAAGCATCCCTAAAGACGATTAAAAATAGGCTGTCAAAGATTAAAAATAGGGCTGGTCAAAGATTAATGTATATTCCTACATATAAGGAACACACTAAGAAAATACTTGTCAATACTATATAATATAAAATTTATTTCTTCTCTTTTAATATCACTTTGTATTTTTCAGTGTTACATGATTTCTTTACACAGTTTGAGAATATAAAAATATATTTGTAAAGAAAATTCATGAAGGATAATGGGCTTTGTCATCATGCGATAAAAGCGTGTTGCGAGATAATTGGCATAAAGGATATGTATGCCAAAGTACAAGAAGGAATGTAAAAGCATTCTTTGGTTGGTTTATTGCAATAGGTGTGAATATAAAGTATTTAAAGGCATATTATACTTTTTATTTAATTATATTAGAAAGTAATATTTTTTATTTATAAAAATATATATATATATGTTAGACATAAAGCTAAAAAAAACGTGGATTGTGTCGATTAATTAATTAATTGTTTTATTTAATTATCAATTTATATATGTATATTATTAACAATGATTTTTTGTTTACTTAAACTTTATAAGGTTGTACATAAGAAACAATCTTTTTTATTTAGTATTTCAAGCATATTTTCATAGAACTTTAATTTAATTATTATATTATTAAAAATATTGAACAAAATAAAGAATTAAAGCTGGCTTTCTCTGCAGTCTCATGGCAGATTATATCAGAAATCACACTTTAATTATTGCAATATATCATGAAACAAATCAATCTCAAAATAATGGAAATATTTGCAGAAATATCAAATATGTAATGTAAATATTTTTTTGTATGCGATCTATTTTTGATTCTATCGATGTTTTCATAGTGATGCACCTTGAGCACTTTGCTTCATATGTTTGCAATAAAAATATATTAAAGCAAATTATTTTGCAAATTTATTATTCTAATTTTTATTTAGAAAGACTAAGATTAAAAAAGACGTATGCATTTTTTTCAGATAATTCTATTGGAAAAAAGGCATCAGATAAAACTTTCCTGCACATTTTAAATGTGCCAAAAGATTTGCTCTTTATTCCACTTACTGCAATAATGTACACTAAAAATGATAGCTCTATATTAAAAATGATAGATCTATGTTTAGTAGTTGGAAAGAAAGAGAGAAGAAATGAAAAGTGCATCTAGAGAATTTAAAAGAATAAAAATCTAAAAATAATAATACATAAAAATTAATATTATGTATTTTTTTCATGAGGAATGTGGGGCGCACATTTATGCATTTATTTATTTAGATGAGATTTACTTTAGAGCACATTCAGTATTCAACTTTAATTTTATTTTCTCTTTCTCACGATATATAAGTATAACATAATTACCTGTAAATGCTATCATTTTTGTGTGCTTACAGTGATACAGAAGCAACATTACAAGTACTATATTTACAGATAATATCTATATAATAAAAAAAACACCAAAAATCTAATGATGAAAAACGGATAAATATTGTAGACCAGCATAAGTATCAACCAATTATTCCATCGCTCTGTTTCATTAGAGTTGCAACTTTCTTTTATATCATAAATATTATAAATAAGAAAAAGATTTCTACACGTTTCAAATAAATTTATATATTTTATGTATGTAATACTGCGCACAAATATTAAAAGGTGATAATATCGCAGTTATAATAAGATACAATCTTGGCAATGTAGTGATTTTTGGATCCTACTTAAAATAATTTAATTTAATTAATTTTTGGGAAATGCGCACAATACTTGAGAACAAATTATTTTTGTGCCATGTATTACCTGTGTAAAATTCCACACACTGTATCATATTGTCTGCGATATATGAAAAGCTTCATCGATGAAATATGATTGAGATATAAGAAAAGTAATATAGTACTTGTAACGAATAACGTTAATGTGGAATACATAAATATTTTATATTTTAATTTTATGTAATCGAGATGATATAAGACACTCATGATTACTTTAAAAATGTATCCACAAATATCATGTAACTTCAATAGCTGCACATACGTCAAATTAATCCTATTACGTTAAATGAATCACAGCAGCTTGTTTTAATTTAATCTAACCTAACCAATTATATTATATGCTTCTCATTAAAATGTGTAAAACTGTACGTCGCACATTTAATACGATTAATATACTACGTAATAAAATGTAATACACTAATGAAATAATTAAATATTATTTTTGAAAGCATGATAAAATCCAGGCAGCATACGCTTGTGTTTACATTCGACATCCAAAGACACTGAGAGGTTAGGTTAGGTTAGATCAAACAAATTTATCGTTTAACAGTTGGCAGCCCTACAAAATAAATTTGAAATCGCTCCTAGCATAACCATCTTCACGCGATCGACTTTATTTGAATTGCACCGAATCGAATTATGATGCGGCGCCGATTTGTCCGAATGTAATTCGGGACATCGCGATGCTATAAGCGTGCATATAAGCGTCGAATGAGCACGAATTGTGCACGCAAATATGATAAATCAAATCTACGCACCGGCTGTTCCACAGGCCGCTCCACTCGCTCGCCTCGGGACGACCCATTCCGATCTTGATGCACACAAACTCACACGATATCATCAACGCGAACGCGCGACACTTTATTCGGCTCTCCCACAATATTCGCTCGCATCCGATAATCATCATCAAGGGCGCGAATAATGCGACGCAACTTCGCTCCATCTTCGCGATGACGCCATCACTGAATATCGTCAAAAATCGCTGTCGCGCGTTTCCATCGACATACTATAAAAGTCGCGCGATCATCCTTCGACACTTTCGACGCTCGTTCACTCGCGATATTCATTTAAAAACGGTTAAAAGATGCGAAAAATGCGGACGTACGACGATCCGTGTAACTGCGTATGACTCCGATTCACGCGCCAACATGGCGGCCGTATGACGCGTTTGACGTAGCAGTGACGTCGCAGTGACGTCGCAGCACGCGCCAACATGGCGGCCGAACCAGTGCGCATTCGTTTCTGCGTATGGCCATTCCTGCGCGCAACTTTGATTTCTGAATATTGTTTACGGCTTTAATTAATAGCACATAATGATAAATATATAAAGATGGAATCAATTAATCATATTGGTCATATATGTAGATTTGCCCGAAGAAATAGAAAAAAAATTGAGATATATTTTTAATTTCTTTTTCTTTTAGTAAAGGATGGAAATGTCTATTCATAGGCTTGTTCTTTTTTTCCTCTTTCGCGCAATTTCGATTCAATATATAACGTAGAAAATTCATAGTATATTATGCTAATGATATGAATTACGAATGATTCGATTGTTTTATCGAGCTTTTCCAAAGTCAAATCTTATAATATTTAGTTTTGCATTTTAAAAGACTGAGAGCGATTCATATACAGAGTTTGAAGAGATATCCAATGAGATACGACAAATTATACTTGCGTTGATTAGTATTCATCAATACCGAACTGTTAATCACGAATACGTACAATACTTTCACACATTTTTTTCGCAAAGAACGATATACGAAATGCAATATTTCGCGCCTCGCGTTTCACTCATGCAGCCATCTTTCTTTGCTGTTTAGTATCGCCATCTGCATTCGCGTTATATGCCAGAATTACGTAGTCCAGATACTTCGACTGCCGGTAAAGTCATCATTTTGTGCATGTCGGTAAATTGTTAGAATCGCGTCGCGCAAGCATGATTTTTTTATTTGTAACATAACAAAATATGTAATTAAAAGTTCATGTAAAACACGTGTTTTTAATCAAATTACATATACTTATTCCGTTACTCTAATACTTGTACGTTAACAGATTTAGGTTACACACATTGCATAAAGCTTCCAGAGAAAAATATCCAGAAGCACAAATATTTTATTATTTAAACGAAAATCATGCGAAGATGAAACAATTAAAGAAGCCGTATAATCATTGTACTTTTATGTATAAACGTTTCACAAAATAAAATCTTTATAAATGAAGTGTTACATTAAAAATATTAGTATAAAATTAAATATCCATGTGAGATTAAAAATTTTTTGTCCTTTTTTTTTCTTTGGAATTTTTTGTACTTTTTTTTTCTAAAGATTCTTTAAGCGAGAACTGCTTCTTTCACAAGACTATTGAACAATTTGAATATTTGATATTTTTTTAGTAGTTTAAATTTCGTGAAAAAATTCGAGAGAAAATTAGATTTTACCGTATTACTGCACATATCGATTAAATGCTATATCAAATATGTAGTGTAAATATTTTAATTTTTTTGTATACGATCTATTTTTTATTCTATCGATGTTTTCATAGTAATGCACCTTGAGCACTTTGCTTCATATGTTTGCACTAAAAATATATTAAAGCAAATTATTTTGCAAATTTATTATTCTAATTTTTATTTAGAAAGACTAAGATTAAAAAATACGTATGAATTTTTTCAGATATTTCTTGAAAAAAACGCATCAGATAAAACTGACTTTCCTGTACATTTTAAATGTGCCAAAAGATTTGCTCTTTATTCCACTTACTGCAATAATGTACACTAAAAATGACAGATCTATATTAAAAATGATAGATCTATATTTAGTAGTTGGAAAGAAAGAGAGAAGAAAAGTGCATCTAGAGAATTTAAAAGAATAAAAAACAAATCTAAAAATAATAATACATAAAGATTAATATTATGTATTTTTTTCATGAGGAATGTGGGGCGCACATTTATGCATTTATTTATTTAGATGAGATTTACTTTAGAGCACATTCAGTATTCAACTTTAATTTTATTTTCTCTTTCTTATGATATATAAGTAACATAATTACTTGCAAATGCTATCATTTTTGTGTGCTTACAGTGATACAGAAACAACATTACGAGTACTATATTTACAGATAACATCTGTATAATAAAAAAAGCACCAGTCTAATGATGAAAAAAGGGTAAATATTTTAGACCAGCATAAGTATCAACCAATTATTTCACCGCTCTGTTTCATTAGAGTTGCAATTTTCTTTTATAATATCATAAATATTATAAATAAGATAGAGATTTCCATACGTTTCAAATAAATTTATATATTTTATGTATGTAATACTGCGCACACATATTAAAAGGTGATAATATCGCAGTTATAGTAAGATACAATCCTGGCAATGTAGCGATTTTTGGATTCTGAAAATAATTTAATTTGATTTATTTTTGAGAAATGCGCACAATACTTTAGAACAAATTATTTTTGTGCCATGTATTACCTGTGTAAAATTCCACAAACAGTATCATATTGTCTGCGATATATGAAAAGCTTCATCGATGAAATAAATGGTTGAATATGATTGAGATATAAGAAAAGTACCTGTAATGTAGTAATATAGTACTTGTAATGAATAACGTTAATGTGGAATACATAAATATTTTATATTTTAATTTTATGTAATCGAGATGAAATAAGACACTCTTGATTACTTAAAAAATGTGTCCACAAATATCATGTAACTTCAACAGCTGCACATTCGTCAAATTAATCTTATTACGTTAAATGAATCACAGCAGCTTTTTTTAATTTAATCTAACCTAACCAATTATATTATATGCTCCTCATTAAAATGTGTAAAACTGTACGTCGCACATTTAATACGATTAATATACTACGTAATAAAATGTAATACGTTAATGAAATAATTAAATATTATTTTTGAAAGCATACATCATCATACAATTCAGGCAGCATACGCTTGTATTTACATTCGATATGCAGACACTGAGAGATTAAGTTAGGTTAGGTTAGGTTAGGTTAGGTTAGGATAGGTTAGCTCAAACAAATTTATCGTTTAACTGTTGGCAGCCCTACGAGGCTGTGCAGCACTGCGCGCGCGTACAAAATAAATTTGAAATCGCTTCTAGCCTAACCATCTTCACGCGATCGACTTTATTTGAATTGCACGGCATCGCATCGAATTATGATGCTGCGCCGATTTGTTCGAACGTAATTCGGAACATCGCGATGCCGTATAAGCGTCGAATGAGCACGAATTGTCACGCAAATATGATAAATCAAATCTACTCACCGTTCACCGGCTGTTTTACAGGCCGCTCCACTCGCTCGCCTCGAGACGTCCCATTCCGATCTTGATGCACACGATATCATCAACGCGAACGCTCGACACTTTATTCGGCACTTCCGATATTCGCTCGCATCCGGTAATCACCATCAAGGGCGCAAATAATGCGACGCGACTTCGCTCCATCTTCGCGATCGCGCTATCACTCTATTGTCGAAAACGGCTGTCGCGCACTTTCACTGACATATTATGAAAGTCGCGCGATCATCCTTCGACACTTTCGACGCTCGTTCACTCGCGATATTCGTTTAAAAACGATTAAAAGACGCGAAAAATGCGGACGTTCGACGATCCGTGTAACTGCGTATGACTCCGAGTCACGCGCCAACATGGCGGCCGTATGACGCGTTTGACGTAGCAGTGACGTAGCAGTGACGTCGCAGTCACTCGCCAACATGGCGGCCGAACCAGTGCGCATTCGTTTCTGCGAATGGCCATTCCTGCGCGCAACTTTGATTTCTGAATATTGTCTACGGCTTTAATTAATAGCACATAATGATAAATATATAAAGATGGAATCAGTTAATCATATTTTGGTCATATATGTAGACTTGCCCGAAGAAAGAGAGAAAAAATTGAGAGATATTTTTAATTTTTTTTTTTTTAGTAAAGCATGGAAATGTCTATTCATAGGCTTGTTCTTCTTTTTCTCTTTTATGCAATTTTGATACAATATATAACGTAGAAAATTCATAGTATATTGCATTTATTTTTATATATTCACAACTATAATATTCGCGCGATCATTTTTTGACATTTACAGTACTCGCGTACCTTGTTCTCGATGTTCACTTTTAAAAGAATAAAAAGAATTATATATAAATAAATTGTCCGAAGAGACAAAGAATTGAGGGATATTTTTAGTTTTTTTAGTAAAGGTTGGAAATGTCTATTCATGATAGAAATGCAAAGAAAGAAAATTATTATATTTAAAATAATAATTTCATATGAAATACAAATTAAAAGTTAGATTATAGAACCTGACCTTGTAAAAGCGTAATAAAACAATCAAATAGTAGACAGAGAAAAGACTAATTGTAAAAGAAAAAAAGTTGTTAACTTAACTAAACCATTTAACTAAATTTTTATCTTTTTAACTGGAATATTTAACTATTATACATCTAATATGACATTTATTTAACTTAAATATTTCAATATTTTAATTTAAAAAATAATAATTTAGTTAAACGGTTTAGTTGAGTTAACAACTTTTTTTTCTCAATGTACGTGTGTGTGAGAGACTTTAAAAATATACTTGGATATAAATACACTTATATTATTAAACGATTAATACATCTCGTGAGGTTTAATAAATAATTAATCAGTGTACACTGAGAAAAAAAATTGTTAACTTAACTAAATCGTTTAACTAAATTATTATCTTTTTAATTGGAATATTTAACTATTATATATCTAACATGACATTTATTTAACTTAAATATTTCAATATTTCAATTAAAAAAATAATAATTTAGAAGTCAGAGGCGGAAAAATTCCCTTCTTATAGCAAAAATTGATATTTTTTTTATACATTAAGTACTTTGTTTCAGTACTTTGTTTAAATTTAAATTTGTTTCTTATACTCAACTAAACTTCCAGCCATTAAACTTCCATTTATAAATGGAAAAAAAATTATTTAATACATTTACCAATTTATATTATATAAAAAAATAGTTGTTTCTTAAACTCTTATTTACAATTTAAAAAATATCACAATTAATGCAAACATAATACAAATGTCTATGACAAATGTAAATTAAACTAAAACGATTTATTTCGGATTATTATGAGCAAGTTAAAAACAAAATGTCTTGTCGCGACGCGTTCAGGGTGAATAAGAACGACGCTGCTTGAAAACTTTCGTCACGTCGCGTCATGACGCGCCGGCTGACGCGGCGCGAGACGCGCTCAGTGGAAACTCGGCCATAAGGATGAAGAAGCATAGACTTGTTCCGATTGGTCAATTAAACGCTTCGAAAACTTGACCAATCCGAATAAAGGAATTTTTGGTGTGTTTTCATCCCGATTGCTCAATCGAAAAATTACCCTAGTACAAGGAGTGAATTTTAGAACGCACTCTGAACACTGCATGCACTTGAAACTGCACCCAATTACAGGAACCGCAGTTGATAAGTTTGTACAAAAACGTTAGCCGATAAAGAGATATTGCAATATTGTAGAATAAATGATTGAAATTCTTTAAAAATTGTTAAAGTAGTGCAAATTATTATTTACTTAATTGTTAAACAAATTATAGGTAAAAGTGAAAATGAAACAAATATATGATATTTACAATAAATAAATTGTTGCCAAAATTTTTCAGGGACATAATCGGAAAAGAGGAACAATGTAATTCTATACGTTTTCACCTTGATGAGCAGTTTTTAAGTAAGATTTGGATTTTATTAAAAATCATTATTCGATTAGATCTTACACATTTATTGTGGTACTATTATTAGAATCTTATTTTGCTGTATTTTATTGTACATACAAATTATTTGATATAATTTGTAATAATTATTCTTTTTAATTATATAAGTCAGGATTATACAAGCTCCCAGATAGCATGCAGAAAATAAAGTATGATATTTCCCAAGGAATTCAGAAAATGCACTATAATGACCGAAGAATG
The DNA here is from genome assembly GCF_003227725.1 of Camponotus floridanus. Taxonomy (NCBI): domain Eukaryota; kingdom Metazoa; phylum Arthropoda; class Insecta; order Hymenoptera; family Formicidae; genus Camponotus; species Camponotus floridanus. The sequence continues at coordinate 407,365 of NW_020229242.1, forward strand.
TCCAAATTGTGGACAACTTACAAATGCGTCTTTTTCAAGACTCGTAAAGGATAGCTGTGGCCATACCAAATGTCGAATATGCTTGGTAATTGAGGAACATGGTTGTAAAATTTGCCAAGCTGAACATCATGGCACTCAAGATTACTTGGGTACATAAGTTTTCCTGGAGTTTTGCCTTTATCAGATTTTTCTAATTTGGATTTATATTTTTGGAATCATTTCTGTTTGTAATAAGTTTAATATATTGCAGAAAAACCATGTTCCATGAATGGAGATTCAAATGATACACACAAATCATCCAGTGAGGAAATTGTATTACCATTAGAGCTAGTTATCAACAAGGATTCCAAGTCCAAGGAGAACCATCCTGAATCTACTTCTACTAAGCGCAAATCAGCATTAGATCTTCATTATGAGAATGTCACTTTTGACAAAGATGGAGTCTACAAGTTTGCTACCAATGATACAATTATCAATAATGATTCCAACAAGTTATACATTCCAAAGATAGAGACTCGTAACACAGTATTGGACACTTGTTCCCATTTAAAAAGTAGAAATGATCACAATTCTGCAAGTTTACAAAATCCTCATGTAAGAAGACAAATTCCAGTTTTATTTATTTATTTATCATTATAGAAAATAACTTTAATTGCTACATGTAAGAAATTAAAAGCTGCAATTAGGAAACAATTATTGGTAGAAGAAAGTGATAATTTTTTGTTGTGTTAGCTAATTAAAAAATTTTTTTCTTGTGTAATCAGGCAGAAGGAAATTTCGAGGAGACTGTGGAAAAGAATAAGGATATCAAATGTCGGGATCGCAGTCATATAACAATAATACCAGGCACTCCAGAAAAATATAAATGTAACGTATGCGGTAAGATCTTCCGTAACAAGAAGGGCAAGTGTTATCATGATGCCTGTGTGACAGGCGTTAAACCGTATCAATGTACCTTCTGTGATAAGAGCTTTGTTAAACGTTCTCACTTTGAGTATCATGAGAGGGTTCATAAAGGTCACAAACCATACAAATGCAATCTTTGCGAAAAGGCTTTTCCCCAGCAGAACAAACTCAACAGGCACATGTTTTCCCACAGCAGTAAGCATACTTGGAATTCTTTTCTTTCTTTTTTTCTCTCCATGATACATCAATGTTATATAATTAAAATAAATGATAATTAAGCAAATTTATTAAAAATATTATATATATTTTTTTAAAGAATTATAATAAAAATGACATGTACTTTGTACACATTTATATGACTCTAATTTGAATCTTTTAGAGGAGAAGCAATTTACATGTCCTGAATGTAATAAGCGATATAGTAAACGAGACGATTTGAAAAATCACTTAAATGTGCACAATGCAACGGCGACATATAACTGCAAGTCGTGTGACAAATCCTTTCACATATTAACTAATCTGAAACGTCACATGCGAACGCATACAAGTAAGTGGAAATAATCTTGTGTTCTTCACCGAATTTTGTCTTTAGTAAATATATTTTTTAAGTCTCAAAAAATTGACAAAAAGTTTGGTTTTCCAAAGAATCTGCAAATGAAAAAAATAACGAGTAGATGATTACTATCATAGGCGAACGACCGCATATGTGTGATGAGTGTAACAAGAGTTTTAAAGATAGATTTTTGCTGAAACGACACAAACGTATTCACGAGAAGGAAAGACCATTCTCTTGCGCTCATTGCAACAAAGTTTTCCTGTCCAAGAGTGAATTGAGACGACACTTAACTGTACATTCAGGTGCGTTAGATATCGTATAAACATTCTTTTACGCTGACGAGGCTGCTCGAATTTGTGAATTTATTTTTTTCAGACGAGAAACCATTTTCCTGTGAGTACTGTCACATTCCTTTCCGACGCAAGGACAATCTAAACCGGCACATTAGGCATCATCATACCGAAGATTTTGGTTGTGAGACACGTGAAACGCCGGCCGTTGAAGCGGATTCGCGAAGCTGTTCGACGAAGAGTAATCAGCAACGGCCGAGACAAAAGCAGCCGAGGAAAATACAGCCAAAGAGTCCCGGCAAAGTCACTGCAACGTTTCCGAGTTCCCATATTGATCAAATCAACTCTCGGCTGGATTCCATGGGCAATATCACGCCTGTAATAAAGACCACTAGCGAAGTGAGCAACGCGGTGCCGGTAATCAACGGGCCCATCAACAATTTTAGGCGGCTTGAGGACAGGACCGATAAGAAAATATTCACTTACACGGAGCCGATCCCGATCGCCGAGGCCGTAGTGATTAACTGTCGAATCGAGGAGAAGTTGTACCCGCAGAGCGCCAGCAGTCACAATTATTTTGTACGCAGCTGCCTCAAAGATAGGAATTCCAGAGTGAATTCTTATCCCAATAATAAGCTCGCACCGCAAGAGAATTCTACCACGGTCACGTCTTCGCCAAGCGAGCCGCCTCTTCTTTCGCGAACGATAGGAGAGCGAAAAGATTCTACAGCTGACGTCTACGAGGAGAAGATTGTGAGATATAACGACGAGGAGAAAAGCAATCAGAACGAGGCTGAAACGGTGAGAAAAGATGAGAAAACTCGCGAAGTAGAAGAAAATTGTAATGCTTATAGGGAGAATGATGTAGTTTCTCTTCGGGAATCTAATTGTGTTTCTACGATCAAGAAACACACTACGCAGCAGTTGGCGGAAGAACAGTTGAATGAGAAATCAACGGTAAACGGCAATGATTCGGAGCAACGATATTGCCGAAGGATTCTCAGGACTGCAAAAGAAAGCAAAGCGATATGCATTGGAGACGCAGAATTGCAAAAACTGCACTGAAGGCGTGTTGATCCGCGCTTTGAGCGCAAAAGTTAAGTTGGAATAAAATTGGCAAATATATGAAATGTTTGTCACATAGTGACAATATGCTTGTACTTCGTAACGAGGTTTGTTTTTATCAAATTTATGAGTAAAAATATAATGCTCAAGTCTTAATATATACATGTTAAATTTATATAATATTGACTTAAATTATATATATTAATAAATTTGTGTTTAAGTTTTAAGGAATTATAATGTTTCTTAGAATAGCTTACTTGAATAGAAACCGATAACAAATATAAGACTGTTTATATGATTAGAAATTATGAATGCAATTAAAAATAACGCAACAACAATTTATTGACCATCTTCGCTTATCAATTCTTAAAGTCAATTACACACTATAAGCAAACTTAGCGTATCGTTTAATTATCCGATCATTTATTTACAATAATTAAATTAGCTTTAATTATCAATTAATTAGAAAATGTGATTATTAACGACACTTTAAATAAATTTTTATTTATTTTGCGTTTTTTATTTTGCAATCAGTTTCTCTCTCTTTTTTTCTTTATTCTTTCTATCTTAAGTTTCTAAGAATACGATATAAAAGCCGCTAATATAAATTAATATAGAAATTCTAGAGTATTTTAAATTTCGCAATTTTTAGAGGATTTTGCACAAAAAAAGAAATTTAGAAAAATATTAGACGATTTGAGAAACGTGTATCGAATATTTTTAATGATTAATGGGAAAAATGTAAAAATTCGAATGAATGAAATGAATTCTACCGCGTGTAGAGAGCTAAAAAATGTTAAGAATCTATTCGTAATCCTCTTCCTCGGGTTGAATCTGAGGGTATCGTCTGAGAACTTGATGCTGCTGCTGCTGCTGTTGTGGTCGTCTATGTTGAAGAGGAATGTTGACTTCTTCGGGGCTGTGGAATACTTGGTTCACCGGGAGACGGTACTGTGGGAGTCCTGTGGGACGAACCGATGCGGGAATGCTGTTCAAACTTTGAGGCTGCGGGCTCACAAGGACCTGTACAAGACCTAATCGTTAATGTGTCAATGTATGATCGATTTTAAAAGGAATAGATATCTCGCATATTTACATTTTTTTGTATAAAGAAATAGAAATAGAATAATATGCTTCAACTTGTTCGAAAGATTTTTATAAAATGTATAATTTTGGTGTGTGAATCATGAATTTTAAAAATTATTTTAAATTTGGAAAATTCAAAATTATTATTAAATTATTTTTAAAAAGGGCAAGTCGCTTCTAAAGAAATGTGCTATAAATACGCGAGTTTTAGATGAATCTTGCAAGTTATAATTTACTGTAATTTCTAATTTACAGGTGAACGAGTTCGAACGATTATGACACAATTTAATGACAATGATTATACCTGCGGGGCGGGACGACGTGTCGGAGCGGCCGTAGGAGTGATTTGATAGTCACCGACTTCCCTCTCATCCGAATAAATATCAGCGGGATAATACCTTTCGCTGTACCTCAGTGTAACATTGGGCTTGGTCTCGGCCTCTTGAAGATTCAGCGGCTTGTACAGATATTCATTGACGAAATGGTATTGCGAACTCTTCTTACAACTGATGTCGCCGCTGGGTGGCATGCAGATTAAGTGTACCTGATATAATCAAACAATGAATTTTAGTTCCATCACAATTGAATATTTCATAAAGATACGAGGTATGTGTAGATAAGCATTTGAACACTTTACATCATGACCTGTAACGATATATATTATTAAAAAACAATTATACGTAAAATAAACACAACAGCAAGTTGATGGCAGGGATTACTGTAATTTCCTAAAGTATCTAGGATTCGATCTATTGTAATTTATTATCGTAATTTAATGAGCGATATTTTTCAGCGATCAAAGACAACTATCGAGACATTAAGTACGCGAAAAAAAGGAGAATATTTGCGTTTCCACTAACTTGATGGAAGGTGAAGCCCTCCGGGCAGATCCAAGAATGCTTGGCGTTGTCCTGGCAGTAATGGAAGACCTCGCAGTTGAGGTCTTCGTCGGCGTAGTAGCCGGTTTGCTTGTTAACGCAATCGAATCTACTCTGGGGTAGAAGAAGGCTGAGACGATCAGGCTCTTCCTTCTCTTCCTCGAGTTCCTCCTGTGGAGGTCCATTGGGTCCGTACTGGCCTCGAGGAGGAGCGCGCGACGGAGAACCGATGCGGATAGCCGACGATTGAGGATAATCGCGAACATCTATCGGCGTTGCTGTCGGCTTGCGATATAACTGCGGTAGAATAATTTTTTTTCGTATTTTCTTTTCACATTAATAAGAACAAATTTTTTCATCAATCGGAATCCATTAATCTCAATTATTGTAATGTTATTATTTATAAAAAATAATTAATAATTTAATGTTAAATATGTTATTTAATAAATTATAATAATATTTGATAATATTAATATCTGATGTTGAATTGAATACAATAAAAATATATGCGTGCGCACATTTAAATGGAAATATAGATAATGTGAAGACTGACCGGTTGCTGATTTCTATAGATCGGCGTCGGCGAGGGTGTGGGTGTCACCGCATTGTCCTCGTAACTGTTATCACGGAATCCTTGAGCCGAGCTGGACGAGTAGAGCGGTCCTAAGCTACTCGGCTTCCCGGGGAACGAAACCGCCCTTGCTTCCAGATCATAGGAACTCTGCGCCGCGATGGCGGAGCCCAGTAATCCCAGAAACACCCAAAACATCCTGTGAAACACAATGTAATCAGAGAGGAAGAATTCGATATGCGATTTTATTTCGATTAAAATTAATGCCTAGAATCGAAGAGCAGGAATCATGATGAATTATTATTGACGCTATGCGTCATAATATATCAAATTCGATGTAAATCTCGACTTTCCATTTTATTAAAACGTAAGCCGCATTTTTCGAGGGTATCGATGGTCAAGGGCACTTTCCCCTCGCGTGCACACGTGCGCACGTGCGTGCATATGAATTTAATGAGTGCCGATTTGCGAGAAAGCGCGCGGCTGCGATTTCTCGAAGAAATGCTCTTTTATTCCTGTAATGACATTGATATACAATTACAGCTCGATTCTCGTTTCTCATTTTAACCTGTTGAAGGTCATTATCCACGTTCTTCATAGATGAGACAAGAGTACAGACAATTCGAAAGTTCGATGATTTAAAAATGAAAGGATCCTCAAACTAGAAATTCTTAATGAAAACATGAAATTCGAGAAGGTAAAGTAGGTAAATTTATATTTAAAAAAATGTGAAAGTAAATGGAATATAAAGAAATATAAAAAGACGATTGAAAAGTCTATAAAAGAACTCTTTAGAAAAATAAAAGAATTGTGTTAACAACATGAATACGAGAATCTCAAAGCTCATTAAAAATAATGAATATATTCGGCGATAAGAAATTTGGTCATGTGTTTTATTTGAAAATCATTCTTTTTTATCACGACTCGATCGTTTAAAGCAATTAGAAACTAGCTTTCCAGATGCGTGCTATATCTGAGAATTATTATGGAAAGCATTCGTGCTCGTTGAGCACGTCATCGTCACGACCGAAATGACTTTACCTGATCGTGAAACCGATGTTCGAGTTTCGCACACATAGAAAGTAACACGCTTTCCTCGCACCTGCTCTCGCGCACAAGCAACAACGATTCTTGCTATTCAAACTTGGACACTGCTCACGTGACCGGGTCAAGCAAATATCCTTTCGCCTTGAATGCGCTTTCAGATGATAAATTTGTTTTCGCAGGACATTATACAGTGCAGTTGTAAGCAATCTAATAATATAATTCAAATTGTTCGTAATGAACAAAATTTGAAAACTTATCAATAGATATATAGATAGTAAAATTAATATTATAAATAATATACAATTATGTTATATAATTATTATATATATAATTATTTATAATTATTTATCTATACCGTATCTATTATAGTAAGACTATTCAAAGGAATTTTGTGAATTTCTAATACAATGTTTCAACATTCGCGCAATTCATTAGATTTATCATACATATTATATTAGTTATAAAAAATTATTACATTTTTCATTCGATTCATTTTAATTTGTCGGTAGATTGAGTCAAAAATTCTTACTACATGATTTATAATAATAACATTCTTATTAATTTTCTTAGTATTTAATTGTGATGTAAATCATTTGTAAATGTCAATCTCTTATTCTTAAGTCTTCCGAATCACACGTGATGTTTCCCGATGCAATACTTGACTGATTAAATTTAAAGACTATCGATATGTATACGTGCGATTTTTTTCAAAAATTTATTAATCTACGACAAACACAAGGCAAGCTGCATTTCAAGATAAATTTCATCGGAGAGAATTTCTGTTGAATGGAAATTATAAATATGACGTTACGTTATTTATTGAACCGTACTATATCTTAAAACTGGTTTTAGGTGAGCTTTTTCGATAGAAATACGACTACAAATGAAAGTATTTAGTACAAAGTATGCTATAATATACCAGAACTTACTTATACTGTATAGCAAAATATTTTATTGAAATAAAATTGTAATTTTACGTGTTTTTGATCATCGGTTAAATAATAATTCTAGGGGTAAAAAAGTTTTAAGAATGTCGAAAGAGCAACAGCAGTTATATAAATACATAGATCGAAGATAATCTGCCATTTTCTATCCATAATAACGCGTCTATTGCATAACGTCATTTTTTCTCAAATTCGTCGCTCGCGGGACTTTTTGTCAAATCTAAACTTAATTTCACGTAAATACGTAGAATTATTAACGTATAAATATTTAATTTAATTAAATTTGCTAAATTAATATAAATTAAGAGAAAAATTCCATTGATTTTTATCTATATATAAAGTATACGTAATGCGCGCTTTGTAATATTTTATTCAAGTTAAGTTTAGTACAAATTTCATCACAATTTACATCAACAATGTTTACTTTTTAAGAAACTTTTAGGTGGAATTTGCTAAATATCGGAAATTATTAATTATTTTACAATTGTGTATGAATTATGTTAAAAGTGTTTCTTTCGTTACAAGTGTTTATCGATCACACTTTCATGTTGAATGTATTAAAAAAACAAAGAAATTCCTCTCGATACCCGGAAATCGTTAATATTCCATAGAATTAGCCAATCGCTAATCGCTGGCATAATGAGGCAAAAAAGTGTCGTGTCGTTTAACGAGCGCGGCGGCAGCCTTATGTTTGTCATGTGGATAAAGTTCCTCGATTAAAATCCGATCGGAGTGAAAGTGAGAGGGGCATTCGTATAAAAATGACGCATAACGCACAAACACACCCAACATGGGACTTTCTTGCGAGACGCGTGATCGCGCCAAGGTTCGATTCGCGTCTCCATAAAACGATGCACAATGCGATTTACGAAAGAGAATATAACTTTTACATAATTTTCCAAGGTCACGGTCGCCACTTTGTGGTTCTAATTGAATCTTTCAGCTTCTCACACAATTCGTCAAATTTTTTTTTTTCGAAAACTCAAAGTTGAAAGTATATGCCCTCTCTTATAAAGTCATATACATACATGTTACATGTGAGAAATTTCTTCACTTTCACTTTTTCTAAAAAAAGCAATTTAAATATTTTCCTTTTTGTTATTATTTTCTTCTTATTATTTTTCCTTTATATGGAGAGAGATTTATACAAGAGAAAAAAGCACACATGGACTTCATATAATTATACACATTTATATATTTGACTATGTGCGAGCTTTTCTTTCTCGAGAAGAAAATTTCTAGCTACAATAATTACTCAATAAATTTCATTTTATCGCGCATTTAATTTTTGACTCTGGAGATCTATCGGCATAAAAAATTGTTCCAATTTGAATGGGACAAAACTTGCATAAGTAAAAAGACTATTTAGTAAATCAATACGGAGCATGTTGAAATCCGCAAACTTAATTTCAAAGTTGGTGGATGTATTTTATCTCAATTTTCTTTTCTCTTTGGAATTCGATCGTCGCGTTGAATCCGATCGATTTCAGATAATCATTTTTTGCCTGTTTATCGATCGGTTTCTCCGATTTCGCTGGCAGGAAAACCGCGGGAACTTTCTCCATCGAGGAGATCGCTCGAATGATCGTTATTATTATTCATAATCTTTCCGGCGTTCTCACCGTAATCATCTGTTTTAACAAAATCTTCGTAACATGCACGCATATCAGAGAAGGGCGTTTTCCTCGCGGAATAACCGACTTCCTGCATGCGCCATGCAAAGAAAGCAATATTGCATAATGGAAAAAGAGATAGTTGTTCAGCGACTTTGCGGAAAGATATAACGCGTTGCATTGGTATAACGCGCGTAACGTCAACCGGTTGTGGTTTAAGAAAAAAATCTGGAGCAGCCGGGCGGTGACATTTTTTCAAAATTCCGCATGAAACATGTCCAACCGGCTAATCCGTTCCTCATCGAGATACCTTGTGTGCTCTTCTTCAGAAATAGATTTCGAAAATCCATATTTTTTTAGAGTTTTTTTTCATTTTCATTAAAAAAATCTATTAAATTCTTGCTTGAAAAGGAATCTAATTAATTTGCTTCTAATAATTGCATCAAATTTCTAATAAAAAATTTATTATTGATATTACTCGTCAATAATCTAATTAAAAATCTATTGTGTAGTTTTGGAAATTTTGTATGTGATTATAATTATGTAAAACAAAATTTCCAATTAATTTCATATATTAATTTCATGTGCAAATTAGAAATAATATAGATTCCATATCAAAACATTTAAAGTTTGTCAATTTCGCTATTAAAATTTGAAATAGATCTATAAAAATATAATATAAAAGAAAAAGATATTTAAGATATTTAGAATAAAAATTTATTGTAAACCTTATATAAAAGCAAATAGAAGAATTGCATAACTGAATATTATGTATCAACTTTGTAGCTTATTACGTAAATGTATTTCATTTTAAGCATGCTGTCATTTTATCTCATTTTGAAAATATTATAAGAAGAAAATCAAGCAGTTCAAATTTGCAATATAAATATATGTATATGATTTTTTTACATGATATACAGGCACTAATAATTTTAGAAAGTAATTAGCAATTGGAAATAAAGGTCCTTTTATAAATTAAATTTTAAGAGAAGCAACAGAATTATAGTCTTTGATTAATTTTAAGAGGATTTTTACAGAATATAAATTTAAGATTTAGTTACAAAGATATATACCATCAAGGACAGGCAAATTACGAAGCATCAAGACCGTCAAGCATTTTCGTGCGGAGAAAAGATCGATTCTGAAGGATATGCTCGCGCGAATGGCGGGGTATCCATATTTTGATCTGCCTCGCTTTTACTCGTACGCAGCCTCAGCGAATCGTAAAAGATATTTTTGTGCGGTATTTTAATTAAGTTATTCCTCGACTGTAGGAAAGAAAAGAGAAAAATGGAAATTTGAACGGCGAGTTGTACTTTCTCTTCGACGGCTTATATTGTTTCACGCTAGAAGCTGAACCGGATAAATCGAGAGGGAGACCCCCGTGAACGCCGTTAAAGTCTCAACTTTATAAGATTAACTTGGTCACGCATGGTGGAACAAGAATTATGACACGTGCCTGACAGGCAGTCACTCGGGCAAGAACCGGTCGGGCGAAATTATTTGCTTACGAGATAAGGAAGTCGAGCATTTAAGTTTCCATAGTTGCAATAGTTAATCCTATCGCATTCCTTAATTCCATCCATTCTTAAAATATTCATGTTGAAATATCCAATTCCAAGTTAAACTTAATTCACATTGAAAGATGGTAAAGTTAAAAATATACGATTAGAGATTTACTTTAGATAAAATAAAATATAGATAGAAACAGTAAAATTTAATATAAAATTGTCTATTAATAAATCTAATAATAATTGTCGCAATAAATTTAATAAAAATATAAAGATAATAATAAATATAAATATAAATAAAGAATATAAATTTTACTTATAAATAGATTGTTAGAAAAAAATATATGAATGAAATATATATTTATAAAAATTGTGAAATTCATTTTCATATGTTTTATAGCAATTTATCAATACTAACATCACTTTCAATTATCTCATCAGAGCGAGATATGCAAAAGTAGCATCAAAAGACGTTATAAGAAATTAATATCAAATATAGAGAATATAATGAGAATGATGACACACAAAAGAAATTGATTATAAAATTATTAACGAAAAATCAAATGAATAAAATCCAAGTTTCTTTACAAAATAAAGTAAATAGCTGATAAAACGGATAATGCACAATACGATAATGCAGAAGTAGTTTGGTCCTTCGAGAAGCATTTCACTAGCACATCATTAGTTGAAGTATCACTGATTAAAGGCCCACTTACCTGTCAATGCGACAGCAAAGATAGCGGGATAGAACGAGCGTCAAAACACCGTGAGAGACCAACAATACGCGTGTGCTTTATCTTGGCCGACATGTCACTCCCTTATATAGCATATCTTGTTGAAAGTTGCCTCCACCAGATCAAGCGAATTCGGTTCTCTTCTAAGTAGTGGGATAAACTCCTGCACAGTCGCTTCTACTGCCTTCGCAAGATGCACCTGTTTAAAGAGTCTCGGCGAGGATCGTGAGTTAAAATTGATGTTACGAGGATTAAATGTATTTTACTGAAATTTGAAAAGATGAATTAATACTCGAGAGAACACGATTTTACATTAAAAAAATTAATCAATTTTAATAAAACATATTATTGAATCTCTTAAATTATAGAAATCAAATTTACCAAATTAAACTATAAAATCATGTTAATACTGGAGGTTTAAAAATAATTAAGTATTTACTGAGATAATTAAGAAAGATAAAAAACTGTTTTTGATTGCAATTAATTGAAAAATTTCATGTCATTAAGATGACCATTAATTCTCGAACGAATTGCACCGATGAAAATGAGATATCTCGCGATTAAGATCGGCCTTTTATGTTGAAAATTAAAAAATGAAATGGGAAAAGCAGAAAACAACGGAGATATAAAGATTCGTGAAACTTGCGGAAGATTTTACGGCGCAATTCCGAAGAAAGCATAATTGCAGGCCGGAATTTCTGAGGAAGCAGGATATATCTCGCGGTACATGTAGAATTGAGATTGCGTGTCACGATTGAAATGCAAAATGCGTGAAATAAAATGGATGATGGGCGATGGGCTGTATAATGAACCCGGTTGTCAGATTACGCCTCTTTTCATGCCTTTTCTCTTCTCTCCCTCACACTTTTCATTATTGAATGATCTTGGATGTAGATAAATAGATAAGAGACCTTATTTATTCATCTCTTATATACAACTTTCAACAAGATATGCTATATAAGAGAGTGACATGTCCGTCAAGATAAAGCACACGCGTATTGTTGGTCTCTCACGGTGCTTTGACACTCGTTCTATCTCGCTATCTTTGCTGTCGCATTGACAGGTAAGTGGGCCTTTTTAATCAGTAATACTTCAACTAGGGATGTGCTAGTGAAATGCTTCTTGAAGGACTAAAACTACTTCTGCATTATCGTATTGTGCATTATCTGTTTTATCAACTATTTATTTTGAGTAAAGAAACTTGGATTTTATTCATTTGATTTTTCATTAATAATTTTACAGTCAATTTCTTTTGTATGTATCATTCTCATATATTTGAAATTAATTTCTAAATTCTTATAATGTCTTTAGATGCTGCTTTTGCATATCTGCACACACACATATGCACACAAATTTTCTGCGCCGAAATTTTTGTTATTACGTTGATTACTAAATCTATTTTTAGTAGTTCATCTACATTCCTTTATGCAATTGCGAGTCTTGATTTTATTTTGCACGCATAAACTGTAAAACTTTTATGTATAAGAGATATGTATTGTACAATACATATCTCTTATACATAAAAGTTTTACAGTTTTTGTGTGCAAAATAGAATCATTACGAGTCTTGATTCTATTTTGCACGCACAAACTGTAAAACTTTTATGTATAAGAGATATGTATTTGCATGGAGGGATATAGATGAACTAGTAAAAATAGATTTAGTAATCGACGTAATAACAAAAATTTCGGTGCAGAAAATTTTTGTGCATATGTGTATGTGCGAGATCGAGACACTTGAATAAAACATATCTGTAGATTAATTATTCTATGTCAGCATTAGAATTTTTTTGTGTGACAAGGAGAGACAATCTCCTTTTCTGTCATGTCATGTGTAATAGTATATGTTAGCATATGTACACTGCGCGACAACGATTCGTTCCATGATCCCTCTCGCGGGGCAAGGGGAGCGTAGAAGTGACCAATCAGCTGGCAGCGTGGCAGTGGCTGATTGGTTAGAGTGTACGGAAAGACCTTCGCACGTGGAAAAATTTTAATCGTAACCGTAAGGTCGTAAGATAACTGACAAATCGAATATTCGGCCTATGATGAAAAAATAATCGACTGTGATTGGTTATTTTTTTAACACTTATACATAAATTGCGTACGTAGATACGTATATATATTCGCTATCGCGCGTAACATTCATACGAGTAACAAGCTAGACGAAAACGTTACAACATATTACGTTAAAAATATTTTATGTAAGTTACATACACAACATATATATATATATATATATATATATATATATATATATACAGATTATATATTTCGGTAGATGCGGTTTATGTGCATGTGTGTTCTGGTTATTAAAAAATATTTTTCCCAGAGACGATCGTGAACTAGTTATTTTTATTAGAAATATTTCACATTAGATGCAGTTTGCATGTGTGCTGTAATTATTAAAATATTTATCTCAGAGGAAATCTATTCGTGAGCTGATTATTCAAAAATAAAATCCAAAAGCGGCAACAGAGAATTGTAAATTAAGTCGATATCGAGTTATTCGAGAATAATAAACAAGGACAATTACTTTTCCGATGTAGAAATATCGTGTAATGACATAATTAGCTGAATTAAATACATCCTCGCTCCGCGAGAAAAATAAAAAGGTGAGAGAAGGGAGATACACGATGCTAATCATTGATCTATCGCGAAAGGATTTAATTCATGATTCGAAAAACGTGTCATTGACACTTGACAGCTTTCGTGTTCTAAAAATTATTCGCTGCATGAAGAAAGAGAACATTATTAGATATTTTTCTTGTACGCACAACTTTATAATTTCTAAAATTAAAATGTTTTAATTCAAATTTGTGTGAAAGTGACTTAAAATTAGGAATAGAAGAGTCGGAATGCGTGAATGTATATTTCTGCTTCTGTCACTTTCGGTTATCAATAATTTTAAAATTATTTATATCTTCGTTAAGAGATTTCTGGATCTAAAATCTGTTTAGCTTCTAACATCATTTTTAAGAGATATCACACGAATGAAAATAACCAGATTTTCGCGTTTGTTATGTAAGATGATTGATTTTTTTCTCATCTAGTGCTGCGTACAACTTGTCACTTGGAATTAATATACTTTCGTTCAAGCGTTACGTCCCGATTAAAATTTCATACGCCAACGTAACTTTCTCACCTATTGCTACTCACAGCCAGGTCTTACTTCCTCGTTTGTAAAATGTTATAGTATAATACTCCTTTGTTTCATTTATTGCATGCAGATTTATCTCGCAATTCGATCTGTTAAAAATTTCATTCCTGCATTCGCAGGTCGGATGATGATCGTGTAAAAAAATTGTATAAAAATATCTCTTTGATATATCTCTCCTAATCAATGCTTAAGAGAGAATAATAATAGTGACGTAAAATAATATTCGATGTTCGATAAATTTGTAATTTGCATATATTGTTTGTTAATAGATCGAAATAACACTCCAAATTGAATTATTTATCGTAGCAACTCCTTGTTACGCGCAATAATTCCGTCACACGTGTTGGCGATTCGTCACTCTCGTTTGCCGGTGAAAAGAGCGACCTTCCTCAGACCGCACGCTTGACGAAAGAAAGTCCGCGATCCGTTTCCATAAAATTTCAATAAATCGGCCGCCAAGCGATGCGTCGAATTCAATGGGAAAACGAGATCGAAAGTTGCGGTTCTCCACCCACTGGAGAAACTCATCACTGACACGCTTTGCTTTGTTCAATTTATTCCGATTCTATCGGACGCTGATTATTCTTTTGGAAAGAAAGAAATTTGCTCTGTGTTTTACCTCTCCTCTTTCCCATTCGCTGCTCACTCACGTACATACATCATGATCGAGAACGTGGATGAATTAATAAACATTTCAAATTTAATTTGACTGTAGTTGTTTAATAATAACTCCTAAACAACGTGCTTGAAATTTATATCAATCTCGATATTAATTTTAAAAAATTAATTAAAAATTGATAAGTATATATTTTAATTTTAATATTAATTAAATGAAAGAACTAATCGACAATATAGAAAAGAGACAAGAATTGAGAGAATTTTGATATTTTCGAGGAACGGATTTTTTTTTAAGGATGTTATAATCAATTGTAACAGATTCAGATTCGTTATTTTTCCAATAATGATAGCGAGTGACTTTTTGAGATAGGCAACAAATAATTGGAATTATTTTCATAAAATAACTTTTTCAATAAAAATGTTGTATTTTATAACGTAATATTTCTGTATTCTCACTATTTGCGTACTTTGGTATGGTATCATTTAAAAAAAAGATATTCTATATATACAGGATATTTTAAAATCTATGGAACTTCAAGAAATTTCACCAAGGGAATCAATTTTTTTGTTAAGAAATCTGCTTTTTTTAAAGAGCGTATTTTTTCAGACCGCCTATGAGATAGGCAACCGGTTGTACAACAGAATCGAACGTGACATCTGACACCCATATATGTCGTTTAATTTTGCCTTTTAAATTGTTTTTGTCGTAGATTTTTAAAATTTTATTTCATATACGAGTAAAATAATTTCAAAGACATTTTATTAAATGTAAAAAATCAAAAATAAACCACAAGCCTCTTTATATGTCTATATATTGTATACTAATACTCTAATACTCTTTTTATCCAAATGTGTTTCATATAGATCACGATACTCCATCTGATACCACAGCGTTTATTTTTAGATTGTTTTGTTAGAATAATGCGAATATTAATTTATAATAATTTTATAATAATTTTATAATAATTTATTATAATTTATAATAATTTTTGCAAAATTGATATATTACCGATATTCAAGAAGCAAGCTAAAGATTAAATCTATATCCTTTTAAAAGGCTAAAACATGTTTTACTCGTAGAATAAGATCAAAATGCAAAGGCAAGGAATACGGAAAGGGAAATCGGCTTTTATCATCTATTATAATGAACAGTTGAAAAATTTAATAATATAAATAAAGTACTTATTTAATAATATAGATAATAGTAACATATAGGAAATATTCACTTTACAAATTGTGAAACTATATTTAATATATATAATAACATGTTAAACAAAATAAAATAAAATAATAAATAATATAATAACATATAAAAAAATTAAAAAAAAACAACTAATAATAAAAAATAAATAATTAATAATAACATTATAAAATAATAAAAATACAATAAAATATAATAAATAATATCTGCCTCTAATTTAATATTTGCCTCTTTCAATTTCTTTAATAGATGTAATTAAAAATAAAAAAGTTTAATGCTAAAACTTGATTCTGTTATGTTTATTATATTCAAACTTCCTGATTGTCATAACATTGCTGATTCTTACATAAATGTTTGCATAAATGTTTGCATGCGAAAAAAAATATAAACTCAATTATGTAATCTTTATGGTATATACATGTAAATAGATATATTAGTAATAAATATTAACACATAATTAACATATGTTAAATGTCATAGCATTAGTATAAAGTGAATAAATATTAACACATAATTAACATACGTTAAATGTCATAGCATTAGTATAAAATGAATAATTTAATAATTTAAAGTTTAACATCGCATTTAATTCAAGTTTTTTTATATATTATATAAAAAAGAAAGAAAAAAAGGTTATAACGTGTGTCACTTGTGTGTGTGTGGTGTGTGTGTACACTTTTTTTAACAAAATAATCTTTTTTTTCAATAAAATAATTCTACATAAATAATTCTCTTTAAAAAGAATATAGAAAATAAGAATAAGATACTCCGAATCACACACATACATACACATACACTATTTATCACAATACCTCGTCGAATCATCATCGAACTAATTTGATACTAATTAAATCGCAATGGTTTGGCAACTGGTAACGGAACATTTGCATGAAATGGCCTTTATTTTTACGTGATTTTTATTTTTATGTCGCCATCATTATTTTTACGTCAACTCAGAGTTCTTCGTGGCGAATACTCAGGAGCCTTAACATTATTATAAACATTTATATTTGGATTTTTAATTATTCAAAAAACATTAAAACACTGAAAATGTTTTAAAACATTTTTTATTATATATTGTTTGATTGTTTTTAATACATTATGAATCCTCAGATATTTATTCAATAATTACATCTTAATATATTAAATTTTTATTATGCATATTGTTTCAGTTACAACTTTCTTACATTTCGTCAGAATTTTCTTACTCCTTTCTTTTCCTATCAAATATATTAGCAATGGTGGAAACCTTTGGATATAAGCATTATCTATATAAATACAAATACAAATAAGATTCGCAGTTGCGATTGTAGTTTGTTAGTTGTAATATAATTTTATTTCATTTTAGATGATATTGATCGATCAATGCATAATAGTGACACGTAATTTAAATTCGAATTCAAACACTTTATGGTGCGTCATTCAAGTGAATCACATTTATAAATCGGACACCTTACAGCTATAATGAGCAATTATTTTAAAGGTAATTTGTTTAATTTATTTTGTATATTAGTTATTAATAATTTGCAGATTCCTTTCTCATTTTACATCGTGTGTTTTTATATATTATATTAATTGTTAACACATATTGTCGACAACACTTTTCCGAACTTAATCGGCATAATTTTCATAAAGAAACATTAATCAAGAATTATCCACAAATTAACGTGTCTTAAACATATGTCTTATAGACTCTTTAACATGATATCAAATTTATTTGGTGATATGATTATCTTGTTTATGATGAAATTTGTACAGAAGGCTTTAAAAACGTGGTACTAACAGAAAATTCGGGAAAACATAAAGGCGATTATAAATGGAAGCTTGTTTGGGATAGAATCTTCATTTTAACGTACTTTCATTTTGCCAGCATCTACGGACTGTATCTAGGTTTTTTACATGCTAAACTTTGGACAATCATTTGGTGTAAGTATTTTTTTATCTATCTTAATTTTATTGACTTCGTTTCTTAAAGAGTCCTCGTGTAATTTTAATATCCAAGAGAATCGTACACTAAATTAATTATTGACTACATTAAATAAATTGCGCATAATATAAGTAAATTTTAATGAATGATATAATATAACTTCTCATGAATTACTAAAATTTTATCGACTGTTTGAATCGTTATATCATTATTTTTTCAAATCAGCCTGGGGTTTTTATATCGTTGCGGCGCTAGGCACCACTGCTGGTTCTCATAGATTATGGTCCCATCGATCTTACAAAGCAAAATGGCCGATGAGATTAATTCTGACAGTCTTTCAGACCATTGCTTTTCAAGTAAGCGCGTTAATTTTTTTTCTTTATCTTTTTCTCTCTCGTCACAGTCATTTGTGTATAGAAAGGTTACACAGAGGGTGTACAAGTTTAGAATATTCGTAAATTGAGTGAAATTCAGTTAGAAAATTAAGAAACTCTTAGCTCTCACACCGTATGCGGATATAAAGGAATTTGCTAGAAAAGTAATGTGAAAGCAAAATATGAAATGATTCGATCTCGAAGTTTGTGTCCCATTTCAAGGCACAACATATTCATTTTTTTCATACACTTTTATATCCCTCTAAAAAACCTTGCAAAGATAAAAAAAATACGCTAAGTATATAAAAAATATTGTATGAAACAAAATGTTTAATAAAAAGTCTTTAAAAATAATTTACAATAATTTTTCCTCACAAAATCATTTTTCCAAAGAAATAAAACCTCAATAAATAATTTTCCTAGACAAATATTAAATATTTTTTCTAGAAAAGTATTAAAAAATAAAATATCAAAACTAAATATGAATTTTTTTCTTTTCATACACTTTTAGGGCCCTATTTACGCGTGGGTCAGAGATCACAGAGTGCATCACAAATATACAGATACTGATGCAGATCCGTACAACTCGCGCAGAGGATTATTTTTCTCGCACGTTGGCTGGCTATTAATTCGTAAACATCCGGAAGTCGTTAATAAAGGTGCTATGATAGATTGCAGCGATCTCGAACAAGATCCCTTCGTCGTCTTTCAGAGGAAGTATGTCGAGCGAAATTTTTTTACGAAAATGAGAGCTAGTTACAAGCTGTTCGTTATCTATTGATGTTGCTAATATTATTTATTACATATACATTCTTCTTTACTCAGGTGGTATGCACATTTGGCGATTCTATGCTGCTTTATTCTGCCAACATTGATACCTTGCTTGGCGTGGAATGAGACTCCATCGTGTGCATGGCATCTTATCATCTGCGCGCTCTATTTAAATCTCCATGGAACTTTTTCGGTGAATTCCGTGGCTCACAAATGGGGAACAAAACCATATGACAAGTATGCATTTGTTGTATTTCTAGAACATGTGGATGAAATTGTTTATGATAATCTATGTCGATATCTATGTTCGATATCGGTATTCTTGTGTTTACAAATTTACATTATTTACATTATTATACAGATCAATATCGCCCGTCAATAATATTGGAGTTTCTGCCATAACATTAGGCGAGGGCTGGCACAACTATCACCATATTTTTCCTTGGGATTACAAAGTCGCCGAATTAAAATATTTGATCGATTTCACTACAGTTTTCATTGATTTTTTCGCTTGTCTAGGTTTGGCTTATGATTTGAAAACCGCAAAAGTTGACATGATAAAGAAACGTATTCTTCGAAACGACGGAACAATTAATGAAATCAAGCACGAAGAATAAAATGTAAAGAATCATTTTCTTATTCTTATCATTTCTTATTATTAACGGCCCTGCTGTTGTCCGGATTCCGTGATCAAGAAGATTGTTTATAAACAACGAGAATCAGCTGGGAGTTGAAAAACAGCTATCAAGCTGTTCGGATGCGTTTTCATTTACGAGCCATAATTGTGTTATTACCCATACAGCACACGAAGATTGTATACACATTGCAGCCATTTTTCACCTCAATATTGCAACATTGCAAATTCACTGCAGAATTTGCTGCACCATTGCTGTGGGATTGCAGCAGCGTTAAAATGTCCGCTTTTAGGAATATTACAATGTAAGATTGTAGTAATGTTATGATGCAATGTATTTGTAATCGTAAAACGCGTTTTGCTACAAATGCAGACCGTTTTAAATTTAATAAATAAACTTTGAAAATATTTAAAAAATGTTTAAGAAAGATAGGAAAAAACATTTCCCTTTAAAAAATTTTACGCCTTTAAAAAGATATCTAGTTAGTGTCTAGTTAGTGTTTTTTATTAATAAATTTATTAATAATTAATTTTTTATTTATAAATATTTCTTATTAAATATTTATCTCAATAATATATGTACAATTATTTTACATACCCTCGACACCAGAATATTTTAATGCGCGCAATAAATGAACTATTTCTCATTTATCCATTCAGTGAAGAAAAATTTGTTTAATATTCTGAATCCCAACGAGGGATCAAGATTATTAAATAAATTATTTGTTTAATAATCTAGATCCCTTATTAGAATTCAGAATATTAAATAAATCAAGTCAATTTATCAGAAATTAAACTGACTCAAGATAAGAAATATAATTACTGCATTAGTCCTGTGTAGATTCTTATATATTCACTTTAGACGAAAATTCGAACACCAGTTAATTAAGTTTGATGTCGCCACGTAGCGGCAAGTAAAGAAACACATGTTATACATTTTCATAATGTTAAAATGTTGCTCCAATATTGCCAAAGTAATATTATAAAATAATATCTCTGCAATATTTCTGCAGCATTACACTGCAATGTGCAATGTTGATGCATTTGATGTGTAACATTGCAGCAATGTTGATGCATTTATGTACTATATGGGTAATCTGTTGTATAATTAATCTGTTGTTTGTGTTTCTGTGTTCGTATTAAAGTTCCTTGTTATCCTTAAAAGTATTAATTTATTTAACGCGATCCGCGCCAGCCGTTCTCTTAGTGCGCGTCTTCGATATATCTCGAAGTCCTCGCTCCGGGCGCAACAATATATATATACACAGGGTGCCAGGATATATATATATATATATATATATATATATATACATATATATATATATATATATAACATTAATCACAAATAAAATTTAAAAATTATTAATCTAGATAATATGCGGGATGTATGGAGTAAACGAAAATCATTAAAAATCTGTATGGGACGGGATAAAATATTAATTATTTATAAAATAATGTGTGCGGAAAATAATATAATTTATTATATATTAAATAATCTTTGGCCCATTCTAATAGCAAACTTTCTAGCCTTCTAGTAATGTCTGATAAAAAAAAATTATTAAAAAATATAAAATAAAAATGTGATAAAGATATTTTTTCCGAGATTATCTTTTCCGAACACCTCGTAATATGTAATGTCTCGATACTACTGTCATTCAATTATATATTGCGCAAGCATTATTTTTAAAGTGGGGAAAACATGATAAAAAGCAGCAACGTGAATTAACAGTGTCTGCATACGAGTTAGTATCATTAAATAAACTAATGTATTGATGTTTCGCTCTTATCAAGTACAATGGTGTTCGTAAGTGTTGTGTTAATATCTTTGGCATGGGTCGCCATAAGTTACTTCATCTATAATTTTTGCCAGTTGATTTCCATTAAAATGGTAAATACACTACCTGGTCCAAAGGCATTGCCACTTGTTGGAAGCGCCTTCTATTTCCTACAGAAGAATCCTGACGGTAATCAAAGACAATGATACATTTAATTTATAGAAAAAAATAAGAAAAATGAAAGGCATTTTAAAAATCTCAAAACTATGGAGAAAAAATTATTAATTAAATAAATTAATTTAATTAAAATAATTATTAATATAATATTATAATATTATATATATAATATTATATATAATATATATTATATATAATATATATTATATATAATATATATAATATTATAATAAATTAATTTAATTAATAATTATTAATTAAATAACGTTGCATTCAATTTAGTGTAGTGAGATGTAAGAGCGAATCACGTATCGTGTGGAGATATAATCCTCTAAGTTGTAAAAAATTGTTTTTTTAGAAATTTTGGTTTCTCTATTTAAGCTTGTGACAAATTACTCGTCTCCGTTTCAAGTTTGGATAGGCAACAAATTATTTATTGGAATATATGAACCGGATCAAATAAAGGTAAAAGAACAACAGTTACGTATATATGTATAATTAATTTTAAAAAATATCTCTTTTATAGATTATAATTCTGTATAATTTTACAACTATTATAATTTATCTTTCCGATGTAACTGAAGTAATTTTCCGAAATATACGTTAATAATATTCAAATAATGTAAAATAATATTTCGTGATGGAGATATTACTAAATATGTATGTGACGTTGTAGATTATTTTACAAAACAAGCATTGTTTGAATAAGGGCGTAATATATAAACTTATTGAACCGATACTTGGCAGGACATCATTGCTGACAGCTCCTAGTAAGTTATAAAGTCTTTTAATTAGAATCATGTGGAATAATTTAATTTATGTAATATTACATAAATAATATAAATCCCATACATAAGTTTTCAAAATTATCCTTTACGTATATTTATAATTAATTTCTAATAACTATGTATATACTTTTACGTATTACGTATTAGAAATATACGTATTACTTATTACTTATTACTATACGAAGAAAACACAGACATGAATATGTATAAACTATTTATAAAATTATTATATAAATATTTATAATTATATCCATAACTGCAACTTTCTTAGAACGGAAAATCAGATACATTCTTTTACTAATAAATATTTCTTTTAATTTTATTATTTTATTATTTTATTACACAGTATATGTGTTTATATATTTATTCCTTCTTTATATAATTCTTTTATAATATTCATTTCAGCATCTATATGGGCTAGGACTCGAAAAATATCCTCAATTTTTAATACAAATATGTTACGAGGCTTTTTCGACATATTTGTCGAACAATCTTTAATATTTGTAGATGAACTAGAAAAAATTGGATTAAATGGAAAAGAGATTGACTTATTTGAATCTCTATCGCAGTGTACTATGACCATTGCATATAGTAAGATCAAATATAATTTTTGATCCAATTTTTAATTATAAAAACTCTTATAGAAAATATTCGGCATTACAAAAATGTTAAAAAAATCAAAACTTTGAACAATGAAAAAAGAAAAAGAGAGATGCATTAATAATATACACGAGAGTAAAAATTAAATAATATTAAATATTACTAATTTGAAGAATTAAAAAAAAATATATATATATATATATATATATGTGTGTGTGTGTGTGTGTGTGTGTGTGTGTGTGTGTGTGTGTGTTACATATGTGTATAATATATATAAAATATATCAGAATACACATATACTTTAAGATATGTCACACATAAAGTTTTATGGATGAAATTTTTATCTTAAGTCATGAATTATGTTTGTATGTGTATATTAAATTGTCGTTTTTATAGTATAAAGGTATCTATTCCTTCGCCTCGGAAAGTGATATGTGTTTCTGAAGCCTACTTTGCACGATAATATAATTCAAGAGATAATTCTATTATGTCACATATAATTAATATATACGTATATCAGAATATATATTTTATACGTATGTATCATATATGTAATTCAAATGTTCTTTTTTTTCGGTGCCGAGACTTTTCTTTTTTTTTGTTCAAAAAAAGTCACACTTATTTAACTAATATATAACGTATGAAAAATTAATATAATCAGTTAGTAGTTAATATTTCAAATAATAAGATTTTTTTCTCATGTGGGGCTGTAAAGACACTATACTAGGTGTCAAATTGGATTCACGATCAGATATAATCAGTCAATGTTGTGAAGTAATAATAAGGTAAATATCGTTTTCTTTTAGTTTTAACGGAAAAATCTTCTTTTGACAATATATATTTTTTATAATTATTATAATTGGAATTATTTAATTGTAAGTAAAATATCTTAAATTAAAAATTCTTATTATAAAAAAAATATTTTGAAGACAACAAAGAAAAGGAAAAAGATCTTTTTTTCGATTATTGATATTCAAAAAACTTAATGTTTGCAATTATATCAAATACATATTTTGTATATTTTATGGTGAATTCCATTTGAAAAGAAAAATATTTCAGTTGCAAGAAAAGTTTGAGCTACAGATTCAAGAATGTATTCTTGTATTCTAATGTTATATTCAACCTCACTAATTTTGGACGTGAACAACAAAAGAGATTAAATTTTATATCTTCCGTCGTGAATAAGGTATACTAGAAATATATTCTTTCAATATTTTTAATTTAATTAATATTTTAATTTACACATACCAGTCTTCGTATAACTTATTATATATTATTATTACAGATGATACAACAACGACAATGTGCATTAAATGAATCGGATACAACGAAGAATAAAATAACTTGTAAGTTCGTTTTTTTCGCATATTTCAATCTCTGTGATTACAATATTATTTATCAATACTTGCCAACTAACAGCGAAATAAATTTTATTTAGAACTGCAGTTATAAAACGCGTTGTTAAAGCAACATGTCTTTTTTCCACTGATAATTTTTATCTTTTTAAAGTTATTTCGAATATTAATTTTTTTGAAACGAAAAGAATATATAATTTTTCTGCTCTCTCCGTTTTATAATTGAAAGAATAATTGATATACTATTTTATATATTTCTGTTAAATACAGACAAGGCATTTTACGATATTCTTTGGAAAGCATCTCATGAGGAAAAACTTACGCAAGAGAATATTCACGATAACGTGTTTACGATGCTAGTAGCGGTATATAAGACATTTCTATACGTGCGATTATATATTTTACATATAAATGCATAACAAATAAAATTTTTATTTATTTTTAGTCTGCCGATACGACCGCTATTACAGTAAATTTTGTGACCTTCATATTAGCGAACTTGCCAGAGATACAAGTATGTATATGTTTAATTCATTCAAGGATAGTTTACTTAATAATAGTTTACTCGTTTTATAAATCAAGTATTTTTCTAGCTTGATGTAATTTTAAAATATAAAAGATACACTTTAAATGTGATAATATATATCAAAAAAGGATCCAATATGAATTCTATTATTCAAGAGATTGCATGAATAAATAGTTTGCAGGACATATTTTTTATTATTGTTATATCGTTTATATACAATTA
Source organism: Camponotus floridanus (assembly GCF_003227725.1). Taxonomy (NCBI): domain Eukaryota; kingdom Metazoa; phylum Arthropoda; class Insecta; order Hymenoptera; family Formicidae; genus Camponotus; species Camponotus floridanus. The sequence goes on from NW_020229242.1 coordinate 432,693, forward strand.
ATATTTTTAATTTTATATGTATATTATTATATACATATATACAATTTTTGTTATTTTTCTTATTTATCTCTTTATTATTTCTATTAAAAAGCTAAATTATATATAAAACACATACATTTACATATACGTAAAATTAATATTTTAAAATATTTTTCTATATAATTTTGATATTGATATCGTTGATGATATAAATTTGGAATCTTATCTACTTTAATCAAGACATTGTAGAGAAAACTTTTTAAATTCTTTCTTCCTTTACTTTTTTAAATACATAGATTCGTAAATATATAACTGAAATATTTTTGCATGGAAAAATGGTCTTAGAAAGAAAATTTTTCTTATATTATATATATCATAATTTGTTTTCTCTTTCCAAATGTTATTAAAAAAATTATGCTTAAAATATTATTTTACCTCGTCAGAAATAGAGATATAGATGTTTTCTCTTCGATTGCTGTTTCTGATATCATATCCTGCATATTTATGAGTATTTATTTCCATACATTTATAAGCATTTATTTCCATAAAAGGAAAAGGCATATGAGGAATTGTTGGAGATTTACGGCATGACAAATCCTAGATCCGTACCAGTTAAATACGAGGATCTACAACATATGGATTATTTGGATCGTATTATTAAGGAAACGTTGCGATTATTTCCTGTAGTGCCTGTAATTGCACGACGGCTGACGGAAGATTTAAGAATGGGTTCGTTTGTAAATATATGTATATGCATATGTGCATTTATTAAAAATCGCGTTTTCTTTAATATATATACATATGTGCATTTATTGAAAATCGTGCTTTCCTTATATTATTAAATAGAAAAAATAAAAACACATGGACACATTTTCGATACATAAAGCAATATTTTCTGTGTTTTTAGGAGAAATTATTTTACCAAAAAGTGCTGATATTATCTTAGCATTGGGAAAAGTGCACCGAAGTAAAAAGTATTGGTCAAATCCATTAGTATTTGATCCAGATAGATTTCTTCCAGAGAGACTGGGAAACTCTCAGTTATGTTATTATATGCCTTTTAGTAACGGGCCTAGAAATTGCATAGGTATGTATGGGTAAATTGTAAAATAATCTTGAATTATAAATTTACTTTATATACATGTAATTGCATATGATAAACTCTTGCAGGTATGAAGTATGCGATGATTTCTATAAAAGTTATATTAGCAACTTTAATACGAACATTCGTGTTCAAAGTAGATGAAAGTATCAAGATCAGTAAGATAAAATTAAAATTCGAAGTTCTATTATCTCCCATTAAACCTCTCAAAGTTAAAATTGAGAAGCGGAATTTTCCGTCAGAAGGAATGTAGTATTTAAAAATATAATTAATTTAATGCGAAGATATATTAGATAAAATAAGTACTATATATAAGTACTATATTCTTGTGTATTTAATATTCCACATGTATTTGTTATGTCAGTACTAATATATATATTTAATTGATAGATTGCATATTAGAACGCTTCTTTATATATGTATATACAGGGTCTACCAAAAGTGTGGAAACCCCTAAATATCTCGGAAAATATACGTTTTACAGAAAAGTGTTTCCAACAAAAGTTTAAGATAGATCTATCAGTTTGACCTTGGATGGCGTCGTCAAGGTCAGGTCAAGGTCACATTGACTTTTTTAAATGACACCCCCTACATTTGATTGCATATTCTTATAGCTTAATTCAAGAGCTTTCCAAAACACTATAATAATGTTCATTTTTATTAAGTACTTTGCGAGTTATGAGGGTTGAAATAATTTCTTAATTTTACATAAACCATAAAATATCTAGTAAACCATTCATTTTTCGATTATCTTACCTTCATACTTTTATGTACAAATTAATGAGGAATCAATTGGTGTAAAGAAAACACATAGTTGTTTCTAAGAAAAAATATGTAATTTGCAATTAACAATTCCATATTTTTTCTTAAAAACAACTGTATGTTTTCTTTACACCAATTGATTCCTTTCATTATTTTGTACATAAAAGTATGAAGGTAAGATAATCGAAAAATGAATGGTTTACTAGATATTTTATGGTTTATGTAAAATTAAGAAATTATTTCAACCCTCATAACTCGCAAAGTACTTAATAAAAATGAACATTATTATAGTGTTTTGGAAAGCTCTTGAATTAAGCTATAAGAATATGCAATCAAATGTAGGGGGTGTCATTTAAAAAAGTCAATGTGACCTTGACCTGACCTTGACGACGCCATCCAAGGTCAAACTGATAGAATCAGTATATAGATCTTCTTAAACCCTACAACTTTTGTTGGAAACACTTTTCTGTAAAACGTATATTTTCCGAGATATTTAGGGGTTTCCACACTTTTGGTAGACCCTGTATATATGAAGAAGTGTTCTAATGTTCAATATATCAATTAAATATGTGTGAATAAAGTGATAAATTATATTGAGCTGTCCGAGTAAATATATATTGATTGCCTCAAAAAGATTTCTGTAATACAATTCTTAATGATACATGAGAATGAAGTCTTTTTAAAATTTCAGAATTTTCTCGCCCTTTTCAGACTAAAAATTATCTAAAGTCATATAAATAATATAAAAGTATACATTTACTCACGTAAATTGCAAGAGTAATAAATAGCGATCAGACGATTATTATATTATCGTTACTTTTTTATTTCATTGTTATTTCAAATCTTCTTTAAGAGAGCATATACAAGATAGATCCATTTTATTTTCGATTAACAGGGATGCTAATAGAGAGTTACAAAATATATATTATACACAGTTTATCATGAATATAATTAATATACAGAGCCAGGTGAGAGAGAGTGCTCTTCATTTCTTGATTCTTAATTAAATTCGAAATTAAATACCTAAATTAATTTCATAATGTGCTAATAAAAAAATAAAAAAAATCAATCATTTTCTTAGCTGTCAACAATATATAATTATTAATCGCTACGTACAAAACATGTCTATATCTTACAAAGGCAGAATTTTGAAAGGCAGAATTATAAATATTATTGACAGATAGCATGCTGAGATTAATTTTTTTATATTGTTAACATGATTGTTATTATGATATTCGAATTCAATTTAGCTAGAAATCAAGAAATGATGAACGCTCGCTTTGGTTTTGTATCTTAATTAGCATTATCATAATAAAATGTATATGTTTTTTGTTGAAATATGATAATAACAATCCTACTAGTAATATAAAAAGACATTCATTTTTTTCTAATCGCTATTTATTAACAAAATATATAATTATTAATCGCTATCTACAAAATGTACTTATATCCCACGATTGAAAGCGTTGTATAGAGATACAGTGTATGCCTAAATATGAAGCACTAAGTTTTAATGCTTTATATTTAAGTATGCTGTATTATAACAATATGATATATGCCGTATTTATATGTACTTCACGTTATAAACGTCGTGCTAATAAATATAATATACTACGATGTTTATAAATATGACGGACTAGACGCACACAATACCATCAGCTTGAGATATAAGCTCTGTCTTGGGGGGAAATCGTCTTTCCATAGTATCTTGGCGTGGTTTGTAGAAATATTTCGCGATTCGTAAATGCCACAGCAAGAGATCGTCGATCGTCTCAACGCATAGGTTTTGGTCACGTGGTGGTTTCCGATACTTTTCTGGAACGACCGCTCTTTTTGTGTTTAGTAGGTTCGCCATCATTATCCGACAGAGACGAATCCCTAAGTGACTTGCGGCCACGACCAACATTTCTTTCTTCATTTTCTGAACCTAGCGATTCCCGATTCGATTTGCGGCGTTGACGCTGTGGTGGCTGGTTATACGCCTCCATCGTTTCGCGCACGTGCTTTCGCTTCGCGTCCCAAAACATTTCCTGTCGCTGAGCAATCTCCGAATATCTACGATACGAGTAAAAACGATAAGCATCAAAATATCTAATATCTCTCTCTAATATATACTTAGTTCTTTATATTGAGAAATATTTAAGATATTTTAATGTCTCAACAGAATGTAACAATTACCTATCGCAGAAGCTCCGATTAGGTGGTAATTTCAATCGCCAACCCTTCTTTGGTTCATATATCCCGAGCTCTTCGAAAATTTGATTAATTTCATCTGATGCCAGTTTAATGAAGGATAAGACTGCGTTGCGCTTAAGATACTGATGCTCCGTAAATAATAATAGCTGCAAGACATACATACATCTAATTAATCTTTTCTTTTCTCTGAGTTCTTTCTATTCATTCATATAGCATTGTTGAGAACAAAAGTTTAAAGAGAAAACAATTCAATCTTATCAATTAATGATGCTGTGATAAAATATGAAAAGTTTCGTCAGGAGTTCAAATTTTATAATTAAAATTAGAGGTCATTTCGGAAATCTATTTAATTCCAGTGTGAAATTCCAAAGATTAAATGAGTAAAAACTAAATAATTGTAAGAGTAAATAATTTCGTTTGAGACATATAATAATTTCATGTAAAACATTTGATTCTTTTAAATGTCTCGCATAAACATAAAATTGCACTTTATAAGCAACAATCTATTGTTCTTAGATAAGACACTCACGATATAATCGCGAGCTTTGCACATAAGCTCGGAAATATTACTCTGTACAGAAAGACTATCCTTGGGATAGATTAGTTCACTGTTTACGACCCAATTACCCTGCACCAGCACAGCCACTTGCTGCATATATTTCAGCATTGTTATTGTATCATGTTCCGGCGATACAAACTCACGTAATGCTGAGAATGTTATAATTCTCACTGTAAAAAAAAACGGACTCTTTTGATTCTATCAAGTTCTCATATCATTTAAAAATCCATTTAATAATATAAAATTAATAATTATGCTCAAAAAATATTTTTTTAAAAATAAATTATACTTATTCTCTTTTTTTCAAACTTAATAAAAAAATTACCTTTTTTCATGATTATTCTAAGTTGGTCCAACAGTGGTAAGGTTGCAATATTATGGAAGTCCACCTGATTATCATATTCTCGTGAATTACATTCCTTGGGTACCAATAGAGACAGATAATTCTTTGGTAAATTCAGATTTATAGATTCATCTTCTGTTAATGAGCAGAACATCTCCATCCGTGTCAACTACAAAAAAATTAGATGTAAACAATTTATTTAATAAAGTTCTACAAATTAATAAGGGAGAAATGTCTGTAGATGTAATGATACCAATATGATATACCAATGCACATAAACATTAGATGTTATTTAATTCATAGAATTACACAATTTAATAATTAACCATATTTAATCATTCAGGTATGCTATAATTTTTTATGCCTCAAAAACAAATTTGATATAAAATGATATGAGAGAGAATAAAATGATAGAAAGTCCCTGAACATTTTTGCTATCAAAATATCTACAATTTATAATAATTATTCAACATATCGTCGATTCTTACTTCAGTTTGCGTATCATAAAATGGCACATAATTCGTGTGTATCCAAGGCTCTTCCTGGCTCTTCTTAGAATAATGTTGGAAAGATTGTTCTTGCATTCTCTTCACATTATCTGACTGATGTTTGGCAAATGTCACTTGTACCGGCATAGCATTATCCTCTTCTTCATCGCCCTCTGTATTTTAACAAATAAATTTATTAGTTAATATTACATTCTCTTATTTCTTTGTTCTTGTACCAAAAGAATTTTAAAGATTCATAAATTGTCTAGATAAATTGCACAGATTCATAAAAATATTTGTTTACCTTCTATTGTACTTTTTGTTCCATCCTTATTACGCTTGTCGTTTTCATCCAGATAATCACACTGTAGTTTCATATGTAGCATCCCGTTCAATGGCGTGATATGTAACTCATCATCCTGAAAGACTCCAACTGCTAAATTTGAGCAATCCGACATTGTGCGTTCCGAAGTCAACACAATCTTGTCCATCAATTCACTAATACCAAAAAGAAAAAAAAGAAAGTAATTCTAATAATTTTAAAATTAATACCATTTATTTAGAGATGTGTCAAACTGTAGTTTTTTTTAATCAATTAAGTATAACTATAATAATGTTCATATAGTATAGACATGTATTTCTTATAATTTATTAATTTATATTATAAGCACTTTATTGAGGGATAATTGTAATTATATTGATAAAGTATTATAACAAATATAAATAGTTTGTTGTATAATAATATATAAAAATATCCTATTAAATACCTATTAAATACTTTTTCATCATCTTTTTTAGATTTGCCGTCTGCAATGAGAGCCAACTGTTTCCCCATGTTACAATCATAACAGTTTTCGTTTAACGTGTCTATTGCAAACTCCATGTGGATCTTTTTATTTTCAGGTTTGATGGAGGTTTTCAAGATGGTAGCATTAGCATAGCCATCGGTGACATATGCAGGATATTGAACAATATACAATTTATCAGCCAGAGTCTTGGACAGAAATACAGGTATCTAAAAATAATTGTTTCTATTACTTATACAGGTAAAAAAAACTTTGGTGTATGGTATTTTATACAAAGAGCATCCTAACATAAAAAAATCTTAATTAATAAGATTTTAATCAAAATAAACATGATTGAGAGAAATAAATAAAATAAGCAATATAAAGAATAGAGCACAGAAAAACAATAAAAAAAGTGAATCAAATAAATATAAATATGTACGGTAGATATGAAAAATATAAACGCTTTTTAAAAATAGTTAAGTATAAGCGATTTTTTTTAAAAGACAAATATTTATACACGTTTCACACAATTTTTTATCATATAATATGATAAGAGGTAATTGTAAAAATTCAAATTTCTCAGACCATTCGTGCAAAAGCAGAAAAACTTAACCTAGAAATTGGGTTTCAAAATTACGTTAGTATTCGAAAGCTGAAATTTAGAAAGATTAAAAATTAAATATTTGCTAAATAAACTAACTTCCTTGACGACCGGATCGTTGTCTATCCTCGTGGTGTTCATTTTTGCTTTTCACCAGAAACAATCAGAAAATCCTGAGAACTGAGAGCGTCCGTCCGATTGAATAAAGAATGAAGAATACCACGAAGGAGCATGTGAAAACACGTGCCAATATGGGTTAGGCCGGATCTACAATAGGCAATTTAAGCCTAAAGCCTTAAAAGAAATTGACCAATCACAGTCAAGTATGAAGAGAATATTCGATTGTGATTGGTCAATTTCTTAAGTCTTACGTCTTAAGTCTCCTTAAAATCTCATTGCAGACGACGCTTTATGGTTGGTCCCTGTAACTGACGGAGTTATAAGAAACTAACCAATCGTATTCAATTATTCTTCTCACATCCAATTGTGATTGGTCAACATCTTAGTCCCGATCTACAATAGGTAATTTAAGCCCTATGCTTTGAGAAATTGACCAATCACAGCCAAGTATTCTTTTCATATTTGATTGGTCAATTTCTAAAAGCTTAGGGCTCAAATTACCTATTATAGATCGAGATATACTTATGGATGGAGCCGGAATGGTTTAGTTTTACGACGTATTCGTGATGTATTCAGACGTCAGCGAAAGCGAAAAGAAGGCGGTAAATTTAGGTAATAGAATTCAGTTTTATAACGCAAATCCGTTGCACCCCCCCATCCCCCGCGACTAAATTTTCGCTTCACGTTGACTCGAGTAGTCGTCTTCCCCCACCCCTTCTCCCACGCCGGGCACCGGGGTGACCGGGGTTCACGCGAGTGTGTGCACGGAATTCACGGAATTGTGATCGATCGTTCGTAATCATCGTCGAGTGTCGTCGCAATCTCGCAAATAATAACGACGTTTTCTCGTGTTAGTTCTTTTCGTATTTCTTCTCCCATCGGGAAGCCGGCAATCCTGCCCAGATCTCTCAAGATGGTGAAAATGGAGCACGATGTAAGTACCTTGTCACGTCGAAAATTGCTCCGATATCTTTACCTCACGATACTTTGATTGTACTGCTATTTTAAGGACAAAGTACTAAGGATCAGTCTACTTCTGACCAAATTTAAGATTATTCTTATATCGTTAATATTGCGGAAAATTTCATTTCTGACATAAGCGAGGGTGTACGTATATATATACATACGTACGTACGTATTTGCATTTGCGGACCGGCGTCCAGTAATGCCATCGATATTTATGCTATGATGGCGGAAGGCAAAGAACGTTATATGATTACGAAGTAAATTGATCATAATTTCAATTTGCTTTAATTTCCTTTTTTTTCATCCGAATCATTAGTCGAAAAATTATCATTATTTAGATATATAATAACGAAGCAAACATCATATTGAAACTTTTTTTGTCACGAAGGCTCGTTTTCACAATCTCGTTTTAAAATATTTACCGGTTTTTATATTCAAAATGATAGAAAGAAAAAAATGAATATGTGTATTGCGAATCAAATAGTTTCCAGACTTCAGCATTATTTCTTGCGTATGATTGAGACTTTTAACGTTTTAATTCCATCGTTTAATATTTCAGGATGGTAAAAATGAGCCGGAACACGTGAGAAAGTTGTTCATCGGTGGCTTGGATTATAGAACAACAGATGACTCGCTTAAGAAACATTTCGAGCAATGGGGAGAAATCGTAGATGTTGTTGTTATGAAGGATCCTAAGACAAAACGATCCAGAGGCTTTGGTTTCATCACTTATTCTCGTGCTCATATGGTGGATGATGCCCAGAATGCTAGGTAAAACGGTTCGATTATTCGTTATATATTATACTTATTAATCTTTGCATTTAGAAAAAAAGTTGTAATTTATTTTTGAAAGAGGAATTTGTATGCAGTAATACAATGGAATGTGGAGAATTAATAATTAAAAATTTTGTATTTGTTGAAAAAGTGTCATATTTATTTTGGATTTTTACACGTGGCAATATCTCCTTTATAGACCTCACAGGGTAGATGGCAGAGTAGTGGAGCCCAAGAGGGCAGTACCCAGACAAGAGATTGGCCGACCAGAAGCTGGAGCTACCGTGAAGAAACTCTTCGTGGGCGGCTTAAAGGATGACCACGAAGAGGAGGATCTTAGACAATATTTTCAGAGTTATGGTAGCATAAACTCGATTAGCATAGTCACGGACAAGGAAACCGGGAAGAAGCGAGGTTTCGGTTTCGTCGAGTTCGATGACTATGATCCCGTCGATAAGATTTGTCTCCAACGTAACCATCAGATTCGTGGCAAGCACGTCGACGTTAAAAAGGTAAGAGAATTGTTTTTAAAAACTATTTTTAAGCTAACAATATAATATATATGATGCAAGAAAAAGTGTCAGTTTCTTTTTTTTTCCTAGTATTTTTCTACATGTTTTTACAAATTCTATTAATGTATCTTATTTTTGTATAGTATTTTTTGTTTAAATTATATTAAACTTTTGTTTCTAGAAAATTATTTAATAAGAAGATTTGCTTTTTTTGTAAATCAGATTACTAGTCAAACATATTTTGTATCTTTATTAATTATAACGATTATTCTTATTGCAGGCTTTAAGCAGAGCTGAAATGGCATCCGCATCCGGGGGTGGCGGTGGTAGCGGAGGCGGTAGCCGTGGTAGCCAAGGAGTTGGCAGAGGACCGCGCGGTAGCAATCAAGGTGGTGGTAGCTGGGGAGGACGTGGCAGCGGCGGTGGTGGCGGCGGTGGCGATTGGAATAACGGCGGTAATCAAGGCGGATACGGCGGTGGAGGTAATCAAGGTTGGGGAGGTAATGGACCATGGGAGAATCAGAATCAAGGTAAAGGTTCGCAAACAAACAAACTTCTCTTCTTTTCCTAGCATTTTATAATATCCGATTCGCATTATATTTTAAATTTTTAACAAAGAGATAAGAAAAAGAATCACATATTATTTTCCGCACAAAGATAATATGAAGTCATTCTCATTATAATAAACTGTGATGTGAATAACATTAACAAAAATATATTGATGTAAATATGATAAAGGAGGAGGATGGAACCAGGGCGGACAAGGTGGTTATAATAGCGGTGGTAATTGGAGCAACGACAATTTCGGCGGTGGTTATCAACAGGGGTATGGCGGTGGTCCTGTACGCAACAATTTCAATTCGGGCGGTAGATCGGCACCTTATGGCGCCAATTCGGGTCCTAGCGGTCGACAATCTGGCGACTCGAGATGGTTACCGCCTTTTGGCGGACAAGGTTGCTCTTCACTTTCAAAAATCAACAACAGTAGTGTATTTTGCTTACTCTTTCTGGTCTTTATTTTCCTGCTATTGCACTTTTTTTTAATTGTAACAAGAAGTTTATCGAGAGATACAAATGCTGCATTAACCCTAGTGGCATGTATCTTTCTATTTTTTTTCTGTCGTTCTCAATATTGTTTAACAAAAATTTACATAGAGGATGAACTATATTTCCAACATCTTTCCGATTAATCATCAATTGTTGAAATTTAAAGCATCACATTATTTATGATACATTCTAAATAATTTCATATTATTATTCATATTATACATTCTAAATTGTGTGATTTCCAAATGAAATGTGTCATTTTATGTGACTATCAATCGTATCATTGATCAATTTGTAGCCATCTTATTTATGTTTTATGATATTGCAGGACCCATGGGTGGCGGAAATTCCGGCGGTGGCGGCGGTGGATATGGAAATCAAGGTGGCTATGGCGGTAATTCCCTTGGAAACATGGGTGGTGGCGGTGGTGGAGGAGGTAGTGGAAGAAGATATTAAAAAACGCAGAGAGCATGTCGCTAACAACCTCTCTCGCTGGTAAGCACAATACATAATTATAGTATATTATCGATTCGTTATTTCTATATCGTTTATTTTTATCGCGAGATTCTGTCAAGTAATTTCTCGCGAATTATCTTCAGTTTATTTGATCTTAAATAATACAGAGAGAAATATCTTCTTAATTTCTAAATTAAAGAAATATCACATAATTACGATTCATACAACGCAATTAATAATTAACTTTGATATATGTGAATTAATTTCTCATTTATTTGAAGCATTTATACATTAATGTTGATTAATTTATTAATCATTCAAGTCTGTTCGCGCGCATGCGTTCTTATTATTTAAAATATAATTCAAAGGTCCTTTTTATATAATACATAATGTATATATATATATATATATATATATATATATATATATAAATTTATATAATTATATCTACTCAGAGATTCTTCTTTGAAAAATTATCTTATTGCCATTATATATTTTATGGTTTGTGTGCAAACGATGGAATTAGAGCACAGAGTTATATCTAACGATTGTTGCATCCTCATGTTTATCGCATTATTCTATCTGACATAGCACTAGAAATTAATCTGGCTATTTAGTAGCAAACAATTCGATAGTGTTCTTTTTTTCTTTCTTTTTTCAGTCGATACATTTTCGAAAGTTTAGAAGCGTAGAATAGACGAGAAGCTTAGATGGAGATAACAAATTTGTTTCTATATATATTTCTACTTCTCATATCAACATCTTATAATATTTTATCCACTGAGTTTTAAAGAATAGTGTTTATTTTACTTAATATATTTGTGCATATATAAAATATGTAGGTTAATGATAAATTATTTCACTCTATTATAAAACGCGCGACAAAAGTGAGAGATTTCTTTTGAGGAATTTACTTAGTCTTCGCAATTATCAAACTTGTGTGTATTAGGACCTCCGAGGGTCTACAGGGTCAAGGATTTAAGAATCTCGGAATACGGGGCTTTGAGCATTCGAGAATCTTAGGAAAGGAATTATACTTTCTCAATCTTTATAGAGAGAATTTTACTATAGATTATGTGGGTTAGATGCAATATTTTAAATTTTAATACAACACTTGAGATGTCGAGCATTATATAATTTGTTTCCTTCGAATTTAATATTCTATAGTGAGTGTCAAATATAATAGAAACAAATTTAAGCCTAAAAATCGAGAATAATTAGAAATTTTTTAATTCAAGATTCTGGAAATATAAAAGAGATTTTAAAAACTAGAACACTCTCAAATCTTAAAATTTGAATTAATCGAACATTTTTATTTAAAATTCTAAGAAATTGTGATTTAAAATTATACACTGATTTGAATTATACAAATTTTAGTTAAATATCTTTTCAATTTGGAGATGAGTTAGTTTTCCAGCAAATTACATAGATGATACAGCATACACAACACTCGATATGGAGTGTTTTAAATGATATAATATCATATTGTTGGAATAGAAGCTCAAGTGCAAGCATATGAAATAAAATCTAGTATTTTCCAACCTTTTAAAAAATTTTAATATTTAACACATGATAATTATATTTATTTATCTTTTTATTTTATTCAAACATGATTAGCTATCAAATATTGTAATAATACTTATTGTAAATATATTTGACAAGTGATTTTAATTTCACAAATTTAGATTATTATAATATTATTACTAAGAGTCACATACATAATTTTATTTAATTTTTTATTATTACAATATGATCAATTACATATCTTTTTAGAATTTATTTATTAATCTATTTTCTTTATTATATTGGAAAAAATATAGTATACAATATATTCGAAATAAGTACAAATATATTCGAAATAAACAACTCCAACAACTGTAATATTGATTATATTAATAATAAACATAGAAAATAATCTATTGTATAATGCATTCTAGCAATACAGTCAGAAATTAATTTAACTGTTCCAACAAATATCTTACATATAAAATTACGTAATATAATATGTGATTGCTGGAAAACTATCAGTATCATTTCTCAAGTATTGGAGACTTTGAAAAGTTTGAATGTCCATACATTTTAAATCTTACAAAATTTAGACTCTTAAAATTCTAATTAAAAATTCGCAGAATTATGTATATATATATTTATTTATTTATTAACTTATTTATATTAATATTTATATCTATATTTATATAAAGTTTAAAGATTCTATAAATTGGAATGTTTGAAGAAATAGGAGAATGAGAGAGAGAAGTAGAGAAATGTAGAAATTCAAGGATTTATAAATTCTCTACTTAGGAATCTAAAAATATGAAATTTTTAATCAGAAATTTTTAAATTCCAAAATTTATATAGAAAAATTTTCGAGATATGAGGTTCGAAGAAAATAGAATTTTTAAAAGATATTCGAGTAATCTTATTAAATTACCATAAAACGAAGAAAGATAGGATACGAGAGATCTATAAATCTCGTAGAATTCCTGGAATCTAAAATAAATGTTTTGACAAAAATCCGAATGTCTTATAAAAAAGATTCAAAGATTCGATAAATTCTTTGCTCGCGACCCGACCGCGGTCCTTTGCACAGATTAGGAAACTTGACTAACGGATTTCTTGACTTTTAAACCTCAGGTGAAGCTACTACTCCTACTACTACTTGTCTTCTAGTCGCCAGTACTTCTGTACTGTTTAGTATCGGAGGCAGGCAGGCAGGCAGGCAGGCAGGCTATCAGGCTAGAGAGACAAGACAACGAACAGGCAGAAACTCAGAAACTGTCAGGCAGGCAGGACAATCAGGATACAGGACAAAAATAAAGAGACAAAGAGAAAGAGAATCATCAGTTAGCTTGCAGTGAGAGAGGCTTACATGCCTATCCTTTTTTAATCTTGCGTCCGATTTTTCCCCCCTTCTCCATTCATTGTAAACATTCTCACTATCCCCCTCGAATATACACGCGTGTCCTTTACAAAGACATGGATTCGTAAAGATCGCTCGGACAGGAAAAAAACTCGTATTTATATACATATATAGAAGATAATTCATATTAAAAGAAGAGAGAGAGAGAGAGAACGAGGGAGAAAGAGCGCGTATACACATAGCGACAGAAATGGTAACAGAAGACAATGTATACCTCAGCGTTTATTTGTGTAGGAATTAGGACTAATTAATAGGAAATATATAATTGAACTTAATCATTTTACGAAACTGTATAATTGTTTAAACTTAAAGTCGGCGAAATAAAAGTGTAGAAACCTTTTCTTTATCATGTTTTAATTTTGTGACGTGAGGCCAGTAGGTGTAAGCTCAGATTAAAAGACTACAAGAGAACATACATATACATACATACATACATACATACATATACATACATTGGGGTCTAGAACAGACTGGCATTTGCCATCCAGAATATCTTTTTCGTGTAACTTCGAAGTTTCATTGTTTAATTTTATAAAATTTATTAAAACATAAGAAAAATGCATGTATATATGTATATGTATATGGGTGTGTGTGTGTGTGTGTGTGTGTGTATGTATGTGTGTGTGTGTATATATATATATATATATATATATATATATATATATGCATACATACATGCATACATACATACATACATACATATGTATATATGCATATACCATTATTATATATGCATTAATCATATGCATAATCATTGAAATTTTTCACGCTATCAAAACTTCCTCTTCTAAGTTGCATAATAAAAATATTCAAGGTGATAACGGCAGATTAGGATTATCATAGGCAAAATTTATATCTTATATGTTTTGAAGAGACAGAAAGAACTTGTAGATGTATATTAAACTAAAAAAAACGAAGAAAAAGAAATAAATAGCTGTATTGTCGAATTTGTAGTCAATGAAAAAAAAAATGTCACCGATATCTCGGAGCGCGTCAATATTTAAATGTATATGCATTATTAAATCCTTTGTGTATATAGAATGAAACATCAATCCCAGTTTTCTACAGTTCTTTTCGTTTCACATGGAATCTCACGACTCGATTCGAGCTTCTTTCCAAACCTGTTACATTATTTCCTTATCACAGATATGTCGTAAATGATGGGCACTCTGTAAATATTTCGAATATAATATTGTAACATGTGAAAGTTTCGAACCAGTATCTTAAATTATTTATTTAGAAAAAAATACTAATAATTAATAATATTAGAACTCTAAAGAACTTGAAGATCTTAAAAATATCAAGATTTTTGAAAATGAAGTTATCTTTCGAGACTTCTTTTATTCTTTTTTAGAATTAAGTTTTTAAAAATTTTCTGGTTTAACATAATATAATAATTTAAATATTTGTAGCATTGCTTGAAAAATTATATACGAAAAAATTTGATTACTAGAATAGTAGATAGAAAAACTCGTGAAACATTGAAACTCTGTTTTAGATATAAAGATTTGCAAGATTTTCAAAGATCTCATCTTTCAATCAGTCTTTCGCCCTTAGACCTATAGTGATGTCAAAGATACTAGAGTAGTTAGTCTAGTGCAGTTTGAATTCGAATTTTAATAATGAAGATTAGCAGCTTAAATGCCAGGAAGAAGCTAGAAAGCAGGCAGGTAGCAGAGAGAGAAAAAAATAAGAGAAAGAGAGAAAGGATTCTCAGGCTGGAACAGGACTAGTGTTCGCGAGCTAGGCTTCTCGCTCTAGCCTCTATTATACGAATCACAGGTAGGAATGTTAAGATCTCATTTGCTTAGACATACATATAATACGTACAAATATAAATATATATATATATATATATATATGTGTGTGTGTGTGTGTGTGTGTGTGTATACATACATACACACACATATATATTTATGTATATAATATATAGTGTTTCGAAATTTAAAGGTAATAAGATGCAGCATGAAAATATGTGAAAAGTAAGATGTATGCCAGTTTTAAATAAGAAGTAATTTTTTTTAGTATAAGATTTTAAGTTTTTTAATATAAGATTTTAAGTTTGATCAGATATAATCGCTGGTTTAAAGAGTCATCTATGATGATATACGACACAATCTTATATTTAGCATTAATGATCGTAAAGTGTTCGGCAACTAATACTACTATACACGCGACTTATGGACAGATGACTTTATAAGCATGACTGATTATGAGTATTAATTAACTCTTTATCTGCCATATGATGCGCCGGTCGTCGTATGGCAGTTGAAGTGTTAATTAATGCTCATAATCAACCAATTTTAAATTCTTTAAAAAATTATTTTTTTGAATGAAAAAATGGTGTACATTTTTATTATTTTCTCGTGTTGCATTTTTATTATCCTCGAATTTCGAGATATGCTGTGTGTGTATATATACATATATATACATATATGTAGGGTGCTAAATGGTAAAAACTGTGTGCATGATATATTACAATGTTGTTTTACAGTGTCCTTCAGGCGAACCCACATTATATCTGGTATGCTATATACCAGAGAGAGAAAGAGAGAAAGTTATTATTTATAGTGAACTCGCGAAAGAGTTGAATGAATTGAAAAGAATCGGTAGAAATTTGATTTCTTTTTAATAAATCAAACATTGATTTTTCTCGTTATATTTAAAGTTAGGAATTGTTTCTCTAAAATTTTATATTTCTTTCCTTATATTTTATAATATTCCTCTCTTAAGAAGTATTAGAGAAATTATAAAGTATTGTAATTTAACTAAATATTTAGTATAGAATAAAGAAGAAAAGGTTTAAATAATATAAAACTATATAGTTATTTAAAAATTTTTGCATATTTTTAACGTATTTTTTTATTTTTACGTTAAAATAGAATTTGTTTTTATTTATATCAATAGCTTCTATATACGTGTTATATATATGTGTATGTATATAGGATTTACTTTTAAACGTTTCATCTCGTTTATTTTTAACTGATTAATTTTTATGAATAACGCAAACAAATCAATTTTATTTTCTAAAGAGGACAACGTAATAAATTCATGACGCTTCATCCCTTTCGACAGGGTAGCTCCTTCAAAGGTCTTAAATGGTAATAGGGATAATGCAAATAGTACATGATTTCGAAACTCTTTTGATTCTCTTTATAAGCATGTTTCTTTTTTTATAGCGTGTGTGTTTGAATGAATATATTTTTTATTCATATATCCTTCTCGAAAATCAGTTTTAATATTTTTCGCAAAAATTAATCGGTTAAAAATAAACGAGATGCAAAAAATAAATACTTTGTATACATACACAGAGTCGAGAAGTTAGTTTATAAAAATATCTCTATTCTAATATATATAATTTATTATCGTTATACAAACAATATATTATTGCATTATTATGGTGTTACAAATAACATGTTACTTCCCAATATTTCATGTCTGCGTGCGTGTAATTTTGATAACATATTAGATCTTATTGTAATCTATTTTGAATAATAATCTATAATAGCTTTAGCTGTAGTTAATACTAAAATTTAATTTGTACAGAGTATTTTGTTAATATTTCCGTGTTAAATTTGTAATACAATTTAAAAAAAGAATGTATCTGAGATATCTTGTAGCTTTAAAAGTAATATTCAAAATATTATGATCGTGTAATTCGATATAATATGCGAAATGTTCTGTAAATTTCTACCGATTCCATTTAATTCATTTTTCTTTCGCAGAGAAAAAGAAAGGGAAGGGAGATTAGATTGCAGGAGGCACATTTACGTTTTGTATCGCTGTTGCATCGTTGCTATTCGTTCGTTTTATTATATATTTTCTCTTCTTTTCTTTTCATTTCTTTTTCATGCTAATGTTCACGTACGCACAAAGGAAGTCTTTCTATAAAAAAATATCACATATAGAAGCAGGACTTTTCGAAAAACACGACATGCTTTTCTCTTTTTATATATGTCGCGTTTCAAGAGAATTAGGATTTCGTAGTTAAATATACATTATAGCTTTTGAAGGATCTTAGGCACACCGAATACATTAAACTTCAATTACGCTAGCTACTTACACAAGTCCAAAAATATTTAATACGACATATATTCAAGGCTATTGCGATTTAGCAAGAAAAGTAATTATAATTCAAAGCAATCACATTTTTTCACTTTTATGCAATTTTTAAATTCTAATGTAATATGCTAATTTATGAACCAGATTCATTTTTAATATATTGTTATTATATATTTGAAAACAAAATTGAAAGACACATATATATGTACATGTATGTATATATATATATATATATATATATATATATATATATATATACAGGTATATATATATATATATATATATATATATATATATATAAATTATATTTTATAAAAAACTAATTTGTTAAAAGAATGAACTTTTAAACAAACAAAAGAATCAAATTCTCAGGAATTTATAATTTGGATCCTTAATGATTTTCCCTTTTTCTGACATTTATGTTCATTGTTAGATTTTTTAAAAATTATGCACCCCTTTTTCTGAAATCCTTGATATTAAATCTGATATTCAAGATTTCAGGACAATGTCGATATTACAAACTTTGTAATTGAAATTCCTAAGAGAATAATTGATTGAAACTGATGGCTACTATGATCCTTTCGTGCCCGAGGTCCTTCTAAAAACTCGATATTGCCTAAGGATTTGAGAATACGATAAAAAAATTCACTTAAAAAAAATCGACGCTCTTGACCGTCATCTTAAGCGTTAATTTAGAAGGAAACGATTTAATTGAATTTAACGAATTAGCGAGATTTAGAGTACGCACAAGAGGGATGATAATAAAAAATGATAAAGTGTTGCAAATTTGGTTCGTTTGAGTTCTTGGGGATAGGCAGGATGTGTTTGTTATCGAGATTTTCTTTTACTTTTCACTGTATATTAATTGTTGTCTTTCGTTTTCATTAATTTCTGGTTTACCATTCGGGCTGGTACTAGAAGAGAGCGACGTATCTCCACCACCGTCCTTCTGAGGTCATCAACTGAGGTAAGTTTGAGTTACAATCCGTCCCCGCGTTTAATGATCAAAGATTTTGAATCGTTTCAATTATTATTCGAAAGTAGGTATTTTTTTCATAAAATCTTGAAAATTCAAGCTTCCAAAAATCCGAGTATAATAAAGAAATAAATATTTTCTCCCTAAAAAATGAGAGCGATGTATTAATAAAGATTAAAGATCAAAATTCTTAAAATCTTAAAATAGAAAAAAAATTTTTGAAATTATGAAACATTTTTTGATTCAAACTTGAACGATTTAAAGACATTTTCGGATTAGATATGGACTCTGGTTTTCTTAAGATCTAAATATTTTTACATTCACAGCTATAAAATATTAAATACTTGAAAAGTTTTTGACAAAGCAAAGATTTTAAAGATAAATTTCTTAGGATCTTGTGCGATGTATTTAAGACATATTTAATAAACTTTTTTCTAGTCTTCTACAGAGTTGCAATTTCATTTTCCTTCACAAACTCTTCAAGTACGTATCATTCTAAAAAATTACTTCAATCAATTATGATACATTACTTTGTCTACGACAGAGTTTAGTGAAATATATGGAATTAAATAACAATACAAAGAAAAAAAATATAAGGAAAAGAATATAACTATCTTACATAATTTATTTTGTTGACTAATTTTTTTAACTGTATAATTGAATATATAAGTGAAAGGAAATTAATTAATAATTACAAATATTACACGTAATTTCATGTCTTTCATTCTTCTCCTCGTTATTAAGCATCGATAAAGCGACGAATAAAATATGCGCAAAATTAAATATATTACCTTTATTATAATTACTATATAAATTATAATAGCAACTATACACTACATAATTACGCGTTTCTATTATAATTAATTGGCTTAATTTCTTTAATGATACTTATTATTTTATATATAACTATTCACCGAATTAATTTTATATTTAGTTCAGTGTAAACAATAAGAAACAAGACAAGCTTTCAAAGGTAAGTCGATTATAAACTAATTTTAACGGTCAATTTGATAATTTTACTTTGTTAATTGATGATTATACATTTGAAAAGCATATGCAGTTTTGTACATCCAAGCAATTCTTGTAGTTTTGTACATTAGGATTCTTTTCCACGAGTGTGACTCTATATCATCTTTTACAGAAAATTCTGCAAAATTCTCTTTATAAAATAAGAGATTTTTGATAAAGAAGTTTTGTTAGATAATGTCAAAAATTTTTGTATCATATTATTTACTAACACTTACAAATGTGTTTAGATTCTTTCATAGTAGATTAACATCTCTCTCTTTGTCTCTCTCTTCTTAATATTAAATTGTCCAGTAATATTCGCGAAGCATCTAATCGAATTTTGCATCTAAAACAAATATTAACAAAATTCATATAAAGTATTGCATGCTTTAGGATATTACAAGATGCCAATTCAATATTGAAATATATTTAAACGGTACAAATATTCCAAATTTAAAACTTTTTTTAAATATAATTGCAGTAAAAATTGTTCTTTTTTAGCATCAATACTTATTAATTTCAATGATTTAAATTTTATTTTATCATTATAAATTTTTATAAATGTTTCGAAATATTTAAAAATCTCGTTGTTTAAAGATATTTCAATATAATCTTGCAATGTCAATATAAGGATGCAAATATAAATTTATGCGAAAATGTTGATAGAATGTACAGATTGGATTTGTATGAAAATTAAAGATTTCAATCAATTTCACTTGGATTATTTCAAATATTTATCAAATGTAAATATAAAATAAATATAGTCGAAACAAATTCGTACAAAGAGTATCACACGCGTAAAGAATCTATTCAGAAATTAAATTGATGGTCAATTGCAAGTATTGTATTTCAAGAGAATACATATACACCCGAGGGAATAAAAAAAATCAATTTTTGTATTCTTTTAATCTTTAATATTTCGAAAATACTTTTGAAATTTTTGATCAAAATTTGAAACATTTTTCAAACGCAGCAAAAAATAATGTATTTTCTTGAAAAAAAGTTTAATTTTTGTTTATAAAAAATCAATTTTTCTTTTTTAGAAAGCTAGAGAAACGGTGAATATCTTTTCTTGCATCTGGATGTGAAAGGTATTTTTTGCGGTTATTATTTTTCTCGTAATATGACAAGAATTAATGAGAAGATTTTTATTCGTGCTGAAAACTACTGATTGTTAGAGTCGCGCTTTTATATCGCGTAATAAAAAGAAAGTTTTAACTTATTGTCAGCTGTATTTTTAAAGGAACAGCGAAATCACGTTGGATTCAATTAAGTCGTGGACATGAGATTCGGCGGATTGTCGGACGTTTCGCTTCCGCTGCTGCTGTAACGCGGTTGATCCTTTAGAGATTCGTCGGCGATGACAATAGAATTGCCAGGAACGCAGGAGTGATCTCGATTGGCGGTTACCGATCCGTAGGTATCCTTGTATAAGCAGAGGCCGCAGAATCCCGTGGCGTTATAGAGCGGCAGATTCATCAAGCCGTTTGATACAGCAAAGTTTCTGCAAAACATACTCGATTAGCGAAAAATTTTTCGCAAACTCTTGATTACACAATGACTAATCGACGTGCATTTTCGGACACTCGATATATTTTCTAATCGCGAGGTCTACGATTACTTTTTCCGCCTGTGAAAATGGTCCCGGGAAAATTGTAGGAGAGCGCGTGATCAGTTCTTGTATCTCCGTTCGCTTCGAAAGAGCTTTTATTCGGCGAAACATTAGGGGAGGGTAAACTGCGGATCGCGTGTCGGCGATCCCCTCTGCTCGTTTACGTTCCTTAATACTGTGGCTGAGTTTAATGAAGACTGTTATTGTGAGATCATCCTCCCCCCCCCCTCTCTTCCATTAGGATCTCGTAATAAAAGTTCCCACAACACTCTCTCCAATTTTTTATGTTCAATATTTTATATTTGTTTATCTATAATAGTTTATACTCACAATCTTTGTACATAGTTAGACGAGACGAATAAGTAATATAGCATGAAATAATTTCACGCATCAAGCGCATCTCGACGATAAGCTTAAAATTGAAAGTTTATTGAAATAAGCTTTTTATTTAAAATCGGTCGAAAAAAATAAACTTTCGTTATTTCGTCGTTTGCAATCCTAATAAGATATTCTTCAATATTCGAGGTTGAAATTGAGAGCGCAAAAGATCAAACCGGATGTAGATGAAGAGGGGGATGAGGAGAGGATTGCGACAAGTGGATGAGAAAATCCCCTCGGTTAGCACGGCGAGTGCATTTATCCGTAGGTTTATCGAGCGTCAGGTGCATATCGACTGAATAACGCCGGGGCGCAAGGCAAGGGTGGCGACGAAGAAGAGAAGGGGGAAGGGGGGAAAGGCCGGGATTCGGTGGACCTCGAGAGCGACGCTCGACTGCGACTCGAGCTAGGGTGATTCCCGATTGCGATATGCCGCTAAATAGCCTTAAGTAGGATTATGTCTCGTGCTATTGTGACGAAGAGGCGAGGCGAGAAAGCAAGAGGCGGAGGAGGAGCGGCTCGCACAAATTTCGGTCTTTGTGCGGGAAGCCCGACCGGGACGTCCCGACACCTCGCGTCGCATCCCTAGGAGGGTGCTCGAGTTTTCGGATCGGGCGATTCTCTTCCATCGCGAATCGTACGGGAGTAATTGTTCGCGATGGGATCGCGGAACCTGATTTCCGGTGAAAAAGCGTTTGACGATTCTCGCGCGATTTAGAATATTCAAAGGAGGGTTGTACGATCTCGTCTTTGTGAGAATCTTTAAATCAGTAACGCAAAGGGAAAGACGGAGATAAAAAGATTTATAAAAGTCCAGAATAAAATGTGGAAATAATTGAATACAAATATGTAGGGTGCATTTCGCAACTAGTGATAGAGCCGAAAAAAGATGAATCTACATAAAAGAAACATAAGTCGAGAATGTAGAATAAAACCATATAAAAAAAGCTTAGTCTACATTTTCGACTTTATGTTTTTGTAGAATTATCTTTTAGGTTGCATCATGTACACACACATATATATGTATGTATGTATATATATATATATATATATATATATATATATATATATATATGTTAAACATAATCTATATGTAATTTACATATTTAATCACATAGTTTGATATCTTTTCTTCTAACAAATAACTAAGCCTTCGATTCAACTTCTATTGGAATAAGATTCGCTTATCATTGATTGAAGAATTGAGAGAATAATTTTTTTATGTCATTTTCTCTCTCTTTTAAATTCGTCGGAATTATAGAACGATTTTAACATGGAACGACCGATGAAACTAACAGTCGTGCACTCTAATAACCGCATTAGAGAACTCGATATATCACGTCGACAAGATAACGATTCGGCTGGACGCATAGAGCGTGGGATGCGCGCGAGAACCGCCATATGCTCCGTATGGCCTCTTATTTTTCCCGTGTCAGCTTCAATAAGGCGGGGAATTAGGATTGCGCGTTTAAATAGCTTTGAGAAATAACATCGGCAAATAACCAACTTAACTACCCTGACTAAACGAATTAACCGAAACGAATCATCGGTGTATTTCAAGGTATCGGATATAATATTTCGATGCCAAGAAAATTTGCGAAGAGCTTGTCGGGAGAGGATGGAAATCAATACCGATACTGCTGATCCAGTTGCGCTTTCTCGATCCTCTTGTCTTTGGCGCGTCTGTTCTGGAACCAGATCTTGATCTGCGTCTCGGTGAGCCTAAGAGAGGCCGCGAGCTCGAACCTACGTCCCCTCGAGATGTACTCTCCTCGTCGGTATTCGACTTCCAATCTCAACGTCTGTTCGCCGCTGAACGTCGTCCTCTGTCTTCGCGGTCGGCCCTCTTTTCTCCTCCTACGCGCCACTAGAAAAAGAAGAAAAATCTCAGATTTGTTGTCATACTTTTGTGATGTCCATAAATAGGATATTTCCTGTTTCTTTAAGATTTCGATTTGTTGGAAAAATCACGGGATATTTAAAAGACATTTTACAAATATAATTTCAAATCTATTTTTGCTAGTCTTTTCGAGAATATAAGTATTTAATTTTCTGAAAATTCTAGAAATGTAAGAGATGTATATAAAAGTATTTTAGTATCAAGTATTAGGCGAGAAAAAGGAAGAAATTAAATAAAAAGCAGCTATAACTCATCTATTTAAACGAACGATTTAATGATCTCGTGATCAGCGTGAACAATTAGGACGGTCACGCGAAGCTCGTTTCCTGGATTCCCCCAACACCTGGGCGGATGCTCGCACGAGTAACAAATGATCCTGACATCATCCTCGGAAGGTGGACCTTTCGAATAATTGCAATTTCAAGATACAGTTGCGACAAGATGTACACGTGTCACGATTTCCTCCAATTCGATTTTAATCTTTACTTTTCGCGCATATTCGGATAAGATGAATCTGGAAGCGCTGTAATTTCATCCTCGCCACGTGACAGAATAATTAGAACGCATCGGTAAGCGACACCGGAAATCGTGGCTTCCCGAGGCTTCGCTCAATCCGGTCCGAAGCGGATACGGGATCCTGATTGCATCTCAAACCTTATAACCCTTTACGAGCAGTGCGATAGATTTCAAGGGAGAAAAAAAATGCACGAAAAAGAGAACATTACGCTTCATTAAAGGAATATAACTAAACGAAAGATTCTTGTTCCGGGAAAAAAATCTATAATCTCAAGTAATCCCTATTTGCATATACATATATGCCGCAGGAAAAAAAGAAAAATTGAAAAATAATTAAAAGAAGAATTTTTTTGCATTGAAAAAATGAAATTTGAAGGGAGAAAATTGCCGATATACATGTAATCGTACATCGATACGAACTGATATCTCGCTCCCCTGGAACATCACATCCCTATTCTTTGCCGCAAATTGTCGAGATCACAGAGATCAAAGTCAGGATACGCAAGTATGTATGCGGATTCCGCGATGCGAGATTCGCGAACGCGAACACCCGGCGTGCACGATATTTTCCGGCGAGTCGAGTCGGCGGTGGCTCTCGGGGAGGCTTAAGGACCGGCGAGGAGGAAAAGGAGGAGGAGGAAGAGGAAGAAGAGGAAGAGGAAGAGGAGAAGGAGAAGAGCTGATTTGTGCAGGGAATACCACGATGTGTATCTCGCATTGAGGGGCGGCCAACTGCGTCTCGTAATCTCGTCACAATAACGCGACGAGGTGTCGAAGCGGGATAAAATCGCGCGTTCGCTCTCGCGTGCGATCTTTTCTGTCCCGGGCTTCCCCGACAAACTTTCCAGATGAAGAGTGAAATTCGTTAATTCTCGCCCTCCCGTCGCTCGGACCGGGACATCCAAGTATTTCGGCAATCTGCCTGTATCGAATCAATCTCATCGAAATGCTCTCATTTTTTTTCACCCCCTCTTTTTTTCGCGAGATTTGTTGCTAAATTTTTTGGAAGTTTTACTCTTCTGTCTTGTGATATTTCAATGTTTTTTTTAAACAATCGAAAGTTTCCTCGAAAAATATATTTATCTCGCAAAGAATGCATTCGTTTAGAGATACAACGTTTTAGGAATCATATCTACTATGCAGAGAATTGGGTATTTAAAATATATTTCGGAAAATTAGGATCATTATTTTCGAAAATGGCACAATTTTCGACCTTATTACATTTAATATATTCTTATTTTATAGTATCCTGTCTCTTGAAATTTCTTTTTTTTTCAAATATGCGTCTTCGGGAAACGAAAAAAATATCGTAAATCACTTTCGACAAGTCGTTTTGAGAGAATCTGGCGAAAAGGTTTATAAATTTAAAAATCTGTCATTTTTTCTTGAAACAATTTCCGAGTAGGAAATTCGTAGCATTGTCTGTAGCTGCTGAGAAATTCGTATCATTGTCGATACTAAGGGAGAGCACTACAGTCGTTACAGAGTATCCTCTCCCTCTGGACGATGGTCGTGTCGTTCGTCCGACGTCGCATAATGCGACATCGCGAAATCTGCTTACCGATTCGCGAATACTCGAACGCAAAGATGCCTCCGATCCTAAGCTTACAGAGAGAGAGAGAGAGAGAGAGAGAGGGAGAGAGAAACGTGTCGTCCGAGCACCAGGCCTTTGGAATTGCGCGATGCGATCGCCTGCATTTCCATGTGTGCATATCTCCGTGCTGCAGCTCACACGCGAGTGAAATAGAATGTATGTCTTTTGGTCGAAAATATCGTAACATACGAGGATAAAATCTTTGTGCTAAAGTTGAAGATGAATAGTACGCGATTTTGAGCGAAAAATGCATAAATTTTTTAGCATAAATCTGATCGATAATGCCAGCTGTAAGAGAATTTTGATCGCCCAAAAAAATCGCTCGAAATCTTAAATTTCAATAAACAACTTTATCGTAAAAACGAATTTTATTTTTGTACGCGCTAAAAGATTGAAAAATTTAAATATTCTGAAAACCCACTCATCCTAATTTTCAAAACAGCTAATTTTTAGAGCCAATGTGATTAATTCTTCATTAATTGTTCAAAATGAGCTAAATTAAATTGCAACGAATAATCAAGTAAATTGGATAAAATTAAATCGCGTGTAAATGTGAAAAATTTTTAATAAAGTTTAATCGGACAAATTTGAAATACTTGATCGCGCTGCGCGTGATTAATTTTGAAATTTGTGGAAAAGAGAAAGAGTGCAGCGAGGACTTACGGAACGCTGAAAATCCTTGGAAGTGATGCTCGGCCATAGGATGATGGGGCAGACCGTTGAGATGCGGCGGTAGCGCGGACGGATGTGCGAGTTGCGTCAGGTGTAAGGATGGATGATCACCGGGTGCCCTCGGGAAGACCCCGTGCAGGAAGGGCAATCTCACGCTCGCGAGCATCGAATCCTTCTCCGTTGTCTTGTCCTCGAACACCTGACTTTTCACGGCGTCGTCCGACGTCTTTTCGGGATCTTTGGAATGCGACATCTGACAAGAAGAAGAATACTCGGTAATAATTTAATTTATTTTAATTTAATTTAATTGATTTCCGTGTGATTAATTCAAGTTTAAAAATTCATCGATGCGCTCGGACTCTCGAAAGAGAGAGTTTCGTAGAATTCGAAAGAAATTGATTGAGAGTTGGACAGGAAGAAGAGTTGGATTTTTGAGACAAAAAATTATGTTGTACATATCTTGATTGATAATGTTAATTAATTAATAAGACGCAGAGAAAATATGCGATCTCTGTACTTACATGGAACATTTTGTGCGATTCGAGCGAACCGGGCAACACGTGGGGGGTCTCCCCCGTGATTTCCGGCGAAGAGTCCAGACTTTCCCGCGCGTGATCCTCATCTTCGTCATCCTCCGTTTTCTTGGTCGCCTCCAAGTGGCCGTAGAGCCGCGCGAAGAAACGTCGCGGCGACGACGGTCTTCTCGTCTTCTTCGCAGACATTTCACGGGATCTTCAAATTCGATGGTCCATGGATCTCTTTAGACGTCGAATATCTCCTCCAGCGAAGAGAGAAAACAATTTTCGAAGATCTTTAAATGAAAAATGATTCTTCTAAATAAAGGGACAATCTGGAAAAACGCTCTCTTTATAGATAGAAAATGTTTTTTTCCGAATAAAGAACAGGTGGATTGTGAAGAAAATTCCTCTATGAGAAAGAATATCTTCTCCGTAGATGGATCTCTCGAGAGGTTTGTGTAAAATATTTGTCCCAAATGAATCTTTTGAATTTTTGCAAAATTTAAAACATTCTTTCCAAGCGAAGAAAGCTTATCTTTATCACATGCAAATACTATTAAAGCCCCATACACACACATAAAAGTTTCATTGTTAGATATCTAGTGTTCCAAGGGAGTTTTTAACTAGATTCTCTCCAAATTTTTGGAACTCGGAAAGTTTTCAAATTTCGAGGATCGACCTGCTTAATCCACCTTTTTCAAGAGTCTCAACACGTTTCATTATTTCTTCTTTTTTCATCCGAGATGTTATCTTTCACTCGATTTCCGGATAATAACTTCACTCAAAGGGACACACCAAACTTTCTCAATGCACAATCAAAGTTACGATACTCTAGATGATTGCCAGGATCGAGAAATGAGAATTCGCGAGAGGAGCCAGAGGACGTCGGTCTGCGACGCGGGATGACGGCACGCGCGTCTGAATCACCTAACCGTCCTCCATTCTCTCACCTCGTACATCGGCTAGGACGAAGGAGCAAGGTAGGGATACGTGAGATACTCCCTTCCACGGTGGATGTCTCTCCACCCTCCCATTCCCACGCGGTACTGCGCCGCCCCTGTGCGAAGTCGCACGTGCGGCCACCGTTTCCTGTAGACTGTAGACGGATAAACACGCGGATAGCTTTAAGATGTCTCCTGGGGGGGGGGGGAAGGGGGGGTTCGCGATCTTCCCAAATCCTCAATTTGCCAATAAAGTTTGTCAGATATTTAAAAGGTTGCGATGTGAATGCGCGTGAGTTGCGCATGATTATAAAGATGTAATTAATCAATAAATAAAGATGTAATTTAATTAGATAATTAAGTAAGGCTAAGAAACATAAACGCAGAAGGTAGTGCGTTTTAATCTATAAGATATCCAATTAAAAAGGAACTATCATGTATAATCATTACAAAGTATTAGCAATTATCTACAATGTAAGTTATTGTCAAGATTAGACAAAGTCATATACTATTTTATATTACATTATATTGCGACTCTGAATATAATTATATTAATAATTAATAATTTTATATATATATATATATATATATATATATATATATATATATATAATATAACATAATACAGCAATAATAATAATATAATATAGTGTAATATAAAATTAGTAATTTTTATCTAATTAATTTTATAAAACTATTTTAATTGCTAATAAGAATAATAATTAATTCTATAAAATGAACAATTTTTGCACTGCATCGCGGGAAGTTATTATTAATAAACCATGTCCCAGAGCAATTATATTATCGCAATTTTATTTGGACATTAAAACCTATTCAAATTAAATACAATAGCCTAAGACGCTTAAATAAATATCAAAAATATAATCTTTATGATTCTATATTTTAATCTCTCGACAAAAAAAAACAAATAAAATTATATAGATAATAAATAAATAAATAAATAAAATAATGTATAAAACAAAATAAAAATTATGTATATAATTTTATAAATATTATAGATATATAAGAGAGAAGGGAGAAAAAGATGTTACATAATTTTCGATATATAATATGAAAAATAATACACGAAAGAAGACAACGGAGGAGCTTCGCGAATTAATTTATTTCAACAATTGTGGTGCGCCAATCATGCATTGTGCTTTCCGAAGAAATGAAAGAGGGGCTTTTTCGCGAGCAAGAATGAAAGAAGCGAACGCGCGCGGTTTAGCGTGAATAGCGAGATTATTTGCGGGTTCATTCTGTTTTCAATTTTCTCAATGCGGCGAAACAACGCATCCCGATGAGTTCTGATTATCGGTACTTATTGGTATTCGGAAAAACTTTTCCCTTCCTTCAATTTTAATCTTTGATTGAAGGCGATATTATTCTTCTCTCCCAATGCTTTTTTTTAACAAGTAGCTGGAATTATTAAATTGTAAGAAATCTAAAGAAATTGAATTATGATAAAAGAAAAGATCAAAATTTTGATTGTTTTCTCTATATTTGGCTGCATATGTAAAAAATTAAATTTGCGAATTGCAAAATATAAATTTCGTAATATATATATGTAGGATGTTTCATCTTTATCGCATTATTTTTAATGACAGATTATTTGATTAATTTGAAATCAGTTTCCTGAAAATATGAAATATTAATAATTTTGGAGCGATTAAAAAAGTAGAGTTTGTTGCAAAATAAATTATTCAGCAAATTATAAATGGATTATAAAATTATATTCTTTAGTTAATTTTGAATGAAAATTACTTCAATAAAATTTTAATTTTAATTTAGTTATATCTTTATAATGTTAAAAAATTGAATAAATGATTTTTCATGTTATTTTTGCCGAGAAAAATTATAATTTAGATTGGAAAAAATCAAAGAGAGAGAATCTGTCATTAAAAATTAATGTGATAAAAACAAAATATAGTGTACTATTATTATAATTTAAAAAATATGTTATAATTAAAAAAAGATTTTAATAGACATTGCATCGAAGGAAATCCAGAGATGAAAATTTAAGAAAATTATAGATTTTCTTTTTAAGATGTCAACTTTGGAGTATTCCAAGAGTTCAAACTTAAACTTTTTTTTGAATTTAAAACTTTATAATCCAATTTAGCTTTAAATCTATAAATAAATCTATAAATTTAATTTTCTTGAAGTATATCCACAATCTGTAAAAATATTTTCCAAATATCATTAAATTCTGTATTTTAATCGCCATAATTATTTTAATTTTGTTTTGCCTGTAATATACCAATATACCAATATTAATCTTCAGTATTATTTCAATCTTCAATTAAAAAATATTGCGCTCATTCACATCTCATCCCTCTTTAGATTAAGCGAAATCAAACAACAATAAAGATAAAAGTAACAATAACACGCCCTCGCAAGCTCTGCTGTTAAACGGCACGACAGCTGAAAACTTGATCAGCGACACTCGTCCGCGGCATTCGGCCGCATCATCACGGATCCCATCCCATCGTCCTCGATCACGTATGTGTCTCCTCCTCCACCCCCTTCCTTTTCCCCCCGCCACGATTCCCCGGATGATCTGGATTGTTTCGCGTGAGATTCATCCGCGCGATGGAGGCGGATTCTGGATGCTGGACCAATCGGGCGACGGACGGGGATCGATGTAATTAGAGGAGCCAACCCGGCGAGAGCGCCGAGGGTGAGCGCGGGAAGCACGTGCGCGCGCACCCCCCGAGAACCCCCGCGCCCCCGCCCCCGCGGGTATATGGGTGTCTAATTCCCTTTGTGCGCCGTCTATTATTGTCGGCATTTACGATTATTACGCTCACGCTGATTTCGCGCGCGCTCGTCGTCGCGTAGCCGTTG
This sequence comes from Camponotus floridanus, assembly GCF_003227725.1. Taxonomy (NCBI): domain Eukaryota; kingdom Metazoa; phylum Arthropoda; class Insecta; order Hymenoptera; family Formicidae; genus Camponotus; species Camponotus floridanus. The sequence goes on from NW_020229242.1 coordinate 463,330, forward strand.
CGTTGTCGTTGTCGTCGTCGTCGTCGGGCGCGACGCGACGCGACGCGACAATACAATTATCGTTATCCCCGCGGTCAATATTCCCCGCGAGGACGAGCTAGGCGTCGGGGAAGCCGCGGGGGTGCGCGGTCGCTTATCGACGCGTCCTCTGGAAAACGAATTTATTATTATCGTTATTATTGTTATCGTTATTGCATCCCTTCCCTTTTTTCAAACGGGGCGGTAAAATAGCAAAGCTACCGTTCAGAGTAACTCGATCGATGCTAAATGTACAGAATGTCGTAACTCTAACAATTATAGATGTATTTCTGCGTTTATTTTCCTTTTTGAAAAATACTCATAGTAAAATATTAGTATTTGAAAAATACTCATCTTTTAACCATTTAATCTTTAAACTATTTAACAAAAATCCAAGTAAACTATTCAAAATTTTCATGTACGATTCATCCTTTTAATTTCTGCCATCCAAAAAGCTCAACGACGAAAATGTGAGTGAATTGCCATATATACTCGATAAGAGAAGTTTTTAAAATTTGATGATATGTATAAGAAAAATCGCAATTCTCAATTTCTTTTTGACATTAATATGATAACCTTCATAGTATGTAAGCATGACGCGGTTACATCAATGCCGCAGTTCACCTGGCAAGCTTTTAAAGAACCATAAAAGGACATCCAAAGGCAGGATATGCCTCCGAAGATTCGGACGGAGCACGGGGAGCTTGGAGCGACGTCAAAATCACATATCTCGTCGTAAGTCTTCGTTTCATCGTTATTGGAGCCGATCGCCAGTTTTAACACGTGTGTATAGGAAGTCAAAGTGAGACTTTGGCCTTGACGGAGCCGGAGCGCGAAATCGGGCCCCGGAAGGAGGGTCGGGTGGCCTTGGGCCTGTTTTGCACTCTGTCATGCTCGCAGTGCTGCGTGTGGAATACCTGGGGTCCGATAGCGGGTTTCGCCCTGCGGGCTTTCCCGAGCTGGAACGAGTCCCTGGTGGCCCTGCTGTCCGATTGGGGTTGCATCAGCTACCTGACTTGCTGTATACCCTGTTGCTGGCTCCTCTATAAGAAAGGTGATCTTAGTATAGTAATATAGGAACCCCACGCAAAAGAAAGAGATAGAGAAAAAAACTAGAATCAATTACTTTTAAAAATAAAATAGGTTTTACATAAAAAGCGATTTTCTAAAAATATGCAATTTGGACTAACAAAGATATTTTATAAAACTTGTTAATCCTTTTTGTTCTGCACGATATAATTTAAACGTACGATTGATTGTAAACAAGATGATAGTTTTAAATATCACAAATAAATTTGAAGCGCATTAATATATCGTATTAAAATTAATATAAGGCTTGACAATGTCCTTGCGAATGGCGGCGATTCTTTCTACTCTTGCGACTTTCGTTCGTTGCGTGTCCTCTAGGGAGAACGTCTTCACTATGTACGTTAATTTTGCGCGGCTGATTGCTGATCGAAATTAAAAAGGATGATTTTGTCATTCAGAATGGTACATACCGCGGCCATCCTGAACGGATTGTCGGGAGTGATCCTTGGTCCTGCCACAGCACTGGTCTCCGCGGTTTGGTTCCCTCCTGGGAAACGCACCACTGCTACCGGTACTTTTCTATTTTATCTAATAATCAACAAAAGAAATATAATTAAAAAAAATAATTATATATATATAGCATAATTGCATAAAAAATTACAATTTTTAAAATTCATGATAAAGAATACATTTTCCATAACTGAACAAGACGTGATTCTTTTTCTTGATTTTTTTTTGTTGAATTGTGCTATTATTACTGCATTAATCTAAACAAGTTAATCAATATTGTAGGCATATCTTCTGCTTGCAATCAATTGGGAATGGCGATTTCTTATTTAATTGGGCCAGCTATAGTAGAGGACACAATCGCGTATAATACTACATCTTTGATAAATAATATAAATTCCAACAAAAGTGTCACTTTTGATAAAACGTATCCGGTGGCATTGCGAGCACAGATTATGTCTCTCATGAGAATCGGTATGTTTTTACAAAAACTGTATAAGTAAAATAATTTTGTTTATATAAAATAACTAAAAGATTATATTCCAGTAAGCAAAACATTAATAATGTCGGCAATTTGGCAGCAGATTCAAGCATAGAAATTGCAACAAATTGGCATCAACTACGCTTGTACTATACATAAGTTTACATTGTAGCTGACAGAGCTACAGAGCTTGTCTAAAATTTGACAATAGATTGTTTTAATGTTGCCAAGACTTAAAATAAAATAAAATTGTTGAATTAGTGTTAATTTTTCCTACTGTATTTAATGATTTCAGAATTTGTCGGCCAATTTCTTATCCTGATAGGCATTCTTTGTTTCTTACCGGAGGAATCGTGTCAATCTGTTGACCTCTCTGAAATTTCCGAGCGTCTTGGCCTCGTAGAATCCATCTTTCGTCTATTAAAGTAATTGTTTGTTATCCTTTCAAGATTTCAGCTATGAAATTTTGAAAAAATATATTATAATTTGTCCCTTTTTTTTGTGAAAAATTAGTGATGCTACATCACTTTCCATTTCATGAAAGAGTACCAAGTCCCTTTGGCGCAGAGGATAGCGCGTTGGACTTCTAATCCAAAGGTCGTGGGTTCGATCCCCACAAGGGATGGTTGATCCTTTTTCTTTTTTTTGTTCAGATTCCTTTCCTCTTGGACATTAAGTCGTACATTAAATTTCCTAATCTAAAAATAATTAAGTATCGATTTGAACGAAAACTACAAATAAATGAAAATATAACTTTTTCTTATTGTTTTGCTTATTTATATTTATGTTAATATATTTTGCAAAATTGTAATTAATTTTTTAATTGTAATTAATTAATTTGCTATAGAAACTTAACTCTCTAATAATTTAGTCATTTCTACAGAAATAAAAACATGTGGCGTCTCTGCTTGGCTGCCGCACTTAGCCAAGGTGTGACTGGACCTTGGCTCGCGATGATGACGATGACATTTGACGCCAGCATTACGCAAGTAAGAATACGGTGTAAAAATTTTGAGCATTTGTTTCATTCAAAAGCGATTTACATTTGACAAAATTTTTCTAAAATATCAAGTATATCAAATTGTTAAAAATTTACATTTATAAAAAAAAGTTAGAAAGTTAAATTGTTGAGATTTATTTGTCTAATCTATCTCGGAAACTTTAGAATTTATTTTTCATTATAGCGCCATAGATAATTTTTTAAATAAATGTCAAAATTCAGGAAGAGGCGGACAAGTTAGCTTTCTGGACTATCATCGTTAGTGGCGTTTTGAGCTTGATAGCGTCGCGATTGGCAGATGCATTTCAAGGTCGTCTAAAGATCACTCTTTACATACTGTTGACGATATCATCGGCAATGTTCCTATGGATACTATTGCTCGACGATCGTATCCTAGTCTTCCACAAGGGTGAATTATATGCCGCGGTCATCCTGGGGATATCCGCCAGCTGGTCCACTCCCGCCCTTTTTCTCGAACTCGCCTCCGAGATTGCATTTCCGATCTCCGAAGCCATCGTCGGTGGTTATATGATCTTCCTATCGAATCTTGTCGGCGCGCTCTTTTACTTTTCATATTTTCTTCCATGGATGAGTAAGAACGATATTTCAATTCTCTATAAATTAATTAATATTATAATATTATATTATATTTTTATATAAATAATTTATATAAATAATTGATATTATATTATATTTAATATATTCATAATTATATATAGTGTTTTTTATATTGATTATTCTTTATCTTGCTTTTATATTGCATGAGCAGATATTGATAATTAAAAAGTATCATTAAAACATGAAAAATATTATATATATATATATATATATATATATATATATATATATAATATTTTTCATGTTTTAATGATACTTTTTAATTATATATATATATATATATATATATATATATATTTTTTTTTTAATTTCTTTTCCCTTTCTCATATTTTTTATATTAAATCTTATGAATTTTCTTTAAACAAAATATTTCCAGTCTTCTTTTTCTCTTCTCATTTTTAGGAACTTATCAAAAGTTTTATTTTCTATTCCCTTTATCTTATCTTTAATATGTAATTAATTAATTAATTTTTTTTATTTTCTTTGCTTTTTACAATTAAAGATAAACATTCGTCGACATATTGGACGTTTGCAAATATCTCGATGGCAACCATACTCGTAATATACATCCAGGAAGATTATAATCGTACAAAGATGAAGTAAGTATTTAATGCATATATATTTTACTTTTTTATGCGACCAGAGAATGATTAATTTGTGATATAATGCGAAGCGAATGACGTGCAATCAAGTGCAAGAAAAAAAAAACAAAGCAAAAAAAAGAAATACAAAGAGAGTACAATTTTACGACAAAGCACATATTTTAATCTAAATCGAAAAGAGAACAAAAAAAATAAGATAAAAATTTATTAATCGACACTAAACAAACAAACAACGCACGCCCGGAAGTATATTGCCTTTCACTTTTTAATTCATTTTTTACATCGAGTCTTCTGTCTTCTTATTGCAATTATTGAATTATGATGTTCAATGTGAAATATATTATAAGAACTCTTTTTCTCACGCATACATATATTAAAATAAATTAATTTTTTCACATGCCATTAATAAAAAGACATCTCATCGATATCATAAATATAACCTATTAAAAATGAGAAATTATATGCAAAAAGAAACTAATTTTATTTCGATATATAGTATAAAAAGATCAAATGCTTTTTTTCACTTTTAACATTGTAATTCGATATTATTATGTATCGGGGAATCATAAGTCTTAGGCTGATGGCAGAGAACTAGATGTCTGTCATAGTCGTGGACGTAAAGTAAGACAGAGAAAAACGTAAGTCGTACAAGGCCATTGTGACAATGGCCTTGTACGACTTACGTTTTTCTCTGTCTTACTTTACGTCCACGACTACGACAAACATGTAGTTCTCTGCCATCAGCCTTAGCTATATTATTAAGATAACAAAAGAGTCTACATGAAAATTTATACCCCAGATCTGTGCATTTGTTTGTTTTATAAAATATAAATTTCTCTCTTTTAGTATGAAATGTACATGCATGCATTATAATATGGCATACATTATAATAATTAATTATTGCTAATATCGATATTTCAGTTCAACATCTCGAGGATCTTGGAACGAAATAAAAGATTGCAAAAGATTTCAAAGGAAGAAATACAACGCTAATTGATACCATTCAATTTTTCGATTAATAAAATTAATAAACATCCAGAGATATATCTTCATCATCGAGTTTTAGTCATAGGCGAACTACAATAGCGAAATTTATAAGAATTATAACAATACAGATATTGTGAAAATATACTGTTTCTATTTAGCCGAAAATATAAACAGAATGATTCGTAAATACGTGGCAATGTTTTAGTGAATAAATACATACGTTAAGATATAAAGTATTATTTCAACATAGATCGAATAAAGAAATCTTTTCTTTTTATCTTGACCGTTAATAAAATATTACTCTACCTGATGCAAAAACATTTGAATGTAGGGCCATCGAACACGAAATTGCATAGCTGCATGTGCACAGCATGAGACCGTATGGACCAATGAGCATCGAGTATTATGTTAAGTAAGTCAATATGGCGGCTTAAAGGTGCAATTTCATTGACGCTAAAAAGTAGCGTCAACCATTAGTTGAACAAAGAAGCAACTACTTACTTCTTTGTTCAACCAATGGTTGACGCTACTTTTTAGCGTCAATGAAATTGCACCTTAATACTCGATGCTCATTGGTCCATACGGTTTTATGCTACGCATATGCATCTACAAGACCGCAGCACACACTTTTGCATAAGCGCATAATCATAAGCATAAGAAAATTGATTGGTTCATTTTCTTATGCATATACTTGGGGACCAATCAATTTCCTTATGCTTATGGTTATGCACTTATGCAAAAGTGTGCTGCGGCCTGTACAATTCCGTGCGCGATGGAGAGAATCAGCTGATTCTTATAATTATTACGCATGCGTACAGCGCAAATGTCAGCAGACGCTATTACGCTTTAGTAACGTATATATTTTCTTGTAATAAAGGATACCATCAGATCCTTCATGCGGAAACAAAGTTTCTAAAAATGTACATATATATATAAATAGTAATACATTTATACTTATAATATATAACAGTTGATATATATTGCATGAATATTGCATATTCTTACCATAAATAATAACATAAAAAATACTGATAATTTATACAGGACTCTCCAACAATAGCCCGGTGTGTAACCTCTTAGCACGAGTCTGTTGAAGTCGGTCACGTGTTCAATAACTTATTCACTCATGCGCACGAAAATCCCGGAGAAAGCTGTCCTTTCAATTCACAATATTACTCTTGATTATTCCAGACACTTTTATTTTTATAAACATTGATCAATTCTTTATTCCGATTATTTTCTCCGATAAATTAAACATTCCAAACATTTGATAATTTCAAGTCGAACGCAGTTTGGCGATTGGATGGATCTCCAGATAATCGATTAAAATTAAAATCGCTTCGAATCGTCAAGTGGACCGATTCCATTGTTTAGTCGAGGTCAACTTGACGTAAATAGAGACATAAACAGTGTCGTGAGTTTTGATTCCTTGTTTTGATCAAACGACTGATTGACAATGATGAAGATGACGACGAATGCATTTTACAACATTGCTCTGATCCTCAAAACATCATAATTTTCATTGCGTTGGATTCCCTTTATCAATAATCCTTTATCTACTACCTACTATAAATCTATTACAAATAGGTTTTTTTAGAGATACACCGAGGATATCCAGTGATTTATATCAATCAATATCAATTAATTAAAATAGCGATACTTATGCACCATGGAGAAGCAGAAACAGGTAAGACAGCTTTCTCGTTTGGTATTTCCTGCATTACTTTTCTAGTACTTGTAATGACATGCTTGAATTAACAGATTATAATCGAATAATTATTATTGTATATTTATGCATATTTTATTAATATATATTTATATAATTGAACTATAAATTATGAATAAAAACGAACGAATTAATAGCAATGTATCATAATATAAATTCAAATTCATACTTGTGTTTTCCAGAAGAAAAAACGGGACAGATTGCGTCAATCAATCCTCCAGCATCAAATACCAGATGCTCCTACATTGGAGGAGTTTGAGTGCCTGCTTGGAGAATCACCTACAAATTACCCCAAAGGTGAAGCCGTGGAAGATATAGAAAGTGAATTACATTCAGCTGCCATCGACACAGACATTTATGAAAAGCAGGCTGCTGAAGAAGCAGCTTATGAAAAGGAGCGTAATTTACGAGTTGAAACAACAAACGAAGTAATTTTACAAGGCTACATCTCACCAAGGATACCTGTAATACATTGTACTAGGTTGAATTAATTGTAGTTTGAAATGGATTATATATTTCAGGTATTGTTGTTAGCTGACAACTCTCACGATGAAACTGATGCTGTTCAACTTGACTCAGTATCCAATGACACTTTGAATAATCAAATAGATGAATCCATCAATCCCGAAGAACTTAATCAATCGACGCAAAATACCCAGGATTTAATCAGAACAAAGATTCCATGTCAGAACACTTTATCGAAGCAAACAGAGATTGGAGAAGGCAAAAAAGAAATTTTGAATACATCGAAGGATGTCAAACCATTTACAGAGCAGCAATTGATGTCCTTATATCATAACCAGGAATTAGCATTAGCGGATGCATTTGTGACTGAGTTTACAGAGACTCAGTTAAGATGCGGGCCATTGAGGCAGCAGCATAGGCTACACGAGCTATTGATGAGTTATTTGAGAGTACGAAACCATCTGATTGTAAACTCTTATGAGCTAGAGCGTTTGAAGAAGAGCTGTCGAGAAACGCAGAAACAACTCTGGTGTTTGGAAAAAACGTCAGAGACGGAAAATGGCGAATGTCAAGACGGCAATCCCGTCAGTGCCGTCCATGAATACTCGGTTGCTCATTTTAATCAGCAAGCTCTGGTAGTACTTTCCAGGACCTTGTCGGCCATCAAAGATACTCTACACGATAGCCAAGCATTATATTGCTATGAAGCAGAGTCCTTGCGTCTGCAAATTGAACATTATGTGCAAAGAGTTGCCAGAAGTTTCAATGTGAGTTATCTTTTGTTGAAAATTGTTAGAGTGTCAAGAAATTCTAAGGTTTTTTTGACTCAAAGTTATGATAAGCTAAAACTAAGCTAAATTAAGTTAATTTAAATAAAAATGAACTAAGTAATATGTTACTAAATTTGCACACATACAAAAATCTAATAGTCTTACAATCTCCTTAATCTTTTTTAAGATGAAAAAGATTATTATTCAAATTTTTTTCTTTCAGGAGTTTGCTAATCTTTCACAGACCGCTCCAGCAAATCTTCTACCAGAGCAATCACCGTCTCAGACGGCTCCGCAGTTGATCGAACTCAGGATGTGTGTGACAGTTCTATTTAACTTTCAACGTCGAGTTCTTAAAGATGGTAAATTTGTCACAGACACCAGAGAATGGCTGTCAAAGCTAGTGGCGGTGCTTCTGAGAGTCGCCACATGGCAGGATCACCTGTTCCTACTAAATCATATACTGCGATGTCCCGGTGGCGTGATGAACTGGGCCAAGTCGTTTGTACAAGTGCCAGTACCGCAGAAAGTCTCTGGATTGAGTTCCTCGCCTTTTAATGATCCATATCTCGATCACATGATTGCCACTATCGCGGTGATTCTTTTACCGATCAAAGATCGAGATAAGTTTTTGGAACAGGTGCAGGTATCCTTGCAGGATACCACGAGTAGTCCAGGGGATACGGTATGGGTGATGCTGGATGAAGAGGGCGAAGAAGATGAAGACATTGCCAATGTCGGCGCCAATCTCTTCGAGAGCGATTTGATTTCCCTTCTCAATCAGATTCCATTAAACAGGCTCTTCGAGCAGGTGCTATTTATTCGATGTCAGAATGACAAATACGAGCAGGAGGAGAACGTCATCACGGATCATCACATGTTGCGCCTCTTCGCGTTCTATACTGTGCTCGTCAGACTTTTGAAGCAGGGTCTGAAGACTTACGACTCGCCGCGATATAGACAGTTGGCAAAAAGACTCAGCGCGTTGATCAGAGACGTCGTTCAATACGCTAGCGATCAATGGGAGGCTTTTGATAGAAGCCAGGTACATAGAACGCAATTATCTTTCGCGAATTTGTAGAATTATATAAAATTATACTGAATTAATTATATATAAAGACATATGCTTTACTTCTTATCAATTTTTATTCAGTTTTTTCAGTAAAAACTTAAATGAATATTACTTCTTTATATAACTTTTTAATTCTTTTTTTTTTTTAACTATATAACTGTTACACAGGTAACTGACGAATCGATGCTGTTGAAACTGCAAATTGAATATGATTGCTTTTTCCTGAGAGCAATCCTGTGCATATTTTCGTCGAGACGTTTAGGAGCCTGGCAATATCTCGCAGCAATCCCATATCACATTATATCATCGACTACTTTGTGGCACATTTTCTATATTCTGCATACTGATTCTACAATTGATGATGTAGCAACATCAAATATGTCAGTCTCAGGTAAGTGAAGAGCAATAAAGCACAATAAAGTAATAACTAAATGTTAATAACAAATTGTAAAGTATAAGATAATAAATGATTCTTTAGTTGAATTTTAAAAGTCAAATCTTTTTTTTCTCTTTTATTATTTTGTCTTTATGATTATTTGTTTATCTTTTTCTGCATTTCCTTCTGCATTGCTTTCTTTTTGATATTTGCGCACAAATTTTTTGACCTCCATTTAAAAGTACATTACAATATTAATAACAACAATATTTTTGATATTGCAGACTGGGAAACAGAATTAAGTTGTCGCGAACTTCATAAGCAGTTTGAAGAAAAATTGGGCAATATGCCAGGTGACGAGTCTTATTTTCTGTTAACAACCTTTGCTAATATGGCCATGGCGAGAGCCGAGAAGGACTACGATTTCGTGAGAACAGCCACAATCGATCTGTTTCAAGTATGCTAACAAATACATATTCAATGAATCGATCAAATAATCTCTATTATTATTATTATAATGACGAGATAATCTATTTATAAATAAGAAAAATTACAATAATTTCTACATTTCACAAATATCTTTGAAATATGATGCATATTTAGATATTTAATTCTTTAACTATCGAATTTAATAAACTGAATTACAGATTGGATTTCTCAGTGAGAAAACTCAAGAATCCTGTTCGAAGGACGCGAGATCACTTTTATCGAATTTGACGAGTAAATATCCTACTCTTCTGTCTGACATCTTGCACAAATTAAAGGACAATTTTGTATCAGTCGGGAAGGTATAAAATAATAATTTTTATATAAATATAAATAAAATCATAAAAATGTAAATTTTTATGTTATAATAAAGTCTTACAACTCATCATTAGAAAGAGGAGCGAAAGCTTTCTCTTATTAACATTTATTATAAAACTTCTTAAAATAATTATAATGATATTATAAGAAAATTATAAGAAAATACTACTCATGTAATAATATAAATAGTTAATTATTAAAAATAAATTTATTATTATTAAAATAAATTTACAAATAATAATAATCGTTTTTTAATGATTTCAGTTGAGTTTATATCTGTTTACGGAACTAAAGATAGGAATGTGGGCTCCACAACAGCAGGACATGGCAATTTTGTCCACTTGGTTACATCAGTATCCCTTGACTTCATCCGAAAATCATTTGGCTCGATTGATTCTTTCACATTTGAATTGGGATCTTGACGCGTAAGTTGCGCCAATGCTTTCGATACTTTTGCAGAAATTTCATTTTTGAAAGATTAAAAAAACATTTACTCTTTTTATATAGAATATTTAAATTTTTCAATATGTTCACACTTTGCTGTTTTTTATTAATTTTTAATCTACTCAAGTATCCTGTATTCTCTTTATTTCCTAATGAATTGAAGTCATAATTGTAAATTCAAAATTATTGATAATTTATATGACTGTGCATAACTCCTCCTTAATATAGAAATGACAATTTGTATCTTCCAATTGATCTACATCGACAAGTGGCGTTATTAATTGTCGAGCTTATGATGAAATATGTGCCCGACACTCCTATGCAGACGGCCTCGCTTTTAGCAGAAGGTGTAAAGCAGGTGAGTCGTCGATTATAGAAAAAGTGAAAATAAGAGATTGATCAAATATCACTTTTATTTAAATTTAATACATATCAAGATAAGCATTAGCATTAGTTTTATCAACATTTGAAAATTAATGTTAAGATTAAGAATGAACTAGAGATTGCCATAAAATAGATTATCCATAAATATCAAAGCGAATAAGAGTTAAAGTTTGTTTTCGATTTTGTTTCGATTAGGTATCTTCGATGGTGAGGCCGCAGAACAGCGAGCAGGCGTTCAGCTTGTGGTCATGGGAGATGATGAATAGACTGAGATTACATCAACTGGATCGTTCGGAATCCGTATGCCAAAATACCATTTCAAATCCGGCCGAAGGTCTTGCTTGCGTGCCCGATATGGAATCAAATTCCACCTTGGAAATTTTAGCGAAAGGAGTACGTGAGAAACAGCCGATCGCCTGCTACGCCTCCGTATTGATGACTCTATGGGGTCACTCGGTGCCACTGATCTGCGTCGAAGGTTTCAGCCAGCTGCAAACCTTACAGTGCTATTACAAATATGAGCAAGTGCTGGTGTGCTTGCATCGTGTGATACCATTGTTTCTCGAATGTCCGGATTCGTTATTGAAGAATGACAAGTTCGTTAGTTTGATTGTGCCACTCATCGCTGCCGACCGGACATACATGAAGATAGCGAAGAATTTAATTGCCCCGGAATTTCCCGGCCCGATCCTCAGACAGTTCTCGAATATGATTGAATCTCACTTATATTATTTCAAACGGTACGCATGGATGAGTTAATATGATATAAAAATGAAATTAATAATAGGAATAGAAGAGCAATAAAATAAAAAAAAAAGAGAATAAATTCATACAGTTGTAAATACTTGAAGGTAATTATTATTTATACATATTTGTCACAGGTATTGCTTAAATAGCCCGGAACGATTCGTGCATCTGTGGTTGAATGTGTTGACACTTGTTCAGGATTGGAACAAGGATCATAGCGTAATGTATTTGATGGACACTGTGATCCGTGCAGCGTTCTTTCACTTAGAAACTAGGATGACGATGGAGAACATGTTTCAAAATCTTTTCTGTGTAAGTAATCTATCTAAGTGTAATATAATTGTATATATGTACAAAGATGGTAATATTATATAGATGGTATAATTGTATATATGTACAAAGGTGGCGAGAGTGATTTTAGAATTAGCAAAGAATGCATATATACAAAAGGTGTATAATATCAAAAATTGTGATATAAACTAAGTGAAGATGTGATGCAAAAATAAAAATTGAAAATAAAAGTAAAAAATTTTTTTTACAATTTTTAATGCCTTATGTGAAAAAATTTTGTCATCTTTTTGTGCAATTTCGAGTATATTCTGTATATATTCTTATAAAAGGTTAAATAACAGTGTAATTTTACAATAAAATATTACTTCATAATTTTAACGAAATATCAATTTTGTTAGTTTGCTTTAGATGGAAGTAACGAGGTATGATACATAAGAATTAATTCATATAATTAGATTTTAATATTATATATATATGTAATAAAATTTATCACACAAATAATTATATATTATATTTATTTTATCAAATATTATAAATTATCAATATAATAATTAATAAATATATACATGATTAATAAATATGTATAATATATTAATAATTAAAAAAGTAATTTTTGTTATAATAAAGTAATACATGTAATTTTTTAAAACTTCTTAACACTAATAATAACTAATATATGCATTTATTCATACGATTTAAATGTGCGATTCTTGTAGAGTATATCGTCCACTAGAGCGCCGGGATCATTCGGGTCTTTTTTGAGCTGGGCAACGGGATCTTCCAATTCGACAAGTCTCCTTGGTGGAACCGTTCAAACGATATGGCTCGCTTATCAGATCTTGTTGACGGAGCAATATGACAGGGAGCTTAAAACCGGACTTTGGCGTGAGATCCTGCGAGAACTGTCTATGCAATCCAAAATATCTCTGGACACTGCTCTCAAGGTTTAAGATCAACTGTATAAAGATTATTACTATATGCTATAAATAAATAAAATTTTATAATCGCTACGAATTTTTTTTCAGAGAGCCTGTGCAACGGTGAAGATAACTCCATTCGGAATAAACAATCTAGCTATTTACCGTTGGTCTCAACAGGCCCTTGATACACCTTTGGATCATCCGATCTTGCCTCTCTTGTGGCAAAATTTTTTTAGTTTATTCCTCGCACGAACTTCTACTGTATCGGGGTGATTATTACTATTATTTTATACTTTACAATAGAAATTAGCACAGTAATTTTATACAATATATAAAACAAATGTATATAATTTGTTTCTATTTTTGAATTGTTCTAGATCAATGGATAAAGGTGGGTTCGGAGAAAAGTTTTTTGAAGGGATGATAAATCTAAGCTACTTGAAGAAACTGAAGAAACGGTTGCATGAAACGACAGAACATTTCCAACTCAAAGGGGAGAAAGACACTGACAATGGAAAACCAATCACGGATGAACGGCGTGTATTTTATCTCAGTACAGCAAAGTGAGCGAATATATTGGATCAGTCGAGCAAAATACTTTTCTTAAAGATGTCTTTGGAAAAAAAATAAATATATATATATATATATATATAATAAATGAATATATATATATATATATATATATATATATATTCATTTATTTATTGCAGGTTCTACAAGACACTGAGTCTCTGGCTAGAAGAACCCCGTCTTCAGGAACCGGGACTTTATCTTCCGGCCCTGCCACCGCAATATATGTCACAAAGGCTAATTTTGCTAGTGCAAGGAGATCGAGTAAGTTAAACTTGTACATCAAAGAGTCCCAAATTATTATACATCTTCGCCATTACTTTCGTCAATTTTTAGACTCTTTGGTTGGAATATATCGACTATTGGACGGTGCAGCAAAGTCAATTGAAGGCCGTACGCGAATGGGAACGTGCGATATTTCGCGATCCCGAAAGTCAATCAGGAATTCAGAGATCCCAATCCTCTTCAGCAAGCACTGTGGAATCGATCAAACCGCTTCACAGAATTTTTCGCAGGCTAAATGTCTACGAATCACCGCTTTCGCCACCATCCTTGAGTCGTAATCAACCAGTATTAGGCTGTGTAGCCAGAGAGTGTCTCTACAACTCCGCTACTGTCATCAATCTAGTCAAGCCGCATCTCCGAGTCATCCTTGACTATGCGCAAACCTACAATCTCATGATATCTGAACATACCGCGGTAGATTGCAGCTTCCTCGAACTAGTCCCGACTCTTTACCGGATCTATGAGAACCACGTGACTCTACATGCCCTTTGCGATCCAGCGCCGTCCGGTCAGAGACGTTCGAGGTCGGGCACGCCTCCCACAGTGCATTGTGCAGGCCCTGCGATTATCAAGATTACAGTACGATTGGAAATAGCAATTTATAAAAAATACAATCGTTTCTTTAATCTAGATATTAAATATCAAATATTGAATATTAATTGAAAAAAAATTGGATATTAAATTTAAATTTATTAAAAAGATTTTTATATATATATACACACCACATAATTTATATACTTTATATATTTATATATTTATTTATAAATGTGTGTTGATGTCTTTAATACTTAATATTCTTGATCTGAATAAATAATTAGATGTATGTTCATAAAGTTTTAAGCAGAACTTTTAAAATTGCATATAGGTTGAAGAAGCTCATGTCAGCGAAGGTGTGGATCACATGATAACTCAGAATCGAGCTGAATACGAGAATCTGTTAGTGAAAGCTAGTCAACCGCCACCCAGCAAAGTTACTCTTGGTTGTGTCTTCATCGATCATTTAATCGCGTAAGTTAGTTTAATCGATTGATTCTAAAATATATATTCTAATGCTATAATTATATAGTTATCACATTTTAAAATTATCTCCATAGCACAGTAGGAAATTGTACAATTATTTTTTCCCAAGTTCTTAAATATTCGCATCTTTCAGAATGTTAGAGCATGAATTAACTATTAGTCGCACTAACGAAAATACTGCGATACTCCGCAAGGTGCAGGAGAGCGGAGTCAAACTGTTTTATCATCTGGTGGAGTTCTACACGGAAGAAGCGGCATTATGTCCTTCTACGAAACAGCTCATTACCACTTGTTTGGAGAAGTTGGGTCAGGTATATGTGGAATATAAAATGTTCATCAATTCAAAGTCATAATTTTACATATCAATTTGTTAACATAGAATAGATCTAAGCATGACTATATCGAAAAAAATATTTTAATCTCGAAATGTGCTGTGAAAGATTTCTGTTCTGTTTTAGTTATTCATCAGTGGTGAAGAAGTTCAAGGTCCACAATTGCTGAGCACAATCATTCAGAGACCTAATCTCGGGGGTTTGTTGGGACCACATTTCACGCCCGTCGCTGGTGGAGCCAACACGTTCTTGCAAATGTATCAAACCGTCGTAGAATTATCCACCGGATCAAATGTTGACTTGTGCTTTGTGTTGCTCTCAAAGGTAGAGAGAATCGAGCGTAAGGAAATTATCTTTTATTTCATCTTTATGATTAATGGATTATTCTTTCTATTATAGTTTGACGTCGGTAGCTGGTTGAATTATCGCCGTCCGCGATTAAGCGAAAGATCTACTTTCATAGATCTAATTTCTAAAGCGTTGTATAACATCGGTCTGAATCCCGAAGAAGAGAAGCTGATGTTGCATGAAGTGAGAATTATTTTTATCTTCGTTAGGATACTCATTTTAATTAACAGAAAAAAACGAAAAGTACAAATAATTACAACACATAATTACAAGTAATTATAAAATTTTAATTGTATTATCGCTGCAGCTCTTTCGGAATCATCTCCGACTCATTCTCCTACACGAGTTCCCTGAACACTACGGTGAAGTGTTGAGCGCAGTACTTAAAGGATCCGAGAGCCAGAATTTGTCGCTAGATGTTTGGCGTGATTTGCTAGGAGCCCTCAGCGGCAAGCCAAAGAACATTGCACCGATATATGCTTCTAAGATCAGAGACGAAATCAGACATTATGCCACGGAGCAAAGGCTATTATCTCGCCAAGAGGTTTCAATTTTATCATCAAAAATAATTATTTTTATACAAAAAGAAAAATATTGCGTTTTGTTGTAGAAGTAATAATAAATTTCATTAGAGTTAGATAATATCATGATATTTTCGTACCGTATTTCACAGATGCACGACACTGCTGTACTCTTAAGCAGGCATTTCATGAAGGAAAGATTGCAATACGGATTGTACGGCCTTTATCCAAAGTACAGAATTTACAATGAACCGCTGACTATATTTCTGGGTATGGTCGGCCACGCCTTGGTCGTATTGACGCTTCAGGCTGATCGAGGATCGCTTGCAGATCAATGTGAGTCGATATTCTTAGAACTATGAATCTTTGGAATCTTGAAATCTTGCTATATAACTATTCGAACCTTATGTGCAACAAAAAAAAGAAAATTATTCTTACGCCAATGTTCTTTCAGTGTGCGAAAAGATCTGGCCAGTATTAAGCGAAATGTACGCTCCATGGATTACCCCGTATTGGACGAGAAATTTGCGGGAGCCTACGGCTGCGTGGATCCAGCAGTTGACGGACGACAGATCGGTGTTGCTGCCATGGATCATCACCGATGGTCCATATGCGAATCGGACAATGGCAATGTTTGCCGAGTGCATCCGTTTCATCGTCGACACTATGCCAGCGTCGAGTAAGATTCTTAGTTTCGTGTGGCAATTTTACGTATCCAATTATGCCCACGTATCCGTCAAAGATCACGTGCTGAATGTGGTGCATGGAAACTTGCTGTCCCTTCCGTGGGATCGCTTCTACCCTGCCTCCAACGATATAGAGTTAATGATTAGAGTTATTGATCAGTATCTACCAGACTGCCACTTGTTTCTCGGAAGTGTCTTCACCTGTATCAATTGGTCCGCCTGGATCAATGAGTTGATAGCCACGCAATCTCTGCAAATTGCTGCCAGGATGCACATCTGTTTGCTTAACTTGCTGGTGAAGCTATCGAATGAACCCAACGTCAGACAGGTTAGAACAGAAAGAATAAAAAATAAAATTCGAGAAATAAGAAATTAAATTCTGAATGATAAAAAGAAAAATAATATCTAATTTCTAAAAATAAAGAGTAAGAATTTCAAGAATATGAAGTCATTGCAATGATTATTGGAGAAAAATGAACTTGAAAAACGGATTATAATATTTCATTGAAAAACTGATTATAATATTTCAGAATGAGAAAGCGGTGCAGTTGGTTACGGAAGCCGAGAGCTTTTCGTGGCACTTAATAGACGCCGCGGCGTATGACCAAGTGATCAATTGGCACGTGATGAGCTGCGACCCCAGAGTAATTTTAGGCCTAGGCAAGGACCAGGCTCACGCCATCGATGTAGCTATTAACAAGTGAGACTAATATATAGTATATTCATGCATAATCATTTAATATGTGTAATATGTTTAATATGTTTAATATGTATATTACATCAATTATGAAAATAATTATTTGTTATATACAGTTTATTGAAAATAGCGGCGGCCTACGACCCTACAGTGAAACATTTTCATCCCACTACTTTGAAGAAACGACAGATGTACGTACGTTCTATGGTAAAATTGTTGATCAATTGTACCACACGACACAAGTCTCTTTTGTCAACCAATAGCAAAGTATTCACCAATACGTTGTCGCGGATGCTCGACGATATGGAGATTGTCATCACCAGCAGTAAATATCTAGATATAAACTTTTGGAGTGATTCATCTTTGACAGCTTTGATTAAAGAAAACAAAGTAACTAATGTAATTTCTTTTTCTTTACTTTTTTCTTTCTCTTTAGCCGTCTCCGAATCGCAACAGGTTGCTGAGGCCGGTCTGCTGATCACTGAATTTTTGCACTCAATCAATCAAAGCGTAGTATTGGTCGATCATCTTCGTAGCAGTTGGACGGCATGGCTCCTAGATCGAACAGCTAGCAGTCCGGTGCTGATGGGCGTATTAAGAGTGATCGGAATGGCAGTAGCTTCCTCATCCACTCTGGGCCATCTTATGGAGGCCGCGTTGGAAGCTTATTTTAAATATAACGGTAAACAACCGATCGATTACTTTCATATAAAAATTCGTGTTTTTCATCTTATGCTACAGATTTAGTTCCAAAGTATTAATGACGTTTCTATTTCGTTTTAGTAACGGAAGACGTTCGGCCCACGTGGGCGTCAGTGCTGACAGTCTTGCAGTCCGTGATACCCCGTCAACCGCCATTAGAATCGGTATTGGTGTCTGAGGGAAGGTTGTTGGCCCTTTACTCTGTATTGCTAAAGAGACTTCCATCCTGCAGGGACATCCGAGAGGAAGGCATGCTATTGATTAATCTAGTAGACTGGATCAGCGCTATTAAAACTACGTAAGTCCGATGATTATTAGCGCGAAGAAAATTAACTAGATGTAACGAGAAAATATTTTTACATGCATCCAAGGTGATTATTTAATATACAATTTCATTAATTTTTATTCCTAGAAAATGTTACAAAGAAATCGACATTAGTATTGAATTTTATTTATTCAGAGACATCGTAGAGGAGAAATTGCCTCTGCTATGGGCGAAAGCATGCGAATTGGCTTACAGGCAATGTCAATATAGCGAGAATACAGTAATCGCTGCTAGAGCCTTAAAGGGATTAGCACGAGCGTTGTTAACCGTAGCAGACGATGTGGGACAAGGATGGGGTATTCTAGGAGCTATTGGATTAAGAAAAGGCTCTCAGCTCACTGTGCGGTATGAGCTATGATGCGCTATATAATCATATGTTCTGCATTTGGATTAATCTTTTAATCATTCACTAAATCTTCTCAAATAGATGCAAATTCCTCAGTCGCGCCACAGCCGTTTACTGCCTAGCGCAATTACCGGAATCCAAGTCTGATCAGCAACTAGTAAGATACACACCTCATTCACCTGGCGTGGCGCCTTCGCGATCAACCGATCCGGATACAATGGAGATTCGACCTAGCGTGGAAGCTGTAAAGGCCATGCAGAGCTTGGAGGGAATCCTGATGAATAAGCAATACGCGGAACTACGGGGAGATGTGGAGAGAGCTATCAGACTCATTAGAGATTCTGCTAATTCCCTTCACAATGCTGTCGAGATTATTGGAGCTCTCACCGCGGAGCTTTACAATCAAAGATATCTTCACGTGTTGACAGAGTGATACTAGTTTTATATTTTGACTTAGCGACGGGCTGATGTGACCTTTCAAATTGCTTCAATGCGATTATATGACACAAATTTTCTCGAACAAAAGTTTTCAGAGCTATTTTATCAAGTCTTTCAAGATTTTCAAGTATTCTTGATTCCTTGCGATTGATTTCAATGTTTTAAGATTTTCGAAGCTCTTTTAGAAGATTTGTAAGACCGTACAAATTTGAGAGACATCGAATATTTTATCAAAACTTTCTATAGCGATTGAATCACTTGGAAACTTGCAAGACAGAAGGTCGAATGCCTGTCGCTATATAGATCTCACCAAATAATAACGCGTTTAAATCGAATGCTTATATTAGAATCAAAGAGAGATTACGAATACATTACAATTGTTTATTATATATGTATATATATTATATATATTAATCGTGGATATTTTTTATCGGGTTTTTACGGATATTAATATCCAGTGGAATCCTGATTCCTTAATGTACAAAGATGCAATGCAATTTCAATCTTTAATTTAATTGCGTAATTATAAGCTTAAAATAAGTTTTGTTATTTAAACTTTTTAGATTTGCATCGATTTTTTAGCCATATGAAGTCTATCTTTTTCCTTAATTTAAAACATAAAATTTAAGATGCATTCAATTTAAACGCACATTGATTTAGGTTGTCGACAATATTTATATAATTAATAATGTTTAAGAATAAATTGTTTGTGACATAAAATTTCCTATGCACTATACTCGCATTGCGGATGCTTTGTTACCTATTTACATATTGTACATTACATGTTGAAATGTTTGATTTATATTTACACACTGCGTTAAAATTTCTATAACACAATTGTGATTAATATTTTTTCACGGCTAATATTTTAAATCGTAATCGAAATAATCATTCAGGCACAATAATTGTCAATCAATAATTACAGAATCGATTAATTGAATGAATCTTTCAAATCTTTATATCATAAGAAATGGTTAAAATATAATTATCGATATAAGATTATCATATTAACACTGAATGCTTCTAAATTGCTGTTGTAAGATTTACAAAGATTCACTTTTTATCCTAAGTTAAATAAACGAGTATACACACTGAAGTGCGTGTGTTGCATTGTCGTTTCCAGCGAAAATGGACTTTCAGGTAATTTATTAATAGTTATAGTTATATATATATATATATCAATCTATGAAAATCGAATTATAAATTAAACATGTAAAAAGAATTTATTTCAATATATTTCAAAAATTCATTCGATTTCTCGCTTTTTACGTCATAATTTAATGATATTAGTAAAAAATTAGATTTTAATCTTACTTGTTTAAAATTTTTAAAAATTTTGAAAATAATGTAACAAAATTTAAAAATGTAGAGTAATTTAAGCAATTGAAATTAAAACTAATCACGAAATATACTATTTTTTGATAATCAAATTCGAATTTTTAAAAATATTTAATCACAATATGGACTGATTTGATCAAGTTTTATTACATTTAAAAGTTCGAAATTTTAAAGGATTTAGAAATAAGGAAGAGAGAGAGAATTTTAACAAACTCAAGAGCAATGCTATAATTGAGAACAACTTTGTTAAAAAAAATTCACGAATCTCTTTATTTCTAAAAATATTAAATGGATTAATTATTTATTTATTATATTCTTAAAACATTATGCGCGTCTCGCAATAGCTGCGAAGCCTCGCTGGACGAATAATTAATTAGCTCACATTCAAAATGCTCGCTAAAAGCGCTTCGAAAGATCGGTATCACGTCGTCGACCGTTATGTCCGTGCCTAGCTCCTTAGAAATGCTGGTTACACCTTTGCCCTCGATACCGCATGGTACGATGTGTTCGAACCACCCGAGATTAATGTTACAGTTGAGTGCGAGGCCATGGGTAGTAATATAACGGCTGCCATGGACGCCTATTGCGCAAATTTTGCGATCGCCGACCCAAACTCCAGTGTGTGGCGAAGTCATGGCCTTAATGCCGAGTTCGGCGCACACGCGTATCACCGTATGTTCCACCTGGCGTATGTACCATTTAATGCTTGTACGGAATTGCTTCAGATCGAGTATCGGATAAGCTACCAGTTGGCCGGGTCCATGAAAGGTGATAAGTCCGCCACGATTCGTCTTCCAGAAATCCGCGCCGAGGCTCCTCAATTTTTTCTCGTCTGCCTCCGTGTATACTCCTTTTCGAATTCCCACCGTGTATACCGGTTCGTGTTCTAGGAGTACTAATGTATTCGCTGATTTGGTTAAATGTTTGTGATGATGATCCGACAAAGTCTTTTGTAAATGTAAACCGACCCCATATGATAAGCGACCGGCTAATAAAACTTTTACTCGTGGATTCATTTCGTAGATTCTGTGATGTTGAATTAGCTAGTCTTTAAAGCTGAGAAATTTCGTTAAAATTCAATTATCAATTCATATATCATCAACTTTTATTGGTTACAAACTTGTCATGATCAGTTAGGTCAAGCTAATTCTCCATAGTTTTCAAGTTCTCTATAAATCAAAAGGGATACCTGCAAAGGAATGGTTATTTTAAAAAACATGTTATAAACTCTTTAGCAATTAAATCTTCAATATTTTCTTTTGTTAATTTCCACATTATAAGTTGATCATAATTTTCTAATATTGTTATTTTTATTTTAAGATACTTTTCATCATTTTAATGTTTCAGTTTTTTCATTTCTATATTATTTTAGATGCTTTTTATTGTTGTATCGACTTGACTAATTTACACATACATAAGCATCTGTGGCTGCATAAATCTTTTGAGCGTCACTGAGGGGCTGTACGTGCCATTTGCTCCTCCGCACTTCGGGATTCTTGTCGATTTTCTTTTTTAACTAAATACGCAGAAAAAAAATTTATGCCAATCTTAATTTTACTTCAACTTAATTCAACTACTTAATTTTTATCAAGTTGCAGTTAAAGCAATACATAAATAATAAGAAAATACCACTAAAGTCGTCAATCTTTCTAAACTCCAACGACCAGATCGCAGCAAGCGTTGATTAGCAAACGGCCCACAATCCAAACAATTATCCACTATTTTCTGAGCAGGAAACTCCTTAAAATCTCTTTCAAGTTTCCGTAGATCGCTATAAAATAACAAACTTATGATATTATGTGTGGAAAAAAATCATGTAAAAATAATTTGACATTAAAAGATGTCCTATTTTAAATTAAAAAATTGAGCAGATGAGTTTAATCTTTGATCCCTAAAATAAAGACGCAAAATTACTTTGCAGATCTTAAATAACTAATTCTTATATTAAATACTAGTTTTTCATAGCCTTTATCACTGCCAAAAATAATTTATTATATTATATATTATATTATGTAACAATAATTTATATAATAATAATTACTTTTTAATGTTAACACCAACAAGCATGACTTTTGGATGACAGAGAAGTTCAACAAAGGCTGCTGGTAATTTATTTAAAGAATAAATATGTAAGAGGTAACACACATTAACGTCTGGACAAATTTGTACCAGGGCTGTCTTTCCGCTGCCAGTTTGGAAACTGAAAGGCCACTCTAGATCAAAACCTAGTGGTACAACCTTCTCCTTGCTACGATTTATCTCTTCCCTGAAAAAGAATATGAAAATCAAAATCTTTGTATTTTAAAATTTTTATTTTGAATTCATAGTTTCTTTTTCTTTCTTTTGCTCCATCTATAGTCCTCATTCATACTATTGCAGATTTTTGTTTTTATTGAAAATATTTTATTTAACTTTAGTATCTGCACAATAACTTTGTTATTTTGATATAGAAAAATATGTAAAAAAGAGATGATTTGACTCAATGGAAGAACTATAACAAGAAAATAAATTTTATCAAACTTATTTAGAGTTTTTAAACCAAAAAGGGAAGTTTTAAATCTTGTTTTTCTCAAATGTATTATTTTTGAAAGTTATATGATACAAGGTCGAATTTTTACTTCTGTCAGCTATTATTTTATTTAAAAAAATATAAATAACTTTCAAATTTCGAAAAAAAATCTCATTAAAAAAACACATTTTTATCATAATAAATACTAATTTCAATAAGATTCTTCTTGCCAATTTCTTGACAGTTTTTCATTAAATGCTTCAACAAAAATATCATCTATATATTTTCCTCTTTAAAAATATCCTACATTTATTCATACTCGCATGATTGATTCATACTCACGTGAGATTATTGCATACAAAAGCACAATCAACAAATTCAGTAATATATTGAATGCAACCTTCAAAGACAATTGGAGGATATTTTTCACACGTTTTATCAATGTGATGTTGATTCGACTGGTGTTGTATATTACTTGAATGTGTACACTTTTGCTGTTAAAGAATAGAAATCAAAAATAATTAAAAAAAAAATTAAATTAATATAATACTAAATGATAGAATATATAGATATGAATATAGAATGAGTTAAAATGCATAGACAATTATATTACACGTTAAAATCTTTCCATTTTCATTCGTTTCAACATATCTTGAACATATCTTGACATCTTGAAAATTTCATACTATAAAAATATGTCTCCGAATGAGAATGTTCTAACGTCTAAGTAGAAAAAAGAACATTCTATAGCGAAATTGGTTTGCAATTATAAAAACATTAAAAAATCGACTTCAAAACATCGAAAAATGTTTCGTTCACAGATTCTACTAATTCATAGTAGAAATGCGTTCATGAACTAAATCAATTTAGGAACTCTTCTCGTAAATTGCAAGATCTGCTTTGCATATCTACGAACTTACTCTCAAAGTTATATATAAGCAATAAAGAAATAAAAATGCGAAATAATAGGTATACTAACATTTCTTTCTTTGGCACGTGTGTTCATTTCGAAAAAATAGTGGAGCACTTTCGTTTTCTTATGTTTTTTAGATTCCGTAAAATACATGCAACTGAATTCTATATTTTATCCACCTCCGATTTGCGCATGCGCGCATTTTCAAATACTCGAGTGTCCAATAACAACTACGATTGAGAAAACGTAGACTTTTAAATCATAAACTTTTATGTATATAGATAGCATGCGCTAAAAATGCTTCGAAACGTTCGACCAATCAGAACAAAAAGTGCAAAGTTCTTTATTCTGATTGGTTCAAATATTTAAAGGTACAATTTCATTGACGCTACTTTTTAGCGTCAACCATTGGTTAAACAAAGAAATAAGTAGTTGCTTCTTTGTTCAACCAATGGTTGACGCTACTTTTTAGCGTCAATGAAATTGCACCTTTAAAGTTTTCCTGGTGTAGTCAACGTCATTTAATTTTTCTTTTTGTTTCCTACAAATGCTGAAAACGATAGAATATGCATGCGCAAAAAAATATCTACTTAAATTCCGGAATTACATTTTATATTAAAGGCAACATATGTATATACAATAAATTATATATATATATATATATATATATATATATATATATATATATACACATATACAATTTCTTTTTCGAATTTATTTAAATAAGACTTTGAATGATGTCAAAGTTAATCATTCTATTATTTATATATATTACTTAAATATTATATATTCTCTTCCTCTGCTCTGATACGAATATACATATATAATGATTCTAATTTTAATGATAACATGCTTACAGATGGCTTACTTTAAATCTTCTACGTATTGACAGTACTTGTTTCTTCTCTCACTCATCTTATCTTTTCGCACATACACACAGACATACACACACACAGAAAATCTTTTTCTCATTCTATCTAAATTGTAAAGATTTGTCGCTGCCTAGCTAGCTATTTCACTGCTATTATTTATAATATACATACATTCATATACGGTATCTCATGACATATGAGAATCCGTGATAGTCGTTTGCTCTTTTCTTTACAAATTTTATCATTCACTTAAATAAAAATTAGGGCACAATAGTAATAAAGTAATATTTTTTCTCAATTAATTAATGATCAAATTTTAAAGTCAAATTCTCTCATAAATCACTAGACACGGGAATAATAGATTTTACTTTGAAAATGGACACGATATTTAAAATCACGAAATTCAAATTTAAAAAAAATTGCACAAAATATTACCGCGTCTAAAATCATTAAAAGAAAAGTAACTTTAAAGATATATCTTGCCAATTTTTAACTTTTTATGTTGCCTTATTGTACATATGTACATATGCATGCATGTAGCATATATATGCATACATGTATATATATATATATATATATATATATATATATATATCCTTATATAATATATTCTCTTATATTATATAAACGCATATGTACATACATGTGACATTAAACGGTTCATATACGATTCAAAAATCTCTGCAATAAACGTTGTGCAAACATGTTTACATAGTGTATTTTCATCATACATTTAGCGCTAAATTTTTTAGCATCTAAAATATGTATAAAATAAATTTATTATCACGATATGATCAAATTAGTGTTGACCGCGATTGATATGCAGAAATCTGCAAATTGTATAAATAAAATCCGAGTCACATTTAGCGCTAGATGTAATGCTATACATAGAAGAATAAAAGCAAATCGATGAAGCATGCGATGTAAAATGATACGAATACACTAAGAAAAAAAGTTTGACGCCGCAAAAATCTGATTGTAAACTATATATAAAGTTTAACACGAGACAAAATATCTAATCACATTTTACATTTAATTACATTCTTATTATTAAGGCTCGAGATGGGCATATGACATTCATTTTTCTCACAAGAGTCGGAGCCAGAAATCAAGAGATTCCACGATAGTATCCGTTGATAGTCCGTTGCTTACCGGCTCCGTAACTACTACTGCTGTGTGATTCTGAAGACTGGTCCAATCCTGAGGAAGAACCTACGCAATACCGATCTAAGTTCGGGCTTGAGATCGAAGCACATGACCTCGCAGAGAGAAGGATAGCAAGTAGAGGCGTGAACTGCGAAACGATGGTCGCTCATTTTCAGGATCCGCGTAAGCAGCAGTAGTAAGATCGGCGTCCAAGCTTCGCGATGAGCCTCATTGGCAAGTGCAAGAAAATATTCCAAAGCCTCGCATGCCACTTCGACCAGTCGTTCCTCGACCTTGGGCCAGTCTACGCGATGTGCTTCGTCGCTATACATCTTGAAGAGGATGCGTAGTGCGCAGGCAAGCGACTGTGTTTCCTGCTTCAACAAGTTTGGTTTTACATTTCCGCGAAAACTTGCCTTCCATAGTACGTTGCGTTGTTCGTGATTCGAATTGAAATTCTTTGCGAAACGATGTGATCGTAGCAAACACTCTACTAGTTGTAAAAGGTGATTGGTTGTCAGAGCGCAGTACATTCCCTGTTCCTCTTTTTGTTGATCCGCGCTAGCTCTGAAGAAACAATACATATTGCTATCGGTATTGAAAAAGTAAAAAACCGCCAATTTATTTATCGAATTATAAATAAACGTATGTTAGCGATCGAATAAAAGTTGAGTATTAACTTAAAAAATGTTGAGTAGAATATGAATATAGATGTATTGATGCTCAATGAGAGTTTTCAGATTCTCTAATTAATTCTTTAGGATTAAAAAATATCTTTCACTTATTTTATAGCAATACATGTGAATAAAACTTACTTTACAAGTTCTGATGACTTGCCGTTCAGCATATCGGCCTGTGCGAGTGCCAGATTTTCCTGATCTTCCTTCCGCGAAGTCGCCGGATAAAAGATAACATTGTCTATAGTCTGTATCAACTCGAGCTGGACTACGCATTTGATTTGTAACGCGGAAAAAAGCTTCGCCTTCGGCAGAGACTCGGTGTTCAGGCTCTGCGCGCTATTGCTCCGCTTCAGAATACCAATATGGAGGCCATCGGATTCACCAGTGATTACATCGAGATCGGACTCCTTGTTTGGCGACTGTGGTTTCCACGTGAGAAGAGCGGACGGCAAGGTACTTTCGAAAATATCCAAGACGCATTGACAAGTCTTCTCCCAGGTTTGCTCGTCAAACTTGATACCGTTGCTAATGACCAGATTTTCCAAACAGTTGGTGCCCGATCGGGCCAGTTGCTCGTTGTCCTGTTGAACGCACCAGAGAAGCTGAAAATACAACTGCTCCAGCAATAAGGGACCCAAAATATCGTAAAACTGCGAGAAAACATCTACAATGGCATATAGCGCATGGTTACACGTTGTTGTCATCCACTCGGCTTTCTGTAACATTTAACAGATGCTCCAATCATTTAGCGTTTCGAGAAGAAAAAAAACAAGATTACATCGGTTTTTTTCTTTGCAAAGTTTTCATTTTTAAAGGCGTACCTCGGTATGCTGCTCGGGCAGTTTCATATTATCAAAGATTCTGAAGAGAACCTGGAAGAGATCCTTCCACCAATGAGGCTTGAAAGACGCGCCATGAGTTTTAACAACGTCAAAGAGTACTGTCAACGCACGCGTCCTGACATCCAATTTACATCTGCTCACCACACAGGATAATTCAAACAGTAATGGAAACCATCCTCTTACCTAAAAGAAAAAATATGAAAAAAAATAGAGATAAATATATTAAGCAATTTTAATATTGACCAATTTGAATGAAAAATACACGAATGAATATAACGTTACCCAGGCTCGATCTTCCTCGGAAACCATCCCACTATCGTCCATCATACCTTCGGCAAACAGATGGGGATTCGCATCGATATAGGATGCGCAGGAACGTATCAACCGTATGGCCTCCATGCTGGTGTCCGGGAAAGATGCGTTGCACGCGAATTCGCTCAGGCATTTGACAGCATCCTGGAAGGAGTCCACCATAATGCTGAAATCCTCTGCATACAGCTCATCTATAGACACATTGTATCAATCCGAATTAACGACGACTATAAAATTAATCAATCAACGGACTGACTTAAACCGATCGCCGAAATAAGAAAAAGAGAAAACAGCATCTCGGAAGATATAAAAATAACCCACTAATAATTTTGCCAGTCATGGAGAAAGCCAGTTCAACGACGGATTCGTCACGATCACTGGCCGCATGATGAAAAACGCTGAAAATGTTTTTCCAACCAGATCGAATATTAGGTGCTTGCGAGTGAACGATCTGCGCCACGCACCTAACAACCATGTCTCTGATCATAGGTGACCTGGATTAAATTAAATTATTAGTCACATCACATATACAATTGAATTATAGGTACGTAATTAATATAAATTATATCAAATTAAGTCATTAATATTAAGAAAATTATCAAGTTAAATTACCTATTCTTCTTCATGATGTGTTCGAATGGCCTGAGAAAATCCTTTTGAAACCTGAAGTTGGCAAATTCGCCCTTCTCAATAAACTTTGTAGCCAGCTGCCTTAGAGAATCTACGGCAAAGAAAGCGATATCTTGCCGAGGACTGCATCCCACTCTGTCAAAATGGTCGCCGATGACTTGCCAGATCCTAGACCATTGCAATCTGATACGGCCCATATTATAATATGAGATTTCAACAATTTTTGTGAGAGAGAACATACGGGGTTGTGTGGGGTGTGCCAGCTCCTCGAGAGAGACCTATGATAACGTAATGTTTATTATTTTGTTTTATACCAAAGATATTTTATATTTAATCTTTTACACCAATTAAATATGAAGAAGACAGACCTGGCAGAGAGCTTTGACGAATTCAACGATGGCATCTCCGTCAAGTCTCGTTGAACCGGTAAAGATACGATCGACGGCCACGACGACGCTCTGCGAACTAGTCTCGCCGATTGATTCCTTTACACTGGGATCTAACGAGCTTAGATTGAGATTACTGGTTTGGTGCGAACTGGCAGAATATGCAAGATTGCCAAAGTTTGCCAACGGTGACGGGAAATGCGGTTTCGACGGCGGACCCAGCAACTGCGGCCGTACCCCAGTGCCAATCAACTGTGCCAATTCCAACTGCGAAATGCACTTGACGACATCAAGCCACGAGCTTCCTAAGTAGTTGCCATCGGTATGTGCTACCGTAATGAGAGTTTTAATGGTATCGATATTTTTCGCCTTCATCTCAGTGATGGGAGAATTAGCTGTTAGCAGAGTGAATCTCGCCAGCGCTTGCACGTAGGCATCGCGTTCAAGGCTCATGTGAAAAATGCAAGCGATACGAATGGCACATCTGCAAAGAACATTATATAAATAATAGAATATAAATGATTGCGAAAGATAATGCGAGATTTCAATCCAAAAATATATTCTTACCTGATGCCGTCCAAGCAGAGCGACGCGATTTCTGTATCATCGCAGTCCTGCAGGCCGACGCTAAAGGCCGCGAGGAACGGCGTCCAAGCCATCTTAAACATCGGACGCACGTGTTCGAGATGTTTCGCCGTGGTGAACGGCGCCTGAACATGACTGACAGATTCCATTAGGTTCTTCGCTGCTGTGGAAATCACCTCCATCTCCATATTCCATAACAATCGTCGCTTCTTCTCGCTGGAGATTAATTGTTTGCCGGCAAGCCGGTTGTTGTTGGGATTTGACTTCATCTTGATTTCGTTACCAGCGATTTCATCATAGATCCTAGAAAGGTATTCCTCGGGAAGGTCCTCATTGTCGCTGATACGTCGGTTAAGCCTGGACAGACGAACAAAGATAACGTAAAAAGATTTCCTCAATTTATCCTTACACAAACGATTAACAATAAAAATAAAATGAAAATAATAAAAGAATTAATATAAAGCGCGCGCTTCATATTATTATAAATTTGATATTACTAAAGATCCTTTTTTCGGATCAACAAGATACAACAAGAATATATGCACGCACAATTTTAAGCAGCTTAAAATGTATTATACCTGATATACTGTTCTTTGGTCATCTTATTCTTAACCTGTGGTGAGTGCAAATCAGTGGTCAGCATTATGATTGAGAAACCAAGAACATAAGCTGTATCTGCACTAGTAAAGAGGCCGTTGTTGGGGTTGCATTCACAATAGCGACTGGCAAACTTTTCCATTAGCCGGTCAATCTTCTGCGCCTCACCAGGTAGTCGAAAGCCTTCCAGAAAGTACCTCAGCGCAGTTACTAAATCGCGCTCAGCAAAGTTCATCTGATCGATGTAGTGATACATTACCTGCACAAACAAAGTAATTCGTCAAATTTTGTTACATTATACTTTAATTGGTTATATAGAAAAATTAAAATGATATTCTAAATTAATATAATAAATGATCGAAATATAATTAGTCCGACGATTGTTATCAAATGTAATTTGTCACATATAAATTGTATAATCTTTATGTATTTTCTATTACCTGATTGTGATTATGATCACCCAAAAAATCACCGATGGCCGTTTTATCAAGCCGCTCGTCCAGGTGCAACCATCTGGCTACGTCTTCCGGTGAGGTGCCGAGTAGTCCCTGTTCTTGCAGATACTGCACACCCTTACCGGGTTTCCGGCTGAAAATTTCGATGCCAGTTTCCCACACTTCCTTTTGCTGTTTCTGTACTTCGTATTGTTCCGGCGAGTCCGGTACTTCCTTGTTACCGATCAGACTGGAATTGGCCGATGAGAGACTGCCAGCGCTGCCATAGCGCGGCAGCAGGGTCTCCGGTGCTGGATCTGGTGGATCCGAGAGTGGCTGCTGATCTGCTGGCACGCTCGGGTTCACATACAAATCTCTACTCCATTCTACCATGCATTTCAGGATGGATACGAGACACTCGAGACCCCGAATGCGCATAGATTTTTCCTGGAACAGCAAGACGCTACTATTAGAAAGCTACAATGTTTCTCGATAAAGTAGTCCTCTTTTTTAATAACCTATCTTATTTTCTCTTTTACCTTTTATCTAGAATAATCTTTTATCGCTTGCAACGCACCTGATTTGGTGACGCGCCGAGTTCCAGGGCTTGGCGACCCTGAGCAATCTTAGAGAGATCATTGACAAGTCGTTCGAAAAGATTCGCCGCAGAGAGATCACAGTCGTAATTAACGTAAATATCAACAACACTTTGGGCGTCTGCGCAAATTCTCGTAAGCGCGTGTATGACCATCCATTTATGCTCGAAAGAACTGCTGGAGGTCTCGAGAATGTTCATGAAGATCTCTTTGAAGAATACTTCGATCTGCATCTTGAGATGCACTTTGAAACGTGCAAGTAACGCCAGGAATAGCGCCAGCGAGAGTTCAAACACCTCTGGCACCGAGGATACGCCATTTTTAGACAATGCGACGCACAGATACTGCTTAATAGCGATGACAAACATCTCGTTAGAGCGTAGTACCGGCCCAGCGTTCTGTAGAATTCCTAGAAGCAACTGCAGCGACAAAATTTTAGATCGAAGCTCGTGCGATCTCGGATCGGGTGTGCCATCCGGTAGCGGTTTCATAGACAGTTTGCAGAGAGCGCGGAAAACGAGAAACGCATCCTTTTGCAGCACATGAGTAAATTTGGCGGTGACCATGTTGTCATTCTCGGCGGTCGCCTCGTCGCCGTTGTCTTCCGGACCACCATTTTCCAGATTAACTTCCTCTTCCAACGGTACCACAGAATTCACCACATCGTCTAGGATACCCTTGACAATCGTTTGAGGATCTACAACGTCAGAGGCATTCTCCGCGTTTACTTCGGTCTCGGCCTCACCGTTCGCCACAACAGCAGCCTCTTGTTGTTGATGTTCGCCGTCGAGTCTCACATTCTCCTCCTCGGCCTGCGTTTCCATTCGTGCAAAGATTACATTGATCATTTGCGTGAGAGTTGCGCGAGCGGTCGTTTGGTTCACCAAATTGCGCGACGCTAAATAAACATTATAAACGGTACGGATCGTCAATAATACCGTGCCTTCGTGCACCTCCACATGCTGACTCGTCATTACAGTCAGTAGAGCTTTGATGATCTGCAGCTGCACACCCTCGTCGGTCTGCGGGCCGGTGAAGCAACCGCAGATCGTTTCAACAATACGCACAATTAACAACTTGTTTGGCTCTGTCGAATCGGGCACATTCCCGGTGAGATGGCCGTACGCTATCAACTTTTGCAGGCAGTCCAGCGCGGTTACTACAATCCGCGGCGACTTGCTCTGGCATGCCAATTCGAACGGTAAGAAATACTTTTCCGCGGTGATAACATTCGAGTCGCTTTTGGGCTGCGGAAGGGCATTTGAGGTCACCTCTTCACCTTGTACGACCGGCACCTCTTTGATCTCATTGCGGAGGTCCTCTGCAAGATGAAAACAAGTAAATACAACTATGTTGTTACTAGCGTGTTGTTACTCTTTGAAGAATCTTTGAGTTCTCACCAAGCGCAGATTCGCAAGATTTCCTGAGCTGCGAGAGATGCGATCTCTTGACATCTCGATCAGCCAATATCTTCTCCAAAGCTCGGACGATAAACATTTCTCTGGTTTTGGAGTTATTTTGCATCGTCACCACTCCCCACGTCGCGGTGGAGAATCTGTACTCGTTTAATGTTCGTACCTCAAAGTGTCAACATCAAAGCGAGCTAGCAAACAGCTATACATGTGACTTTCTCGAACGTCCATCTGGCTGCTCGCCAACATTTCTCGCCGCGTTCAATCTTTACCCTATATGTGACTCCTCGCTGTAAATTCGAGAACGTCAGTGATTGCTGGCATTAGAGTAAAGTGGCCGAGTAAAACTCTGCGCGAGCAGAAAGTACGAAATTGCTCACCTGCGCGAAGAGACGACAATCTTCAACCTCTTGATAAGAGCACCGCGGCGATGCGGTTTCTTCGAAAACGGTTTACAACATCGTTCGTCGGTGTATCTCCGAATAGACGTCAACCGCACTCACTGACTCACACTCACACTCGCAACTCACGCTCGCCGTCGCTCGCAACTTGAACGTAACTGCGGATAAAGGTGACCTCGAACCTCGAGACTCGAACTCCCCTCGCGCGGTTAACTTCACGCGACAGCGTGTCACCACGAGCGCTTCAGTGTTGGCAATGTCAGGAATCGGATTTATGGCGCCTGCGCGGTGTCAAGAAAGTACCTAGGCAAATAAAAAAGATGTGTGTCCCTGTTCGCTAAAAAATTGCTTCGATATTTATATCGATGGTAGCTCCTTTTACAAAGACTTATATACATGTATATATTATACATATAAAAATATGGATATATTAATTATATTAATTTAATTAAAAAATTGTTATACATTTAATCTGATCTGTCGTTCGAGCCAATCGTTTTCCGCGCTCTCAGTATACGTCACTGTCGTCATCATCAACACGCATGCGCAAAAAACCCGACCTATATCAACTCTGTGCGCTTGCGCGTGTGCAATTGACAATTGGATTCTAAAATTGCCATAAAAGAAATACACAGGAATGTTATGTCGGTACCTAGGAATATCCTTAGGGATTACCTTAGAGTCCGTCGAGGATTATATTCGAAAATTTATCGGAATAACGCGAGCGAAGATTCGTCCGTCTGGATCAGGTTGGCTCCTGTTCAGCTGTTCAAACTGTTCACCGCGGCAACGCCAGCTGGCGGTACAGTTCGTAGTTACGCTTTGCAATTGTCGCGATCGTGTTTGTCATCGCGAGCCCCGAGCGTGCACGCGTCCCGTCGAAATCTCCGTTTTCCGTTCATCTTCGTCATCTCCGCGTCAAGTCACGGTCACGCTCGACGCGATCTCCTCGCCGCCGAGTTTTTCTCCTCGCGATCTCTCCGCGCGCGGCTCGCGACGATCGTCGTGCGATCGTGGTGCGACCGAAGCAAGATGGCCGCCGCCGCGGCCGCCGCGTTGCTCGATGAGCTCATGGGCAGAAACAGAAACGTTTTGCCCAACGAGAAGCCCAAAGAGCTCAACTGGGAGGACCCCGAGGTGAGCCCGTCATCCGATGCTAAATGTGTACCCTTCGAACACTTTCGCTTGTTTTTCGCGCAAAATTTTTCGAGCGCCTCATTGTTAACCCTTTATTTTGACGAGAACATTTTTTTTTATTCTTCATCTCCGTTGGAATTGAAGACGCGGGCGATCAAAGACAATTACGAGTGTGAAAAGTCATTTACTAGTCGTTACAAATGTCAGGGATTAATCGTATCGTTTATTAGATTTTTAGAATTTAAACATTGTAAGATGTAGAGAATTATCGAGGAAGAAAAATAAATACAGTTTACAGTTACTTTTCCTAATGTAATATAAAGATTCTGGATACAGGCATTATTTTTACATGTGGCACTTTGATCGTATACATATATCTTTACTAATCTGTGCTTTACTAATGTATGTTTTTTTTCATTCGAATTCATCAAAGATTCCTTGTGTTTTAGTTTTGCAAGCTGTATTTGGTAAAGTTCTGTCCTCATGATCTATTTGTTAATACGAGAGCAGACTTGGGCGCATGTCCCAAGGTGCACGACGATGAAGCTAGGGAATTGTTCGAAAAGGCTCCGTATTCGTACCGTAAGCAGCAATACGAGGACGAATTTATTAGGTACTGTCAAAGTATGTTGAACGAAGTGGAGCGAAAAATCATCAAGGGAAAGCAACGATTGGCACTGATTGGAAGAACAGAAGCGGTAAGTTTTTCCATTAGAAGATTACAAGTATAAAAATTATAATTCAATGTTTTGTATATAGCCGACGTTAACCCCGGCGCAAACGCAAAGGAACGAGGAGCAGATTGCTTTGTTGACAGAGAAGATAAATAAATTAGTGGAAGAGGCCGAACAGAGTGGAATTCGAGGTAATGTGGAGGAAGCGCAGGGCCTAATGCGTCTTTGCGACCAATTAAAGGACGAGCGCGAAACCCTAAGGAAATCCAACGACAATAGTCACTACAATCAAGTGAGTATATAGACGAATAATTTCTCGAGTTGTAAAAGTTGCAATTATAATCTGTAATAAATTTTAGATTATAATTTATTGAAAGAGATTTAATGAAAAATAGAGAATATGATGCTTTGCAACTTACACTTATGTTAATTTTATGAAATTCGTTTGTAGACTGCTGAACTAGCGGCCGCGCAGGAGAAACAGATGGAAGTGTGCGACGTATGCGGCGCGTTCCTCATCGTAGGCGACGCCCAGCAACGGATCGACGATCATTTAATGGGAAAACAGCATGTGGGTTATGCAAGATTGAAGAGCGCTCTTCAAGAAATTATGGTGAAAATAGATTTTTATAAATTTTTTTTCAACATTAGATATGTCTTTGAAACTGAAAATGAAATTAAAATCGTTTAGAACAAACGCGAAAAAGCGCGGGACGAAAAGGAGCAGAGAAGGGAGGAAGAGCGGAAACAAAGAGCGCGAGCGAATGAAGAGCTTGACAGGCGGCGGAGAGATGGTGACAGAGATAGAGATCGCGACAGAGATAGGGACAAACGTCGAAGCAGGCGAATGGACGATGATAAAAATCGTCACGACTCTAGCAGTCACAGGTGAATATCTCTTCAAGTGTTAAATTATTTTTTATCATATTTTAAACCGACACTTGACGATACTCGAACAAGTCAATCTAATGAATATATTATATTGGTTATAGAAATTCTGGACACAGAAGTAGAAGTAGATCGCGAGAAAGACATCATCGGGACGAAGATAATTATCGACGTCATAGTCGAGATAAAGGTAAGCCGTGATTTGATTTTTGATAATCTTTAATGTGCTGTAAATGTTTTGTAATTACGATAATTGCGATGATAATAATAGCGATGATTATAGGAAATCGGGATCATCGGAGTTCCAGCCATCAGAATCGTCGCCGACACCGCTCGCGAAGCCGAAGTCACAAGTAACTTCTCTTGATTGGTTAGTGAGTGAGAAATGAGCCAGGTATGCACTAAACAATATAACCATATTCGTCTCAATTACTGTACAGGTACTATCTCGATCCAGGTGAGTTGCCATTCCGATGCACATAATACATATACATGATAATATAATCTGTGATGTTTGAAGCACCGCGTAAGAGTCACAGCAAGTGTTCATTTCACACTCTTTCTCTCTCTCTCTTTCTCCGTGAAACAAACATCTTTCTTCCCCTCTCTCTGATTTTCTGCTAGAATAGTCGAACGTTATAAAACTATTTGCCATATTCTTTCATTATCTTTAAGATCAGAATTCGAATAGTGGTGAATGAATATTGGATAATAGCAATCGAAAAATAATAGGTACACTTATCACTGTGCAATGCCTCTGCAAAGACACAAAAGGTTACAACAATTAATAATTTACAATAATTAATAATTTAATGATTAATTTTTTAATCGAGAAAATTGAATTTACATTTGTTCGCTTAGTCATATAAAAATTTCTTTAATTAATCTCATGTCTCATGTCAGACGATCGCGCAATTTTTTTATGATTGATAATTAATATCAATCATGCTATTATCGCAATTTTGTCTCGAAAAGAATTAAGATTTCAAAATAAATCTAAATTCAATTTCCTCGACTCTATAAATCTTAATTTCCTAAAAAACAGCAATAATTAAGAAATTTTGAAACAATCTAAAGAATATTGCATAGAACTTGGAGAAAGAGAAAATTGGATTTATTTTTTCAACTTTAATTTTTTTGCATTAAATAAAAAAGGAATCAATAGAAAATGTGAAAAATTCTTTAATCGCGTCATGCAGAAATCAAATTTGCCTTCTATATGTAATTCCGATTATTTTCTGTGGAGCAAGCTGGGAGAAGGTATATCCTATGGCTTGCTTTCGTCGATCATAATTCTGTATTCGAAGAAAAACGGCAGAAGAGCGTAAGTCCAAGAACTCGTTTTTTTCCAGGAGAAGCCCGCAAAGATTCCGGAATTGTGGATGCGCGCATATTCAAGATGAATTAAATATAAGTGTGAATAAATGCAATCAGGTTGACTCATCTAAGATGACATATATACGTACATATATATAAATATATATATATATAAAAATTTCTGCTGTTTATTTAAAAATAAAACAAATTGTTTGTAAAAATACAGCGTTTCTCTTTATTATAATATATTATCGCGTTTTTGTTTTCAGATAAAATCAAATTCGAGAACTTTCCTCTTTCGGAAACGTTTCGGGGCGTTTTCCGTTAAGTACTCATGAAAGGAAACGTCACACGTATTTCCGTTATATGAAAAAAAAACAAAGCCGATAGAATTGGACTTACTCCCTTCCGCATCTCTGGTACAGAATTGTCTTCGTTGAAAAAAAATGTTAAAGTTTGCGCGATAAGAGAGAAGGGGAAGGGAAGGGAGAGAGAGAGAAAAGAGAAGAAATTTAGCGCCGTGGGGGGGACACAGTTCTCTCTTAGTGCCCGCTTCATAGAGCTTCGTCCACTACTGCGAATGCAGTTGGAGCGCGCACAACTGCGAGTACGCCCTGCAAACGTGTGTGACTGTGACTATACGAACCTCTAGCTTCCATGTGCCACGCAATTGACGAGGTATTTATGCCGGAATGTGATAACATCAGTATATTCTTCTTTGCCAAGAGAATTTACTCCCCCCTCTTGCTTTTTTTTTATCTGAGCGGGTCCCTGACTAACTCGAGAATCATTTTGAGATAGGCAACAATTCAGAGACAAATATAGAAATCTTCAAATTACCGATATAGGATGTAATCATATCTTTTCGCGTACAAAAAGCGAAGAGTATAAAACTAAGAGTATTCGCGCAATCTTTAAAAGGGGTAAGACTGATGGACCATCGTTTAATAATAATGAAGGAAAAAGAAGCTCGACAAATATATACCTATATATCGTACTGCTCTTAATAAAAGAAATATTTTATAATATTTTTTTAAGCTAATATACCTTATACCTATAAAAGGGAAGTAATATTTATTTGACAAATTTTTTTTCCCGGAGAAATTAGATTCAATTTAAATAAAAGTTAATTTATTTACTCTTGTCGAAATTTAATTCATAATCTCCCCGAGGAAGACCTTGCGCGCTGATAAAACACACAGTCGACAGAAGGACAAGATTTTGTCTATACAAAACTATGATTGAAATATGTTTGAATATTACATCGAATCGCGAACCAGTGGCACTTATTAAAACTCGGATCGTCTACTTTCAGGAAGAAGAGAGATGTACAAAGTGCGAGGCATAAGAAGTTACGCAAGACATCACTTAACGTATTTGTTAAGGTAAAGATTTTATATAATCTTAACGGTGATAAGAGAGAGAGGGTGAGATAGAGAGAATACATGGACGAAGAAATAAAATTTTCGACAAAAATCGGAATTGATATAACTTGTGTATTGAGTAATTGTTATTTTAGGCCATCTATACATAAACAGAGCGATCAGAAAGGTAAATTATCTAATATTAACTCGCGGTATTAATGTACCGCAATTATAATATAATACTCCTAAGATTGTTATTTGGAATTAATAAAATGATGCTATATGCACATTTATATCGTTCTGTTTTTTTTATTCTATGTTGTGCGATTTTGGAATTAAAACAGATTTAATTCAGATTTAAATATCAACTTTCAACATATTTCAAGAGTCTTGAATTTTTTTTGTCATTTTTAAAATCCTTATTGTATTATATTAAATATATGAGAATAACAAAATAAAATATATAAAAGTGAACGAAAAGGAAAGATTTATAAGAGAGTTGGCGGCGTTAAATATGCAGTCATAACTTTGGAAAAATATATATATATATATATATTTATATATTATTATTTACAAATAAATATGCGAGG
This sequence comes from Camponotus floridanus, assembly GCF_003227725.1. Lineage (NCBI taxonomy): Eukaryota > Metazoa > Arthropoda > Insecta > Hymenoptera > Formicidae > Camponotus > Camponotus floridanus. Next base: position 502,464 of record NW_020229242.1, read on the forward strand.
TACAGAGAAAGATACTGTGTCTCACGCCAACTAATAATATATATAAATAGTATATACTAATACTGGACATGGTACAATCCTCTTCTGGTGTACAATAACTTCATACAGCGATAATGCATTCATTTTAAGCCTATTCGTCTCGTTACCTGAACACATAATGTAATAACATACATGTTAATTATTATCGTCAGATTTATTGTTTATAATTTCGGTAAAAAAAAATATATCTCGTCAGATAAAATATGTATAATCAGAGGTATATAAGATTTTACTAGAATATTACAAAATGCGCGCGTAATTTGTTTCCTTATGTCATATAATCTCAAAATTGGAAAAAAAACATATGAGAAAAGTATAATCATATACATCGATATATTTAAATATGTTATTTGATTTATAAATTATATAATTAAAAGTAATCAAATAAAATAAGTACATTACAATTTAGTAAAGAAAAAGTTGATATGAATTTTATATTTAACAAAATCGTACACAATTATTTTTTTCATTGCTAAGCTTCTGAATATTAATTTTAAAGTTATTACGAGATGCAAACTTGCTGTTTATTTGATTATTCGTATTCGTGTTTTGTATTTGATGATTGATCGAATTACCTGTTCATATACGGTCCAAGCCATAGTGGTCATCAAAGTTCGTCTCAGCATTCTAGGAACGATACCTTTGAAATACCCCAAGACACCGTACTTTTTATAGACGAGAAATGTCGCATGATAAATGCCATTGAATTCATTCGGATACAATTGCATCTTCGTTTTGACAACGTCCGGCGGTTGCGTGACTACCGAAGCTAAAACTCCAGCGAGGATCCCGCAGCCAAAATGAATCGGTATCGGCGAATCGCCTGTTGCTCCTATCAATGAAGAATTTGGTTGTAAGATTGTAATCTTCAAGGATCTCTAAATTTTTATAAATCAAGAATTATGAATCAATATCGGAATTATAATAAATCATATAAGTAATTATATAATTTTTTTTTTTATAAAACACATACAGATATATGTATACACACATATATATATAATTATTATTAGTAATTACTAGATTAATCATTTGAGAAATACCTGTACTAGCAACCACGCTTTTCAGTTGTGTATAAAACATAAGGTATAAACCGCTGTAAGGCGCGTCCCGTAGAAGGGTAGGTACTAGTCCACTAGATAAACCTCTCATTCCTTCTTGTTTGTAAATCAACCTCAGAGCTTCGCTGATACCATTATATTTGTAAACGCCGCTCTGTAAAATTATGTTAATATAGTCGGGATAATATAATCGGTTAAAATTGGCTCAAATTTGATTTTGCGCAAATCATAACAATCATATTAAATATTCATTTCTCGATTTGAAATATTTAAATTCTTATTTTAATAAACTACACTAAGCGCAATTACTTGCAAAAATGTCCTTTCTCTTTTCTTGCTTTAAAATTTCTTTTCGTTCTTCATTACTCCCTTCTCAATATTTTTCTCATCCTCTCTTATGTATTTTTGTCATATCCTTTCTATTAATCATACCTCAAATCGCGTCTTGACGACAGTAATAGGAATCAGCAAAGCGCCGGACATAGAGCGTGCGGTAATGCCTAAGGAAATCGCCTGCAGGGCCGTCAATGGTTCTTCCAAATCAAAGGCGTGCTTCAACCAATGTAATGATGAGAAATATAGACCCACACCGGGAATTACCCTGGTTATCGACTGCAAAATAACATTTGTAACCGTTATCAATGTGAGTTCAATATCCAATTACAAATTAATCCTTCAGAATAAAGGACATCTTACCGGCGTCATGCCCTTCCAAAGTCCGAAGACATTCTCTTTTTGAACAATGTTTGCCACCGTGCCCAACATTCCATTTTTCGGCGATCTATTCCGGAGAAGTGTAGAAGATGTAATTGGTAATTAGTTAATAAATATCAATGTTTAGAAATATATGTGTTAAAATTTAAAATCAACTGATCAAAGTCAATTAATCAACAAAATTATATAAATTAAATTTATAAATTTTTTAAAACCTAAATTTTGCATGACTAGAATATTAATAAATATCTCTTTCTTTCTCTATCTTTCTCTCAAATCCCTTGAAAGATTAAATTATAAACTTTATATCTTAAGAATTTTGAATTAATAAAGATTCCGATTATTTGTTAAAAATAAAGTATGACTACAAATTTTACAGAATGTTAATCTTACTCGATGGAGACATTGACTCTACTTTGAAGCCTAGTCTTCACCAAATCCAGCGGTTGGAAAAGAATCGTGGAGAACGTCCCGGAGAACGAGCCTGCCAGGAAAGATTTTAAAATCGGATACTGCAAACACACAAGAGAAAATCATGAGAAACATACATTCGGATTTGTAGTGTCTGCGAATTATAGCTCCTTTAATTTCGCAAATAAATTTCTCTAATTCAATGAAAGTATCGAGAATCTTCAAAGAACATTCAAAGTTTTCAGATACATATGTCCAGTATCAACTCTAATGCAATATTTGCTCAAACACAAATTAATATTGTACGGCTATCTCATTGCACGTGAGTGAATTTGCACTCGTGCGACGAGACGATCTTGGTCGCGCGTTATCAAACGAGGATGACTCCGGGGTTATCGTCATGAGTTATTTATATGACACTTTTTAAGATAGGATACATATTTTTTTTTAATAGTGTGCGCATTGCACAATTTATCTTAATGGTTAACCATATTTTCAAAGAGTTACATTTTGTTACACAAAAAATCTATTTTGTTCCTTTCTCATAAATAAAAGAAGACAAAAAAATGAAATTTTAAAAGATTAATAAACTTCCTTGTCAACAAATTTGTCATCCGCGCGTGTCGGATGTTATTTATTTGTAAATTGTCTAATCGACAGTTTGTCTTGGTCGTCTTATCTCTCGTATTTTCTCTTTATGGAAAGTTCGCGAATTTCAATAATGAAATCTTTCGTGACGCACAACATTATATAGGATGATCCTGATAGTCATTTATAAAAAAATTTGCAACCGATAATTTTTTGATAATTTTCAACCAATTTTCAAACAACTTTCGAGATATATAAATATATTTTTTAATTATTTTGTTGTAAAAAGTCATTTTCATGGAATATTTATTACAATGAGCTATTAGTGGTTAAATGAAAATTTCTTTGTATAAATTACTGTTAATTATCATTAAATTGTCGAACAAATTTCTTTGCTAATTTTTTAAGTGACTTACTAATCAATCTAATCAATAATCTATATAAGTTACTTATCTACTAATCTATATAAGTTACTTATCTACTAATCTCACTATAAAGTTATTCCAAGAACTGTACAAGAAAGAAAAAAATAATAATAGAGAAATATACTTTTGTATATTTCTATTTTGAATGTGCTATACAGATTATTTTGTTCTGTCACTGCAAAAATATTAAAAATAAAATGTATCTTCTTTTCCCAAAGAAATACAGCAAGTATTTGCACATATCATATCTTTGAAATAATTTTGCAACACATATTGAATAAAACATTTTGTTGTTACTCTTATAAAACTGTCCTAAAAAGAACAAGATTTCTCTCTCTCTCTCTCTAGATATTTTTTTTATCCTTATATAAGATTTAATAAATATATATCAACTAAAGGACATGATAAAACTGTTTCAATAGATTATATTAACAGATTAATATTTTCGATTTGTTTGAAATTATGTAGAGACATAATGCAAAGCACATATAAATATTTTAGATCTTTTCCATCATATCAATTAAAGAAATGCCTCTGTTGTTTCATTGCATTCATAACAATTGCATGTATCATCAATATGTATAAATATGTATATATTTAATTTATTTTTTTTACTAACAATTGTTTTTCTATAGCTGTTAATGCATATACAATAAAGCTTAACATCATTCAAGATACTCAACCTAGATTGTCTAGCAATGTATTTTACATTAGTTTCGAATAAAAATGATTCACAATTCAAAATACTTACAGATCCCAGAGCTTCCATAGTAGACCAACAATTTAGAAACTTATATTCACTATTACGAGGATTTCAAATCCCTACACGTCCCAAGAAAGAATTACATTTAAAGTGTTATTTAAAAAAATGCAATTATAATTAAGAAAACATTTCCAGAATTTTTCTAGCAGTGATATGATTTGATTTTCCCAGCTATATTGGTTTTTCACTCCTACTGATTTTTAATAATTTCATCAAATTAAAAAACAAAACAATTGTCTTGTAGAGACAGAGGAGCAGTGGGGGAGAAATTTCTCTGTATACAATCGTGTTCAATGTTGGCTAGATACTGAGTCACCTTTAAAAGCACGCTAGCTTTACTTACATCCTCGTTTATCTTTGTTTCGACACTCTCGAGGTCAATCGGGTGACTCTGCATATCGGGGCATGTCCATATGGATAAAAAGGTCAAGCTTATCAGCTGTTGAAACGTGATTTAAACGTGACTTTATTTGAAAACGTGATGTACTTTGATGCTGGCATAGGTCAATCGGTATCGTCCTCATTCGATGACCCTGCTGTTTCTTTGCAAGATGATAATAGTCTGAATCATTTCTCATGGAAATCTTCCAGCTTTTACAAAGAGATCCGGAATGATCAGATTGGATGTGTTCTCTTTTAGCTGAATTCACCTGTATTTGTGAAATGAAAAAATTAAACGTCTTGAGAAATTTTACAGAGATTGAAAAGAAGCTAAATTGTATCAAAAATAGAATGAAAGATAAGAGGTAGAGAGTAGTTATAAAAAGAATATATAAAAGCATGTACAAAAACAGCGTCACTAACAAAGCATTTGTAGTTGTAATTGTAGTTGCGAGATTGAAGTTGTAAGATAAAATGCAGATTGCAAATATTTTACACATATTTTTATGAATTGGAAAAAAATGAAAATACAAGAAACGACATTATTTTCATTTGATCAAATTTAGATCTCTCCTTCTTCAAATAAAAATAAATGTATGTATAGCAAGACAGAATATAAGGAATTAAAATTGCAATTATGCAATATGTATAGAAAAAATAGGTCACTGATGATAACAGAGTAATTTGGAATAATAACAGCAAACTTTCAAAATCCAAATGTTTAAAAAATTAATGAAATGAAGTCAATGAAAGAATTGCAGTTATTACATAATCAATCATTTCATCATAAATATGTTTTTCTCTCAAGTCTGTTTCTAAAGCATCTTACATTAAAACTTAAATATTTCGTTTTTACATTTCTTATTTCTATTTTATTTTTCTTTCATTATATTATCATTACATAATTAATCAAAGAATCTATAAATGATTTTTCAAGGTTAATCACAAGATTTCCCCGTTGTAGTTGCTTTCTTCTAGTATTTAAAACAAAAAAAGATACAAAGATTCTGATTTTAAAAGAAAACACAAAATTAAGCAAGAGTTAAAATTTATATTTCAAGAAATTTAAAATTCATCAACGAGCAAAAATGATATTGTAATTTCGAAGGAAGTAGACTTCCTATCTACTATGCGTCTGGGTGAACAGAAAATTGACAAGGAACGCGATTTATCTTTATTCGCGACGACTCGGATCGATCGAAACAAAAGATTTACTTTTTTCGTAACAATAGTATGAAAAACTGAATTGCAATCGAATTAATTACAGCAATCTTTCGATGACGATACAACAATTCAAACGGACAGGTGCGTATCACTCGCAAAAGAATCGACAAAAAGCATCTTTATAAAGAAAAAATTGATAGAATCGTACTAACAATAAGCACAAAAAAAAACCGATTTAATGGAATATACTTTCGTACCGAATCAACGGACGAAACAGCGACCAAAACGTGAGGCTTACGACGATGGAGGTGACGAAGGTCGCATGATGCAAAAGTGGCCGTGGACTGATAAGGGCTATCAGGCAACGATCGCGACATTATTGTTTTACGTCACGTTATTCTTATTCTCGTGCTCTGGATTATCTCTGTGAAATAAGAGAGGCAAGTTTTTTGTCTCTTATAAATATTAATTCAATATGACTTGCGTAATTGTCTTCGATAGAGCATCATGGCCGCGATCACGAGATACTTATTTTATTTCGTAATTCATCAATTGATGTTGTGTAAAAAAAAAAGTGTTTTCATTAAATTTACTCCTTTTACACTTTTTGTGTTTCCTCTCTTTCTCTCTAATATTTTAAATACATCTGTCTTATTTTGGCTACGGGGAAACATTTTGGATGCTTTGAAACGTTTGATTGACCAATCAGGACAAAAGGAATAAAGATTTTTAATCTGATTGGTCAATCAAACGCTTCAAAGAATCCTCAACATCTTCCCGACTTTTTGTCGAACATTATTGGTTTCTATTTTCATATTCGACCAATCAGCGTCGAATTACATCGGAAAATCTAGTAATATTGAGCCGAATGTAGCCAATTACAATCGAGTATTTTCTTCATTATACTTAATTGTGATTGGTTAAATTTTTAAAGTTTAAATTACCTTGTAGACTCGGCTTTATTCACGTTCTAGTTTAGTTTCAAGACAAATCTAAAATTATTGGTTGTAAATTTCGCCAAACTTGATTGGTTATTTTGCAGGAAATTTTTGGAACCCTAGAAATTTTCTATCAGACAGCCAATCGATTCAGCGCGTTCAAAAATATATTTAGTTACCGCTAGTAAAAGACGTAAGTTGACAGTAGCTTTCGTTTCTTTTCTCCCACTCCCATCAGTAAATCAGCTGATTGGAAAAGGGGTTAGGTTAACAGGTGGAAAATATCAAGTGTGTTTATAGCGCACATATAAAGATAAAAAAATATGCCAATGACTTGTAGCATACTTGGCTGCTCAAGTAGATATTCTAAAGAAAAGAATATCAAATTTTTTCGGTAAATACCTACGTAATCTCTCCACTCATTTTCTCGTAAAATTGGGATTTTTCTGGTTTTTTTCTATCAAGTGGAATATGTCTTTGACTTAAGTAAATTATAGCTTTACATGTTGTTAAATATTTATCATTAAATTAAATTTATAAATCAATTTTATATGAAATATTGCAGCTTTCCTCTCAAAGATAAATGTAGATTGACAGCCTGGTTGAATGCCATAAAAAGAGAAAATTGGACTCCCAGTAAATATGATACAGTCTGCAATGAACATTTTACTGCAAATGATTTTTTGCCTTGTCGAGAAGCTTATAAAACATTTTTGAGACCAACAGCGGTACCTTCTATATTTCCTTCATCTATAAAAAGAAAAAAATACAAAATCAGGAAAGTAGATAATGAAAATAAGAAAAATAAGGAGGATGATGTAGAGAAAAGTAACAAATGTTATGAAACAAATTTTGCAAATATTCACAATAATGTAGATAATACAATAGATAATATAATAGATCAAAATATAAATGACTCGCATATTAATATTCAGTTGGAAATAAATGATGAAGCTATTGAGAATATGCATACAATAGTAGATGTAATAGAAGACCCAAATATATATAATGTCAATGTCAATAGTAACATCATTCTAGAAACATATAATCAAGAGACAGCTGCAATAGAAGAGCCAACATCTCCATCGATATGTAAACCGATGGAAATTGAAATAAAACGAGTAAATGATTACAATAGTTTAGACTCTATAAAATCGCACCGTATAAAGAATTTACCAACTTCTATCGAAGTAAATTTGCGCCATAAGATTCGCATGCTACAGCAGAAACTTCGTAGAAGAGATGCTAAAATAATATATCTTCGCCGGCTCTTAACACATTTAAAACAAAAGGTACAGTATATACATCATACATGAAATATTTTGTGTGCCTTGTGCTATAAAATATTTTTTTCCTTTAGCACTTGTTTCTTTTCTTTCATCATTTTGTATATGTTGCATGTTACAAATAAATATAAATAATCTTTTACAATTGCCACATAAACATTTTAATGGTTTATATTATATGCATGATTATATTAAAAAGTCAATTAGTAAAAATCTAAAATGAATAGGTATATGATTGGGATAAAACAATTTGATTTAACATTGCATTACTATAATTATTATTAAAGTATATAATTACTGTTGGTTCTCTTTCTTTTTCCTGTATTGTATTTTCTAATTGTTTCTACATTCTCATCTAAATTATATCTGCAGTTGACATTTTATTTAAAAATTTTGTTTATATGTATTTGATCCTAAATTTTAAATGATAATAATATCAATAATAATCATTGTTTTGTGTAAAAATTTATTAAAAGATCAAAGATAATGTTATAACAGATTTAAATTGTTAAAAAAATATATCAAAAAAATCAATTTTCATATTAAATATTTTAAAATTATGCATGATAATAAAGAGAATTCAATTTATAAAACAAAAATTATTAATCCAAAATTTTAAAATTTGCAACGAAAGAGCAATTCCCATAACTCAACATGTATGTATTGCTAATACTACAAGTTTTTATTTTTACACGTTTCAGAAGGATATTTTATCCGTCATACAACATTTATAAGGAATTGGACATTATTACTTTAAATCATGTGTGTAAGTATGTACAAGATTTTTTTCATAACAATTTGTAACATGCGAAATCTATTTATAAGACATCTCAACTGAATAAATTTTATTGTATAAAGATAAAAAATTGTTTCGATATAAAATATATTTATAGATAGAAAGATTAATAGAGACAATAATTATCTATCAATCAATATTTAAATAACTGCCGGCAAATAAAAAGAAAGTGACATGTATGATAACCCAACATATATATACACAGACCAAAAGCATAGACTTTTGTAGAGTGGTACATAACCATAGTGTATGCTGCGTTTTGCGTGTTGCGTCCTGTGTAGATGGGCCTTTCCAATGGGATGTTTTGATTGGCTCACGCTGGTTGACGCGACGCTTGACGCGCTCAGTAGAAACTCAGCCTAAAGCCGGATCTACATTGGTCGTAACGTCGCAAGTCGTGAGCAAATTGACCAATCATAATCGATTATTTCAAAAATAATCAACCATGATTGGTCAATTTGCCAACGACTTACGAAATGAGAAATGATCTAGTAAAGCGTTAAGGTGCAATTTCATTGACGCTAGAAACCAGCGGCAAATTAAAATCATTAGACTTTCTCTAGATTTGGCATCAATAAAATAAAGTTCAAACAGTTTCAACTTTTTCAATGAGTAAAGCGGCCTTTTCATTGACGCTACTTTTTAGCGTCAATGAAATTGCACCTTAAGTTCATATTTTTATGTTTATAGAGGACGCATCGTCCTTTCAGGGATAACCTAAAGCCGGATACTTTGTTAATCTAATGACTTTAAGACCGGTATTCATAGTCCGATCTTATATTTGAGATCGTCTTAAGTTCGAGCTTGAAATGCTACGCAGCTATTTGATTGGTTGAAGGAGGTCTTAAGTCAACCTCGGACCAGACTTAAGACGATCTTAAATATAAGATCGGACTATGAATACCGGCCTAAGGCCCAGTTCCACAATCCAGTTAATCCGAGTTTAAGTAGTGAATGGACCAATCAGGTCCCAGTTTAACGTATTAAACTCGGATTAACTCGAATTGTGGAACCGGGGCTAAGATCGCCTAAAAGAAAACTATGGCCGGTATTCATAGTCCGATCTTATATTTAAGATCGTCTTAAGTCTGCTTGGAGGTTGACTTAAGACCTCATTCAACCAATCAAATAGCTGCGTAGCATTTCAAGCTCGAACTTAAGACGATCTCAAATATAAGATCGGACTATGAATACCGGCCTATGACAAAAAAGAGTGAAAACTATGAACAACTTTGTTGTTTGTTTTATAGATTTTAAAAATGGCTTGTCGTATGCTACATATTTAGAGTTGTAAATAATTTGATAAAAAATGTTCAATCTATAAACAATGGTAACGCAAATGAAATATATCATTGTCTCTAAATCATTATATGTAATTAACATATAATGTGTATTTAAAATTAATTTATCAATTTAACTCCAATAAAATTATGAAATTTTTTTCAGGTATATTATTGTTTAATATTGTTTAATTTATTGCTTGTCAGTCATTCACATTTATTAAAAATAGTCACTTTATTAAATAATGTGAGAAACTCTATATTTTTTGCGAATAGTAAGTAGAACTTTTATGGATATAGCATTTTGATAATAGTTTATATTTACAGTAGAAAACAATTTGTATTTCACTGTGCTTTTGTTCTATAGGACCTGAAGATGAATTATGAAAGGGTGTGACAAGTATCAGTAATGCAGGAAGACGCAGAGATACAGCAAGAAGAATAGTGAAAAGAGAAAGCTCCTAAATAAGGAGCAAATTATTGTCATGGGAAAAATTCCGATACAATTCCGACAATTTCCTGGTCTAAACACTCCTGTGTTTAGAGGAAAAGAATTAATTCAACAGCTGAAACTGCTTGTAAATCTTGAAAGAAAGCAAAAACTTATGGAATTACCACAAAGTCAGACCAGACCAATGCAAATAAAATTATCGCCATTGGAATGTGGTTGGAGGAGTGTTACAATGGATGGCAGAAGCATTGAATCGGATCTTATTGGAAAAGGTTAATATTTATGCTATTATTGGATTATAATGGTTAAATCACACACATACAAAAATCATGTGATATGATGTCTATTTTCAATTTTTTTTTTATGTTTCAGTTCTAAATATTAGAATCTTATATAATTAATATCTTTGTTTTCTGTAGATACATTTGAAAGTTTTGAAACCTGGATTTTGGAAAACAAAATGATAACTTGTATGACCCGTAATTTAGCACGTAAGACTAGAATCAATTCATTTATAGTAACTGGGAATGGAAATGAATTGGCTGGATTTGCATTATTAAAAGCCAAAGCATCCCTAAACGATTAAAAATAGGGCTGGTCAAAGATTAATGTATATTCCTACATATAAGGAATACACTGGTAAGAAAATAATTGTCAATACTATATAATATAAAATTTATTTCTCCTCTTTTAATATCACTTTGTATTTTTCAGTGTTACATGATTTCTTTACACAGTTTGAGAATATAAAAATATTTGTAAAGAAAATTCATGAAGGATAATGGGCTTGTTTGTCATCATGCGATAAAAGCGTGTTGCGAGATAATTGGCATAAAGGATATGTATGCCAAAGTACAAGGAGGAATGTAAAAGCATTCTTTATTGGTTTATTGCAACAGTATGTATATAAAGTATTTAAAGGCATACACTTTTTATTTAATTTATATTAGAAAGAAACATTTTTTATTTATAAAAATATATATACATATATATATATATATATATATATATATATATATGTTAGACACAAAGCTAAAAAAAAACGTGGATTGTGTCGATTAATTAATTAATTGTTTTATTTAATTATCAATTTATATACGTATATTATTAACAATAATTTTTTGTTTACTTAAACTGTATAAGGTTGTGCATAAGAAACAATCTTTTTTATTTAGTATTTCAAGCATATTTTCATAGAACTTTAATTTAATTATTATATTATTAAAAATATTGAACAAAATAAAGAATTAAAGCTGGCTTTCTCTGCAGTCTCATGGCAGATTATATCAGAAATCATACTTTAATTATTGCAATATATCATGAAACAAATCAATCTCAAAATAATGGAAATATTTGCAGAAATATCAAATATGTAATGTAAATATTTTAATTTTTTTGTATGCGATCTATTTTTTATTCTATCGATGTTTTCATAGTGATGCACCTTGAGCACTTTGCTTCATATGTTTGCAATAAAAATATATTAAAGCAAATTATTTTGCAAATTTATTATTCTAATTTTTATTTAGAAAGACTAAGATTAAAAAAGACGTATGCATTTTTTTCAGATAATTCTATTGGAAAAAACGCATCAGACAAAACTTTCCTGTACATTTTAAATGTGCCAAAAGATTTGCTCTTTATTCCACTTACTGCAATAATGTACACTAAAAATGACAGCTCTATATTAAAAATGATAAATCTATGTTTAGTAGTTGGAAAGAAAGAGAGGAGAAATGAAAAGTGTATCTAGAGAATTTAAAAGAATAAAAATCTAAAAATAATAATACATAAAGATTAATATTATGTATTTTTTTCATGAGGAATGTGGGGCGCACATTTATGCATTTATTTATTTAGATGAGATTTACTTTAGAGCACATTCAGTATTCAACTTTAATTTTATTTTCTCTTTCTTACGATATATAAGTATAACATAATTACTTGCAAATGCTATCATTTTTGTGTGCTTACAGTGATACAGAAGCAACATTACAAGTACTATATTTACAGATAACATCTGTATAATAAAAAAAGTACCAAAGTCTAATGGTGAAAAAAGGGTAAATATTTTAGACCAGTATAAGTATCAACCAATTATTCCATTGCTCTGTTTCATTAGAGTTGCAATTTTCTTTTATAATATCATAAATATTATAAATAAGAAAAAGATTTCTATACGTTTCAAATAAATTTATATATTTTATGTATGTAATACTGCGCACACATATTAAAAGGTGATAATATCGCAGTTATAATAAGATACAATCCTGACAATGCAGTGATTTTTGGATCCTTCTTAAAATAATTTAATTTGATTTATTTTTGAGAAATGCGCACAATACTTGAGAACAAATTATTTTTGTGCCACGTATTACTTGTGTAAAATTCCACACACAGTATCATATTGTCTGCGATATATGAAAAGCTTCATCGATGAAATATCATTGAGAATATGATGATAAGAAAAGTAATATAGTACTTGTAATGAATAACCTTAATGTGGAATACATAAATATTTTATATTTTAATTTCGTATAATCAAGATGAGATAAGACACTCATGATTATTTTAAAAATGTGTCCACAAATATCATGTAACTTCAATAGCTGCACATTCGTCAAATTAATCCTATTACGTTAAATCACAGCAGCTTGTTTTAATTTAATCTAACCTAACCAATTATATTATATGCTTCTCATTAAAATGTGTAAAACTGTACGTCGCACATTTAATACGATTAATATACTACGTAATAAAATGTAATACACTAATGAAATAATTAAATATTATTTTTGAAAGCATGATAAAATCCAGGCAGCATATGCTTGTGTTTATATTCGACGTCCAAAGACATTGAGAGGTTAGGTTAGGTAATGTTAGATCGAAAAAATTTATCGTTTAACAGTTGGCAGCCCTACGAGATAGACTGTGCAGCACTGCGCGTATATAAAATAAATTTGAAATCGCTTCTAGCTAACCATCTTCACGCGATCGACTTTATTTGAATTGCACGGCATCGCATCGAATTATGATGCGGTGCCGATTTGTTCGAACGTAATTCGGGACATCGCAATGCTGTATAAGCGTCGAATGAGCACGAATTGTCACGCAAATGTGATAAATCAAATCTACTCACCGTTTACCGGCTATTCCACAGGCCGCTCCACTCGCTCGCCTCGGGACATCCAATTCCGATCTTTATGCGCACAAACTCACACGATATCATCAACGCGAACGCGCGACACTTTATTCGGCACTCCCGATACTCGCTCGCATCTGATAATCATCATCAAGAGCGCGAATAACGCGACGCAACTTCGCTCCATCTTCGCGATGACGCCATCACTGAATATCGTCAAAAATCGCTGTCGCGCGTTTCCATCGACACACTATAAAAGTCGCGCGATCATCCTTCGACACTCTCGACGCTCGTTCACTCGCGATATTCGTTTAAAAACGGTTAAAAGATGCGAAAAATGCGGACGTACGACGATCCGTGTAACTGCGTATGACTCCGATTCACGCGCCAACATGGCGGCCGTATGACGCGTTTGACGTAGCAGTGACGTTGCAGTGACGTCGCAGGCACGCGCCAACATGGCGGCCGAACCAGTGCGCACTGGTTCGGCCGCCATGTTGGCGCGTGCCTGCGACGTCACTGCTACGTCAAACGCGTCATACGGCCGCCATGTTGGCGCGTGACTCGGAGTCATACGCAGTTACACGGATCGTCGAACGTCCGCATTTTTCGCGTCTTTTAACCGTTTTTAAACGAATATCGCGAGTGAAAGAGCGTCCAAAGTGTCCAAGGATGATCGCGCGACTTTCATAATATGTCAGTGAAAGTGCGCGACAGCCGTTTTCGACAATTCAGTGATAGCGCGATCGCGAAGATGGAGCGAAGTCGCGTCGCATTATTTGCGCCCTTGATGGTGATTACCGGATGCGAGCGAATATCGGAAGTGCCGAATAAAGTGTCGCGCGTTCGCGTTGATGATATCGTGTGCATCAAGATCGGAATGGGACGTCTCGAGACGAGCGAGTGGAGCGGCCTGTAAAACAGCCGGTGAACGGTGAGTAGATTTGATTTATCATATTTGCGTGATAATTCGTGCTCATTCGACGCTTATACGGCATCGCGATGTTCCGAATTACGTTCGAACAAATCGGCGCAGCATCATAATTCGATGCGATGCCGTGCAATTCAAATAAAGTCGGTCGCGTGAAGACGGTTATGCTAGAAGCGATTTCAAATTTATTTTGTATACGCGCGCGCAGTGCTGCACAGCCTATCTCGTAGGGCTGCCAACAGTTAAACGATAAATTTGTTTGATCTAACCTAACTTAACCTAACCTAACCTAACCTAATCTCTCAGTGTCTGCATATCGAATGTAAATACAAGCGTATGCTGCCTGAATTGTATGATGATGTATGCTTTCAAAAATAATATTTAATTATTTCATTAACGTATTACATTTTATTACGTAGTATATTAATCGTTTTAAATGTGCGACGTACAGTTTTACACATTTTAATGAGGAGCATATAATATAATTGGTTAGGTTAGATTAAATTAAAAAAAGCTGCTGTGATTCATTTAACGTAATAAGATTAATTTGACGAACGTGCAGCTGTTGAAGTTACATGATATTTGTGGACACATTTTTTAAGTAATCAAGAGTGTCTTATTTCATCTCGATTACATAAAATTAAAATATAAAATATTTATGTATTCCACATTAACGTTATTCATTACAAGTACTATATTACTACATTACAAGTACTTTTCTTATATCTCAATCATATTCAACCATTTATTTCATCGATGAAGCTTTTCATATATCGCAGACAATATGATACTGTTTGTGGAATTTTACACAGGTAATACATGGCACAAAAATAATTTGTTCTAAAGTATTGTGCGCATTTCTCAAAAATAAATCAAATTAAATTATTTTCAGAATCCAAAAATCGCTACATTGCCAGGATTGTATCTTACTATAACTGCGATATTATCACCTTTTAATATGTGTGCGCAGTATTACATACATAAAATATATAAATTTATTTGAAACGTATGGAAATCTCTATCTTATTTATAATATTTATGATATTATAAAAGAAAATTGCAACTCTAATGAAACAGAGCGGTGAAAGAATTGGTTGATACTTATGCTGGTCTAAAATATTTACCCTTTTTTCACCATTAGACTGGTGCTTTTTTTATTATACAGATGTTATCTGTAAATATAGTACTCGTAATGTTGTTTCTGTATCACTGTAAGCACACAAAAATGATAGCATTTGCAAGTAATTATGTTATACTTATATATCATAAGAAAGAGAAAATAAAATTAAAGTTGAATACTGAATGTGCTCTAAAGTAAACCTCATCTAAATAAATAAATGCATAAATGTGCGCCCCACATTCCTCATGAAAAAAATACATAATATTAATCTTTATGTATTATTATTTTTAAAT
Organism: Camponotus floridanus; assembly: GCF_003227725.1. Taxonomy (NCBI): domain Eukaryota; kingdom Metazoa; phylum Arthropoda; class Insecta; order Hymenoptera; family Formicidae; genus Camponotus; species Camponotus floridanus. The sequence continues at coordinate 518,247 of NW_020229242.1, forward strand.
TTTTATTCTTTTAAATTCTCTAGATGCACTTTTCATTTCTCCTCTCTTTCCAACTACTAAACATAGATCTATCATTTTTAATATAGAGCTGTCATTTTTAGTGTACATTATTGCAGTAAATGGAATAAAGAGCAAATCTTTTGGCACATTTAAAATGTACAGGAAAGTCAGTTTTATCTGATGCGTTTTTTTCAACAGAAATATCTGAAAAAATTCATACGTATTTTTTAATCTTAGTCTTTCTATATAAAAATTAGAATAATAAATGTGCAAAATAATTTGCTTTAATATATTTTTAGTGCAAACATATGAAGCAAAGTGCTCAAGGTGCATTACTATGAAAACATCGATAGAATAAAAAATAGATCGTATACAAAAAAATTAAAATATTTACACTACATATTTGATATAGCATTTAATCGATATGTGCAGTAATACGGTAAAATCTAATTTTCTCTCGAATTTTTTCACGAAATTTAAACTACTAAAAAAATATCAAATATTCAAATTGTTCAATAGTCTTGTGAAAGAAGCAGTTCTCGCTTAAAGAATCTTTAGAAAAAAAAAATAAAAAAATTCTAAAGAAAAAAAAGGACAAGAAATTTTAAATCTCACATGGATATTTAATTTTATACTAATATTTTTAATGTAACACTTCATTTATAAAGATTTTATTTTGTGAAACGTTTATACATAAAAGTACAATGATTATACGGCTTCTTTAATCTATTGTTTCATCTTCGCATGATTTTCGTTTAAATAATAAAATATTTGTGCCTCTGGATATTTTTCTCTGGAAGCTTTATGCAATGTGTGTAACTTAAATCTGTTAACGTACAAGTATTAGAGTAACAGAATAAGTATATGTAATTTGATTAAAAACACGTGTTTTATATGAACTTTTAATTACATATTTTGTTATGTTACAAATAAAAAAATCATGCTTGCGCGACGCGATTCTAACAATTTACCGACATGCACAAAATGATGACTTTACCGGCAGTCGAAGTATCTGGACTACGTAATTCTGGCGTATAACGCGAATGCAGATGGCGATACTAAACAGCAAAGAAAGATGGCTGCATGAGTGAAACGCGAGGCGCGAAATATTACATTTCGTATATCGTTCTTTGCGAAAAAAATGTGTGAAAGTATTGTACGTATTCGCGATTAACAGTTCGGTATTGATGAATACCAATCAACGCAAGTATAATTTGTCGTATCTCATTGGATATCTCTTCAAACTCTGTATATGAATCGCTCTCAGTTTTTTAAAATGCAAAACTAAATATTATAAGATTTGACTTTGGAAAAGCGCGATAAAACAATCGAATCATTCGTAATTCATATCATTAGCATAATATACTATGAATTTTCTACGTTATATATTGAATCGAAATTGCGCGAAAGAGGAAAAAAAGAACAAGCCTATGAATAGACATTTCCATCCTTTACTAAAAGAAAAAGAAATTAAAAATATATCTCAATTTTTTTTCTATTTCTTCAGGCAAGTCTACATATATGACCAATATGATTAATTGATTCCATCTTTATATATTTATCATTATGTGCTATTAATTAAAGCCGTAGACAATATTCAGAAATCAAAGTTGCGCGCAGGAATGGCCATTCGCAGAAACGAATGCGCACTGGTTCGGCCGCCATGTTGGCGCGTGACTGCGACGTCACTGCGACGTCACTGCTACGTCAAACGCGTCATACGGCCGCCATGTTGGCGCGTGAATCGGAGTCATACGCAGTTACACGGATCGTCGTACGTCCGCATTTTTCGCGTCTTTTAACCGTTTTTAAACGAATATCGCGAGTGAACGAGAGTCGAGAGTGTCGAAGGATGATCGCGCGACTTTTATAGTGTGTCGATGGAAACGCGCGACAGCGATTTTTGACGATATTCAGTGATGGCGTCATTGCGAAAATGGAGCGAAGTTGCGTCGCGTTATTCGCGCCCTTGATGATGATTATCGGATGCGATCGAATATCGGGAGTGCCGAATAAAGTGTCGCGCGTTCGCGTGGATGATATCGTATGGATTTGTGTGCATCAAGATCGGAATAGGATGTCGAGACGTGCGAACTGTCCCAAGGAGGAGCGGCCTGTGGAACAGCCGGTGAGTAGATTTGATTTATCATATTTGCGTGATAATTTGTGCTCATTCGACGCTTATACAGCATCGCGATGTCCCGAATTACATTCGGACAAATCGGCGCCGCATCATAATTCGATTCGGTGCAATTCAAATAAAGTCGATCGCGTGAAGATGGTTAGCTAGAAGCGATTTCAAATTTATTTTATATACGCGCAGTGCTGCACAGTCTATCTCGTAGGGCTGCCAACTGTTAAACGATAAATTTTTTCGATCTAACCTAACCTAACCTAACCTCTCAGTGCTTTCGATGTCGAATGTAAACATAAGCGTATGCTCCCTGGATTTTATCATACTTTCAAAAATAATATTTAATTATTTCAATAGTGTATTACATTTTATTACGTAGTATATTAATCGTATTAAATGTGCGACGTACAGTTTTACACATTTTAATGAGAAGCATATAATATAATTGGTTAGGTTAGATTAAAATAAGCTGCTGTGATTCATTTAACGTAATAGGATTAATTTGACGAATGTGCAGCTGTTGAAGTTACATGATATTTGTGGACACATTTTTAAAGTAATCATGAGTGTCTTATCTCATCTTGATTATGAAATTAAAATATAAAATATTTATGTATTCCACATTAAGGTTATTCATTACAAGTACTATATTACTTTTCTTATCATCATATTCTCAATCATATTTCATCGATGAAGCTTTTCATATATCGCAGACAATATGATACTGTGTGTGGAATTTTACACAAGTAATACGTGGCACAAAAATAATTTGTTCTCAAGTATTGTGCGCATTTCTCAAAAATAAATCAAATTAAATTATTTTAAGAAGGATCCAAAAATCACTGCATTGTCAGGATTGTATCTTATTATAACTGCGATATTATCACCTTTTAATATGTGTGCGCAGTATTACATACATAAAATATATAAATTTATTTGAAACGTATAGAAATCTTTTTCTTATTTATAATATTTATGATATTATAAAAGAAAATTGCAACTCTAATGAAACAGAGCAATGGAATAATTGGTTGATACTTATACTGGTCTAAAATATTTACCCTTTTTTCACCATTAGACTTTGGTACTTTTTTATTATACAGATGTTATCTGTAAATATAGTACTTGTAATGTTGCTTCTGTATCACTGTAAGCACACAAAAATGATAGCATTTGCAAGTAATTATGTTATACTTATATATCGTAAGAAAGAGAAAATAAAATTAAAGTTGAATACTGAATGTGCTCTAAAGTAAATCTCATCTAAATAAATAAATGCATAAATGTGCGCCCCACATTCCTCATGAAAAAAATACATAATATTAATCTTTATGTATTATTATTTTTAGATTTTTATTCTTTTAAATTCTCTAGATACACTTTTCATTTCTCCTCTCTTTCTTTCCAACTACTAAACATAGATTTATCATTTTTAATATAGAGCTGTCATTTTTAGTGTACATTATTGCAGTAAGTGGAATAAAGAGCAAATCTTTTGGCACATTTAAAATGTACAGGAAAGTTTTGTCTGATGCGTTTTTTCCAATAGAATTATCTGAAAAAAATGCATACGTCTTTTTTAATCTTAGTCTTTCTAAATAAAAATTAGAATAATAAATTTGCAAAATAATTTGCTTTAATATATTTTTATTGCAAACATATGAAGCAAAGTGCTCAAGGTGCATCACTATGAAAACATCGATAGAATAAAAAATAGATCGCATACAAAAAAATTAAAATATTTACATTACATATTTGATATTTCTGCAAATATTTCCATTATTTTGAGATTGATTTGTTTCATGATATATTGCAATAATTAAAGTATGATTTCTGATATAATCTGCCATGAGACTGCAGAGAAAGCCAGCTTTAATTCTTTATTTTGTTCAATATTTTTAATAATATAATAATTAAATTAAAGTTCTATGAAAATATGCTTGAAATACTAAATAAAAAAGATTGTTTCTTATGCACAACCTTATACAGTTTAAGTAAACAAAAAATTATTGTTAATAATATACGTATATAAATTGATAATTAAATAAAACAATTAATTAATTAATCGACACAATCCACGTTTTTTTTTTAGCTTTGTGTCTAACATATATATATATATATATATATATTATATATATATATATATATGTATATATATTTTTATAAATAAAAAATGTTTCTTTCTAATATAAATTAAATAAAAAGTGTATGCCTTTAAATACTTTATATACATACTGTTGCAATAAACCAATAAAGAATGCTTTTACATTCCTCCTTGTACTTTGGCATACATATCCTTTATGCCAATTATCTCGCAACACGCTTTTATCGCATGATGACCAAGCCCATTATCCTTCATGAATTTTCTTTACAAATATTTTTATATTCTCAAACTGTGTAAAGAAATCATGTAACACTGAAAAATACAAAGTGATATTAAAAGAGGAGAAATAAATTTTATATTATATAGTATTGACAATTATTTTCTTACCAGTGTATTCCTTATATGTAGGATATACATTAATCTTTGACCAGCCCTATTTTTTAATCGTTTAGGGATGCTTTGGCTTTTAATAATGCAATCCAGCCAATTCATTTCCATTCCCAGTTACTATAAATGAATTGATTCTAGTCTTACGTGCTAAATTACGGGTCATACAAGTTATCATTTTGTTTTCCAAAATCCAGGTTTCAAAACTTTCAAATGTATCTACAGAAAACAAAGATATTAATTATATAAGATTCTAATATTTAGAACTGAAACATCAAAAAAAAAATTGAAAATAGACATTC